>NW_028261382.1:131851160-132451160 GCF_051295495.1 Thamnophis sirtalis | reverse complement strand
AGAAACCAACAGGTGAAGTTTGTGGAAATCACATTGAATACCTGAACACCTAGCACAGACAGCCCCCGGGGCTGTGTTTTCTTTCCATTATTCTTTTCTTGGTATACCAATGACTGTATCTGTAAGGATCCCTGTGTTAAAGTACTGAAGTTTGCAGATGGTACAAGAGTTATTGGTCTCATTTAAGATGGTGGTGAGTCTGCATATGGATGGGAGATTGAACAACTGGTCCTATGGTACAGCCAAAACAATCTGGAGCTGAACATGGTTAAAACAGTAGAGGTGAGAATGGACTTTAGGAGGAGCCCTCCTGTTTTACCATCTCTTACTATATTAGACGACACAGTATTAACAGTAGAGTCCTTCAAAGTTATGGGTTCTATAATCTCCCAGAATTTAAAACAGACACCTAAGATCAGAACCATTATTAAAAAGGAACAACAAAGAATGTTCTTCCTGGGTCAACTCAGAAAGTTCTGAGTTACCCCAGGAGATATTGATACAATTGTATAGAGGAATCATTGAGTCTGTCATTTGTTCTTCTACAACATTCTAGTATAGCAACCAAACAGGACATGTCAGACTTCAATGGATAGTTAGAATTGTAGAAAAAATGATTGCAACCAACCTGCCTTCCATTGAGGACCTGTATATTGCATGAGCCAGAAAGAAGGTTAGAAAGTATCCCTAACATTCTGGACATAAGCTATTTAAAACTATTTCCTCTCCTGGGGATGCTGCTACAGGGCATTGTATGCCAAAACAACGCGGCAAAGAGACAGTTTTTTCCTTCCTGCCATCACTCTGATGAATACCTATTTCCCACAGTACTGTCTTGTGCCTAAGTATATTTATTCATGTAGTATGGCTGTATTACTATTACCCTTATTTCACTACCTTCTCTTATTCGTATCATTATGATTATGACTATTCTTTTCTTTTGCATGTACATTGAGAGATTATGCACCGGAGACAAATTCCCTTTGTGTCTAATCACACTTGGTCAAATAAAGTATTCTATTCTATACCAAATAAACTTGTGGCTGTATGTAGCCAAAAAAGAGAGCCAAGCAATCTAAGGAATGAATGGCAATGTATGTAGCATTATATGTTTGTAACCAATGATGCTTTCCAAGGATAAAAATGTTTGGAGAGATCTAGTGAATGTCATGGGTAGAAAATAAATTAACCAATATTTCTTTTTATTTTCTTACTACCTTCCTACATTCTACATAACATTTCTGACTCAAAAGGTAACTAATAGGGTGAATATATAAAAATTAAGTTCCAGTTTGGGGATACGTTGCTTGGTGAAAATCACCAGGTCTCCTTCAATTTTGAAAGATGACATATGATTGTGGATTTAATTTGGTTTGGTTAATAATCAAACACCAACAAGTCATTGATGGCCACCCTTAACATTTTATTTATTTATATTAGGGCATTTGCAAATAAGTAGCTAATACAGAATATTTAATGGACCTCTGCTATAAATTCCCATCATAGTGTAAAAACAATTGATTGGTCACACATTGGGCTGGCAAGTTATAATGAATCTCATCAAGAATTCTGGCTTGTTTCATTTCAATGTCATATCAGCAAGTAGTAAAATGCTGAGGTGTGGGCTTTTTCAATCAATCACATTTGATCGTTAATTTCTGCATTCGCTTTACTCCCATATTTCTTTGGAGGATCTGCTTCTTACCAAAATGAAATCTCCATGCAGGAGACTTCATGCACATTGCAATAATCAAGGAAAGGCTGATAGATACGTTTTATATGGAGAGCTTCTTTAGAAGATAATGTGTAGATAATAATATCCAGTATTTGGATTGGATGAATTCCAACTCTACAGTTCCATTATATTAGTCCAGAATGTATTAAATCACCATCCTGAGTTGGAAAGTCCCATCTCTTCATCTTTCTCCCTGGATTTTTGCCACAATTTCTAACCCTGATTATAACCCTGGAAATAGTTTCAGTAGGATTCTCCATTAATGGTATAACCAGTGAAATGTAGTGGTTGGAAAATTTGCTTTTCACCATCTGGCATATTTGCTTCTAATTTGTACTTTTATGATGTTTTAATGCTGTTACTAATGTTTTGGCAAGATGCCTAGATTTATAGAGTATAAAGACAGGTTAAAAGTGTCTTAATAAGAATACACGCTCATGAAATTTATATTTTTAACATACACTGGAGTACTCTCTGTATAGGAAAATCATAATGTAACACAGTGAACTTGAGGCCATCCATGATCCTAAATTAACATTTCTCATAGCTTCTATAGGAATCTTAAAGCCAGAAGGCAGAAAGCAAACTAATATGACACATAGTTTTCCTTTATTTCCGGGTAAAGGTTTACTTTCCCCCAAAACAAAACAAAAGACCTTGTTTCCACTGAATCAACATGCATGGAAAGGGAAAGTTCACGTTTGCTATTGCTCTCCTGCATGCTGAAGTGGTATGAGCCAGGAAAAGCATTATTAATTCATTCGTCAGATTACATAAATGGAGTCTTGCCTACAGAAGCTAGACCTTCCTGATTCTTTAGCTGAATAAAGCGTTGCAAGGCTTACTTCATTTCATTCTCCATCTCTGCCTTGCTTTTCTCTGCATACATCCTATTCCTGGATATTTTTATTTTGTAAAAGAATACTAAATTAGTGTAGGAGTGCAAACAACTGATAATATAGTGCTTTTTACATTCTTAGGGTATCGAGCAGTTCCTATTAAGGGCAATGTAAATTGTGTATTACATAAGCTTGTTACTGCATTGCATAACAGCTTGTCCTCCTCTTTTTTTGTTGATGATATTTTATTGAAATATTAAGTGGCATTTTTCTATTGCATTCCTAAAATTTAACTCTTTTTTATAAGTAATCACATTCCTATCTTACAAAATAAATGTAAAAAGCACTATATTATTAGTGATTTGCACTCCTACACTAATTTGATATTCTAAGCATTGTTAAACAAAAATATTTTTAAAATGCTATAGAATATTCCATTAATATGTGGATATAAAGCAAATTCCAAAGTTCTCTTCGAAGTCTTGTTTTAACCCATCCTGCACATTATGAAGCCAATGTGCTATAATTTAGAGCTGCAGCATAACTGTAGAGTATGGATAGTATCAAATGCGTTGGCCCTGGGTGCACCAAAGTGATTTCAAGGACAGAAATGAAGCTCCATACTATTAGTTACTATTAATTACATTGTTGTGTCCAGAAAGAAGGCCTTCTACAGATCCTTTTGAAAAAGAATGAAAAAATAACCCATTTTCACTCATTGTTGCTGTGGTTAGGTGAGCTTGGCCACCTCTTTCATCAAGAAGGTCATCAGAAACAGTTACCTACAATTAAAAACAAGAAATGAGCAGTGGAGAAGGAATTGTTATCATGGCTTGGACCTCTTCTTTCTTCTTTATAGATGCTGCATGGACAATTAACTACAGCAACATACTAGTTGGGAAATTCTGGGAGTTGAAGTCATGTCATTTGTTGGGACCTAAAAATACTGTGTTAGATAAAGAACTGGCAGATTGTGAGGCAATGCATCATCCCATGTGTTTCTCTATTCAATTCCTCTTTCTCATAAGGAAAATTGTTTATGAGGAGAACCTACAACATGGGTGCCAATCTTGCATCATCATACTTTTGTCATGTGACTTTTGCCCTTCACTAAAATGGGGGTGGGCCAGTGTGTGACACATCCGGCCTGCGGCCTATGACCTACAGGAGCATCTCCTTTCAAAGGATAATATTACTCGGGCTAGTCTGAATCACCTATTTTTATCATATCATGATGATACTAAGCTGGCAGGAATAGTTAACACCCTAGAAGAGAGGCCCAAGATCCAGATGTATCTTGACAGACTTGAACACTGGGACCTATCTAACAAAATGAAATTCAATGTAGAGAAAAGTGAAGTCCAACACTTAGGTAAGAAAAACAAAAAGTACACATATTAAGCCTAAATGAGGCTTAATAGAAGTGAGTGTGAGAAGGATCTTGGAGTCTTAGTGGACAACCAGCTAAATATGAGCTAGCAGTGTGCAGCAGCAGCCAAAAAAACCAATGCAATCCTAAACTGCATTAACAGAGGTACTAATGCCATTCTATAAAGCCCTAGTAAGACCACACCTAGAGTACTGAATCCAGTTTTGGTCACTACACTATAAAAAAGATGTTGAGACTCTAGAAAGAGTGCAGAGAACAGCAACCCGGATGATTAGGGGACTAGAGACTAAAATATATGAAGAATGGTTACAGGAACTGGGCATGGCTAGTCTAGTGAATAATAGCAATAGCAGTAGACTTATATACCGCTTCATAGGCCTTTCAGGCCTCTCTAAGCGGTTTACAGAGAGTCAGCATATTGCCCCCAACAATCTGGGTCCTCATTTTACCCACCTCGGAAGGATGGAAGGCTGAGTCAACCCTGAGCCGGTGAGATTTGAACCGCTGACCTGCTGATCTAGCAGTAGCCTGCAGTGCTGCATTTAACCACTGCGCCACCTTGGCTCTTAGTGAAGAGAAGGACTAGGGGACACATGATAGCAATGTTCCAATATTTGCTACAGAGATGAAGGGGTCAAGGCACCTGAAGGTCAGACAAGGAATAAGGGATGGAAACTGACCAAGGAGAGATTCAACCTAGAAACAAGGAGGAACTTTCTGACAGTGAGAATAATCAACCAATAAAACAGCTTGCCTTCACAAGTTGTGGGAACTCGTGACCCGACAAAAGCGCGAACGTCATAAGCGCGCCGACAAAACCGCGGCGCTAAAACCGTGATGTCAAAAGCGCGCCGACAACAGCGCGCCGACAGAAGCGCGATTTAACTTAAGGTAAGGTTTAGGGTTAGGTTTAGGGTTAGGGTTAGGTTTAGGGTTAGGTTTAGGGTTAGGTTTAGGGTTAGGTTTAGGGTTAGGTTTAGGGTTAGGTTTAGGGTCAGGTTTAGGGTTAGGTTTAGGGTTAGGTTTAGGGTTAGGTTTAGGGTTAGGTTTAGGGTTAGGTTTAGGGTTAGGTTACAATGCGCTTCTGTCGGCGCGCTGTTGTCGGCGCACTTCAGGGCTCATTTGTCGCTCATTCATCGCACGGTTTTGTCACCGCGGTTTAGTGAGGCGCGCTTTTGTCGTTCATGCATTTGGAACCGTGGGAACTTCATCACTGGAGGCTTTCAGGAAGAGACTGGACTGCCATTTGTCAGAAATGGTGTAGGGTCTCCTGCTTGAGCGGGGGGTTGAACTAGATGATCTATAAGGTCCCTTCCAATTCTGTTAATCTATTATATAATCTGCTATCAATCGGATACTTGGGTTATCTGGTTGTTTTTCCCCCTCCTTCTTCCTCTCTTTTTCTTTTTTGTATTTTTGGATAAAATGTTTGAAGGCAAGATCATGATAATGCTACCAGAGATCACAGTACTTGTATCCAGTGACTGGCTTGAAGTTTTAAGTTGTTTGATATTTCACCAGGTGCATCAATGAAATGAGCTACTGTTTACAAAAGCTCATACCTTTCAATAAAATACAGTGGTATGTATTTAGCAGACTCCTGATTTCTCTTTTATCTTTTTCTATGAATCTTTCACTTTTGCCTTTCACTCCTATTTTCACAAGCAAATCTTACACTTCCCTCACATCACCATACTTGGTAAATGCAATATTCCCTTTAGATTAATATGTTTAGGAGCAGGAGATTGATGCGTTATCCAAGCTTGTTTGCAAAAGAATAATTGCTTTCCTGTGTTTTGGAGAAAACATGTTTATTGGCATCTGTAGAATAAAATTGTTAATCTTTTGAACTTTAATGCTTTTCTGAGTCAGCAATTCCCACTGCTTTTAAGTTTACTTGTTGAGCCACAATTCCCCATTGTTTGTATGACCTGAGACTGAGATTGGGGTAATTAATCCCCATATAAAGCTCTCCTTGAAAAGTGTATGAATGCTCCAATTGATGCAAAATGCATCAGTGACGCTACTAACTGGTGCACAACAACAGGAAATTATGTTGCCTGTGTTAAAAGAACTCCACTGATTGTCAATTGTCTTATTAATTTAAAATGCTAGTGCAAAGCTTTAAAATTTTCAATGACATGGGGCCTGACTACCTGAGGGATTGCTTCACTTGTTATAAATGTATCCAGGTATTAAGATTGACAGGTAAGTTCTTCTGAAGATAGAATAGAATATCAGATTTGGAAGTGACCTTAGAAGTCTTCTAGTCCAACTCCCTGCCTAGGCAGGAAACCCTATACCACTTCAGACAATTAGTTATCCAACATCTTCTTAAAAACTTCCAGTGTTGGAGTATACACAACTTCTAGAGGCATATAAATCCAATAAACCTAAAACCTAACCTAACCTAAGTTGTTCCACTGATTAATTACTCTAACTATCAGGAAATTTCTCCTCAGTTCTAAGGTGCTTCTCTCCTTGATTAGCTTCCACCCATTGCTTCTTGTTCTACCCTCAGGTGCTTTGGAGAATAGTTTGACTCTCTGCCAACTCCTGAGATATTGGAACACTGCTATCATATCTCCACTAGTCCTTCTTTTCATTAAACTAGACACATCCAGTTCCTGCAACCGTTCTTCACATGTTTTAGCCTCCTGTCTCCTAATCATCTTAGTTGCTCTTCTCTGCACTCTTTCTAGAGTCTCTACATCCTTTTTACATCACTTAGATCCTCACTTTGAAAAGCCTCTTCATTAGGAGAAAACATGGAAAGCACTTCCTTGGGGCAATTAAGACATACGTATCTCTTTAAGTAGATCATTAAATATTGGTGACCTTACTATTTGTGTTTTTTAAACTCTTATTTCAGAATGTTTTCTTGCTTTGATATAAAATATCTTGAATAGCCAGTTTGAACCAGAAGTTGAGCTAGCAATCCAATGCATAAATAACAGTAATATGCAAAAGCTTACCTCTGTAAATCAGCTGTACATATTTTATGTATTTTTGTACATATCTGTATATGCCACATCTTTAATAATAGATCTTTGAGGCCAGTTACTAGCCAGGTAGGGATGTGGTGGCTCTGTGGTTAAGACGCTGAGCTTGTTGATCAGAAAGTTAAACAGTTCAGCAGTTTGAATCCCTAGCGCCACGTAATGGAGTGAGCTCCCATTACTTGTCCCAGCTTCTGCCAACTTAGCAGTTTGAAAGAATGTAAAAATGCAAGTAGAAAAATAGGGACCACCTTTGGTGGGAAGGTAACAGTGTTCTGTTCGCTTTTTGTGTTTAGTCATGCCGGCCCCATGACTACAGAGATATATTTGAACAGCGCTAACTCTTTGACTTCAAAATGGAGATGAGCACCGTCCTCTAGAATCAGGAACAACTAGCACATATGTGCGAGAGAAACCTTTGCCTTTACTAGCCAGATCCATGCTTAAAAGAGTTGTCAGATACTTGAAATAGAGGACTTCTGATAACAAGTAAAGGAAAATAAGAAGGTTTTAAATGCTATATATGGCATTAAAGAAGCAAATCATATCTTGATTGTATGGTGACTAACATTTCTGGTTTACAGGACTATGCAATTTGATTTATCCTTATATTTTTATTTTGCTATATATTTTTATAGTAGGGTAATGTGACATATTATTTTGACACAAATGTGAGATTAATCTGTTTTGGTTTTAAGGCTTACTATTAAAATTGGATGGATGGATGGATGAATTAGACCTTCTCGATTTTATAGCTGTGATAGATAAAATCAAGTCTCCCTTACCTGGAACTTTGTAGTACTTTGACTGGAATTCGGAGTATGCCAATAGTCCTGCTGGGTTCTGGTTTTCATTATAAAAACCATGAGCATCCTATTATTGTCTTAGTTGAAATTTTACTATCATTTACAGACTTCTAATCAAACATCTAATCATATTATTGTGGTCTGCTGGTTTCAAATATTTACTGCCACTACAAGCACCATTATTAGCTTGGTTGGCTGTATTTTGCTAAACCTCTGAAAGCAAACTACATTTGGAATCATTTCCAGTTTATACATTCAGGACAGATTTCCCCAACTGCAGAATTTCTGGGTATGGGAATTCCCAGACAACATGAACAAAAGTAGGCTAGAAATTCTGGTAGCTGTAATTCAAACGCATATGAAGGTTACCAGGTTAGAGAAGGTTGATGTAGAGCAAACATAGGCAGTGTATGTGTGTCTCTGCAAAGCTAGCTGTCTAATGAGTTCAATTCAGCAGTGTTTCTTAGCAGAAGAGTCCAGTGATATATAACCATCACTAGTGCTGTTGGATGGTGTGAACAGAAGAAAAATATTTCATAGCCATGTCCATCAACTCAGCAGTAGCAATTCTCTGTGAATAGGTCAAGAGTCCCTAGTTCTTTATTAGTACATCATGTGCAGTAACTCTACTATGATCATTAGTAGAGCACATATTTTGCATGAAAGAAGGCCTCTGGTGCATCTCAAATTAAAAGCATCTCAGGTGGTAGGTTTAAGGAATGGTGCTGAATGACACTTTGTGGACAGGGAAAGTGGAAAGAAGCAGCATTGGCTAGATAGATCAATAACCTTGACCTAGAATAAGTCAGGGTCATATGTTTATATGTTCAGCATCCCATGGCCAACTGCTTACTTACATCAAATGAAATTTGGAGCTATTAGCCATAGGGTTCAATGAATAATGCCATTCCATACACTGTCCACCTCTGTATCAGTCAAAATGAATTAGTAGCAATGGTTCCAATAAAATAACATTCACTAGAATTGCAAAGCTTTGGATTTAATTTCATTCAGTACTTCACTTGTGTACAGACTGTAATAAAATACTGTTCATTGGAAGTAAAGGTGTCAGAATTAAGTCCTAAATAATATTTGTTTATGCAGTGAAAAACTCATTGAGTGCAGCATTGTTTATGCAAGGAAAATATTTTGTGATGAGGATCCCTTATGCTTTAAAGTACAATAGTGATTTTTAGTTAAATTACACAATAACGCTATGTTAATTTTCTTTTGCCTTAGAAATAGATGGATTTTTATGTGTTTGGATCTTTTTGTGTTACAGAGAGAGAGAGAAAGAAAGAGTCTGTATTCATTCTACATGCACACTCGTGCACACACACAGACACACACACACACAGACACACTCTCACTATATATACAATTCATTTAAAAGAAAGAACATTGTTCAATGTGAGACAAGGACATAATGGGTTAAAAACTATGTAAATGTTACTCTAGTTAAATTATAGCTTGTTGTTCAGATGAATACTCTCCACTTCTCATATAGCTTTAAATTATGGACAAATGCTTGCAATTGTGAACTACCCACATTGTGGCTGCCTGTTCCCAGGCTTCATCAACCCGAGCTGTCCAATGGGATTACTGTAAGCTTTCACGGCAGTCTGCCAGCCACTGATCAGAAATTCATATCCCTGGATGTTAGATTGCTCTCTTTATTCCATTCCATCCTTGTGATGGCTGTGATTGCTGTCATGGTGTTAGGTTAGAAATTAGCATTTTGTGGCCCAAATTTTGCCATCCAGAACATAATCAGGAAAGGGGGAAGAGAAGGGGGGGGGATAAAAGAATATCAAAGAACAGTAATTTCTTTTGTCAAAGAAGGAAAATGCAATGCTGCTATTATACAGACATCTACAAAACTTAGATCAGAAAAATGTCATATTTACAATCCTATTTAGCAAATGCATCAGCAGGTGGTGTTTCTTTCAATCAGGGGATAGGATTTTTTTATTTCAAAAATAATCAAATAATAATTCCTAGTAAAAGTATAGGTGGGATTTAGAAAATCTTATATTTATAAGGAGAGGGGGGGGAGATAGAGATAAAAACCAGAATTTCTAGCAGATAGTTGCAAGGACATGCTGAATTAATCACAAGAGGCTGGTTAGCAAGAGGTCAGAGAGACTTCTTAGCATCAGTTGGGGTCATATGTCTAGAGGCGATAGCAGTTTGTGTGTATGTAATATCTCCTTTTTGGTTTATGTGTCTGAGTAAAAAAAACAACAACAGACGAATGCTTATTGTATAGGGCTGATGAAATGAGAGAAACACTGGTAGACAATGCTAGATTTTTCTCTCTCCTTGTGGCTTTGCAAATGAATTGTATTTAGCTGTAAGATTCTGCTCCCCTTTCTTTTAACCTTTTCTGGGCAATATGTCCAATAATCCTGATATATTGCTTTTCACACTGTCTTGCATAGGATGCGATTAAATAGCACAGCAATAGTCATATATCTATTAACATTCTGTCAAAACAATTAGTTGATGGTTAATTACAGAGAGTGTTTTAAAAGAACAATTTTGTTAAAGCCTTATATAACAGAAGGTAGGTCTGTAGCAGCATGTTATTCTTTCTAGTCACTTTATGGACATGCTAATTTCAGCCCCCCCATCCCTGTCATTTGCACTAAGCAAGCTGGAAGAATTCTGACAAGTGAGGTGGACAGATCCTGCATGGAGCTCTGATTTTTATCCACCCAAGCCTATCTGTCATCTTTAATCATGCAAAAAGCAGGATTACTTAATCATTTCATTTTATTGAAAAGAAAAAGATTTACATTAAAATGATGACATGTAAGGGAGGAAAGAAATTGGAAATGATTATCAAGAAAATGTAACGTAGAGACAAAAGCTCCGTTGGTTTTGTGATGCTCATTTAAAGCAATGAACTAGTAAAGCTAAGGTATGAAAATAATAACGATGTTAGCTCCTGGAGTATAGTCCTATTTCCTTTGCATTTTAAATGTACATCTTAAAGTAGTATCAAGACTCAAGGCAATGCAGGTTGAGGGAAAAGAAATTATTTTTAACCTCTTCTCCATTAAAAAAAATGTATCTTTTAAAAATTGCTGTCATTTGGTACTCTACAAACCCAGTTAACCAATCTATTCTTTATTTTATGTATATCTTCCCCCTTGAATTCTCTTGAATTGTATACATGGTCAAGATGTTCTAATCAGAAAAGTAAATGATATAATTATTTTCTATCTTTTCTTTCTTCCAAATCTAGATGTATATACTTATATTTTTAGAAGGGGGGTAATTGATTATGCACTATTAAGGACTGCTATCCTATGCATTGCTTACAGAAATCCCTTACCACATATTTCAGACTGCTGTTTTTTTAAGCATCTTGCCAGTTCACATTTTTATTTTCAAAATAATTACAATAGTGGAATGTCTGCAATGTTTTAAAAGGTTTACATCACCATTGCTCTAGTCTATCACAAATTTACTAATCTATAGGTGATAGGAAAGTAGAGCAAAAAGAGGAAAATTAAAACTTTAGCAAGAACGTAAGCTGCTTGGTTTAATAAATTTTCCTTCAGAATCCTACAAGTATTTTGAATCTCTACAGTATTACTAAATACAATGTATTTCAAAACTTTCATTTCATTTATTTCTAATTTAATTATTTCTCAAATATTTAAAATACATTTATCTGCATTAATAAATATTTGTTGCATATATATGTCATTGCCAATTATTAATGAAAAACCAGACTCTGATCAAATTTAAACATGATGCATGATAAAGTTTTAAATGTAATTATCTTTCAGTAGTAAAATTATTTTACTACTAAAGGCTTTATTCTGAATAATTTGGAAATATTGCAATTAATATATCAGGCAGCCAGAGATAGTAATTTAATTAACATGACAATAAGACTGCATACCTGTTTCTTAAACTTATATAATTCAATTCCTACTTCTTCTTTAATTTAATAGAGACCCCATAAATAACAATGCAGAGAAAATTATATTGTATCAAGAAGTTTATAGATCAGGTTGTTTTTGTAATGTCAACAGGTTTGAAACTAACCAAGAATTTTGTTGTTGTTATATTGAAACTGTTAAAGAACCATTTGCCTGTTTTGGAAGAATAGTCTCAGTAACAACTTTGTGCAGTTCCTAAATAATCAAATTTCTTGTGTGTGTGTTTGTGTGTGTGTATGTATAAGTGCATATACAGAGGCCATGTGCTAAAATTAACCTTATTTTCATGTTGATCAAAACTTCTGTGATGAAAACAGGAACAACAGTAATTTTAAATGCACTAGTGGATGAAGAAATGCTTCTACTTTCTTTGAAAGTATTTTTTAGCATTGTAAAAGATTTGAAAATGATATGTCTTCTTTTTAAGCTGTGAAACACACTTACGAGGCAATTTTTTGGAAACAGCTTGGTTTATGATATTTGATTTTTATACATGTTTAAGGCAAACCAGATAAAAATAAATATAATTTAACATACAATTTCTTCTGATCTTGCTAAAACAGGTTCAGCTCTTTTAAGAATCTTAATAAGATCTTTAAAAGAATGCAGTAAATTGCCAAATATGTGAGACTGTGTATATATAAAAAAACCTACATATGTTTTCCTTCATTAGGAAAGTATTATTCAGAAAAATGTTTTGCTATAGTTTTATTACAAACAAAAATAAAAATATATTTTTTTATTGTGCTTTAGACAGAACTTTACATAAATAACTCCCTGTTCATTTTGAAATATTTCTTTGCATTAACCATACACAAATAAACATTTTGGTTTTTTTTCCCCAAATCACAAGTGCTGTGCTTATTTTAAATGTATGTATCCCAAATGTAATTAGCACAAGATACTTAAAATAAATATATGTATATGTACGTACGTACATACATACATACATACTTGCTAACCCTATGAATAAACAGCTTTTTGCTTTCTATAAATGGCCCAGAACTCAATAATAACCTTATTGCTACGTAGATGTAGTGGGGTAAATTCATTGTCTAAATTTAAATCTTCTTGCACTCTGGTTACAAAACCAGGAGATTTATTTTTTATGGAATATATCATGAATATATTTTATTGCTTACACTTACATTTGATTTTGATTTTTGACATCAGTTATGCTTTTATGGAAAGTTTAAATTTTGTCTTGGACAGCACTTAATCCCATTTTATTATGCAGCCTGCCTTCCCACCTGGTTATCACTTTGCACAATATTGTCCTTCTTACAGTAGTCTAAGTCAGCAATATTGTGCATTCATTTGCTTTTTCATTTCTGGGGAGAATTCCTTATATTTAAACCTTCAGCAAAGAGAATAGAATCTATCAAGAATCTAATGATATTCGCAATACTGCATTACATCAACTGCCACAGTATTCCTATCACTAGGTGGCAGTATTACACAAATACACTGTCCTTTGGATTTCAAAAAGAATGGAAGCACTTAAAAATGACTTTGCATTGTTTTTACATGTGTCTAATTGCAGGTGTAGCAAATGTAATCTTATTCAAGAAGTACAAGAAAACTTTCCTGGCAAGTTACTTTTTTAAAACTTGAAATTACAATATTTGCCTCATCTCTTTTTCCTATTAAATATGATTAATTAAAGCAATAAACGGCCTTAATAGGAGTTTATTGAGTAGGTGATTCTGCAAATCATCTCAGTTACATCATATACATTTTCAATTGCACTTTACATTTGGTCAATTAAAGCTAATGCACCACGTCAGTAAAAATTGGTAGCTAATATATCAAATAGCTGCAAGTGAATCATTTTTATGAAATTAATAATGCATACATTTAGGATCACTTTAATGCTGAAATACAACATACAATAAACTTGAACATACTGTATACCATTCTTACTAAACGATTAACCTGAATAAACCACCCTTACTGTACCTAAAATCTATATTCGTTCTATCTTTCCCTGCAATGTCTTGTTTTTCTTATGCAATATCTTCAAGTAAGGACTTTTCAAAATTAAAATGTGAAATGATATGATTTACAAAGAAGATAGTACATAAATTCAATATACTTTACATATCTGAAGGATATATAGATATGCCAGGAAAGTATATATATATATATATTTCAATATATATATATTGAAAAATAGAAAAGCTGAGACAGACAGTACAAATGAAAAATTGTCACAGTTAACCAGAATGGGTTTGATGATATGAACCTTCATGTAGAGATGGCAATTTTAGCATTAAATTTAAAAAAATAAATGCCATACTGACCAACGCTGCATCCCCGGTACATGTTTGTGTCTTCTACTTCTGGGATTCAGCTTTTCTATTGTGCCATCTCCAAGAAATACATTCATCACTGTGTGCTAGAAGCATCATGCTGTACTTTTAGTAGCTTTTTCTTTAAATCAGAAAACATTTGCCGACAGAGATCTTAGTGGCCTAAGCGACACTAACCATTTTGGGATCCACAGCTACCTTTTTCCTAAATAAATAAATAAATAAATAAAAATTAGCATATTGGCATTCTGTTGGAGAAGATATAGGATAATCATTCGGTGGAAACAAGATAGTGATGTACAGAAGCAATGATGAAATATGTTTGATAGGTAGTTTAGTTTTCTTCTGTACCACCATTTCATTGCTGCTGTGGGATTAGAGAAAATGGTGGTTCCTTATAGTTTATGGCAAATGTAAATTTTATCGCAACCTTCTTTTCCAGAATCTCACTGTAATGTTAACATCAGGTCTGGCATATCAAAGTTAGAAATATCCAGGCAAATAGTCTGTAGCGTACTGATATTAGAATATCTGAATATATATATACAACAACATGTCATCAAACTGGAAGGCAGGCTATTGCAGGAAGTAACTACAGATTAAATTATGCATAAGAACTAATGTTCATCAATCTTGTACAATGGGAATTACAACAAATTCTACTGTTGTAGCAGATGTTTTTTTAAAATGAACATAAACCTCACTCTTATTATCTAACCATTTTTAAAAAAATGTATAATTCTGGAAGGAGAAAAAGTTTCAAAACCCCGTTTTCTGTGCTTTTTGACATCTAACTCTCAGAGTTAAATCAGAACATAGAAGAAATCCAGTCTTTTATAAATTAGAATTTTCATTTAATTCATGGTAATAAGATTAGATGCTACAGCAGTATGAACAAATTCAGCTTATTATAGTTTAGAAAAGGGCTGTAGGGTTGTTGTTGTTTTGTTTTGGTTATGCAGACATTTTTCCTGTTGAGATATAGCACAAAACGAAATAAGTACAGAATCTGTGACTAATAAAACTGATTTTATTAACCACATTAAAAACTGAAGTGTGACAAGCAGAAATAAAGAACCAGGCTGGAATAAAGAGGAAGGTGTGGGCAGCACCGGGACATTAACAAAGATGTCCATAAATCAAAGTATGACACCTATTTTCAAGAACCAAAAGAGTAGTATAAAAGCATTTTCTTTGAAATTATAGATAACTTGATAGTTAAAATTTTAATCAAGTTGCAGGCAAGCTGGTTATTAAAATGAACATCATTACATTTTGCACATTTAATTTTGCACTTAAAGCAACTCACCTTTAAAAAAAATGAATTTCTTAACCAACCAAGATCACAGTGTTTTTGCAAAGGCACCATTTATTCAAAAGGAATTTTGGCCTTATTATTTATGAGGTAAACTAATCATATTATTTCAATGAGAGTGGCATTTAGCACAGAAATCAGAGCAATGTCATTTTAAAAAGTCAGAAAATATTACATTTTTCTGTCTTACTCCTGATGTATATGATGCCTCCTAGATGCTGACAGGTGAATTTTGGGAGTTAAATTCTACACATCTTAAAGTTGCCAAAATTGAGAATCAGAGCATGTGGAAATCCCTCTCAAGGTGGACTTGAATGTATCTGCCTCCTATTCAAACTTTGCGGAAGTTATATGACATCTTTCTAGGCACAAGGGAATAGATCTGGAACCCAGAGGTATGTACACCTTGACTATGATTCAAGCATCTGCAATCCAATCTGAAGATCTATATATTTTTAAATTCCCAGCTATACAAAGATTTTTTGGGGGGTAAAACCAAATAGTATTTTTTTCCCTTTAACATAAGCAATTTACTCTCTTTGTGTTTTTTACTCTATTTTAGCTATACTATTCTGAAAGATGTAATCATACAACATACAGTTTCACTTATACATGTACATGGAAGCAAAAATACCTGCATTTTTCCTGCTTTCAACATTGCCAAAATACATTTGTGTTAAAACATTGAATTGCCTAAATGTGTTGATTACCTCTCTCTCTCTCTCCCTCTCTCCCCCTCCCTCCCTCCTTTCCCCTCCCTCCCTCCTCTCTCATATGTCAATCAAAAATAAGTGCTGTTTCAGTCTTTTATCTCTTACCTGGGAGTAAGCTGAACTCAATGGGATATCTTTAAGTGTAGGATTACACTGGTCATTTAGTTTGTTCAATATGCTAGAGTAAGTTAAAGCAAGACTTTGCAAAATAAGATGGGAAATGTTAAAACTTATTTGATTGTCATGTTAGTGTCTCTGGTGAGTTCTTAATTAGGGAAATGATTACATGTTTATAGCCCCATTTTAACTCTAAACAATGTTTTAAAAGAGTGTGCAAGTCACTGCCTTCAATATTAATTAAATAGCAATGTGAAATTAAGGGGTTAAAAGCATATGTTACTGATCTCACTAATATGAAAATTTTACTTAGTGTGTATATATGTATGTATGCATGGGTGTATGTATGTGTGGATGTGTGTGTGGATGTGTGTGTGTATGTGTATGTATGTATGTATGTATGTATGTATGTATGTATGTATGTATGTATGTATATCAAAAGAAAAGCAGAACAGAGTAGAAATAAAATAGCTGCCTATACCATCAACAGAAAGAGAACATGCTCAACATGCTTACTACCCTCCACCCCCACCCATTTAGAACAGCTCTTTCCTAAATGTTCAATAGCATAGTGGTTATTCAGTTGAATCACTGTTTTAAAACTTGTTTCATCTACAAATAAATTATAACACTATGTGAACAATTTTATTTCATATTAGTTCCCAAAGATTATATTTTAAAGTATTTAGAGATGCATAAAGTAACTTGTATGTTTAGATAATTAAGGATTTAAGCATCAGTTTATATTATTTCGCAAAAAACAATCACAATTTGCTTTTGATACACATAAATGTTACACAAAGTGCAAAACATGTTGTTTTTCACCCCAATGGTATTTTATGCAAATATTCATGTTAATATTTCTTGATTACTGTTTTTCATGTCATTAACATATAGATTCAGACCCACCTACACAATAAAGCTAGAAACATTAAATCATCAATGCTGTATTTCAAATTGCATGTCTCCTTTATTATGTGAATTTGCAATATGATTTCCATTTTACTACACAAAGTTTGTTCAAATGTAAACATAGGATAAGCTAATGCAATAAATAAAATAAAATATAAGGTAAGCATAATTATATGCATATGATAAAATAAGTGTAGTGTGTGGATCTATATTTATAGATAGGTGTCTTTTAGTATTTAAAATAGGCATTTTTAAATGTTAAACTTTCTTAAAATATCTCATTAGTCTTCATTCATCTAAAATATATGCTAAACATGTTCACTTAATAACATTTCATGATAATGGTGACATTATATATTCAGTAGTTCTTGTCGCAGAGTAGCCTTAGAGATGTTGTCTGATATCCATTAGTTTCCTTAAAGCTTATCAAACAGATTTGAATTAATCAGTAATTTAAAACTCCATCTCTTTGAATTGATTTTTGCTAGTACTTTTTAATAGGCCTATTTTAATGTTTTAGAAGAAATTATAATGTGATATATAATGTAATATATAATGTAATGGCTGATATTAATCTCCAAAGGAGAAATATTACTTAAAATATATTACGGTTCCAGCACATTTCCTATCAGATTGTGAAAGTGATTTGCAGATCTAGAAAATCTTGGCTTTACTTCTTTGGGATTCAATCCTGCATACAAAATAAGGTACTAAAATATAATTTAGAACAGAGGGATTTAAGCAACCTAATTGGGTTCAGGATTTCAGGCCTGAACTGTAGGTTACATCAAGACTGATCAAACATAAAAATACAATTTGGATTACATGTTAAAATATAGAAGAAATCAGATTTTAGATTGGTTTTTGCATATAATCTGAAAATGACCATTTTCCTTTATGAATAATACAATGTTTTGTATTGTTGTTTTATTTTGAACCAGAATTTTAGATCAAAACTGTTTAATAAGTTTCATTTATGAGTAATGAATGTTACCCCTTTCCCCTGAATAAATAAAATAAGCGGAAAGGTCTAACGGAGTCTGATGTGATTTGTTCAAAATATATATTTTCCTTGAATAAGCTGATTTCCATGACATATTATATGCTGCTTTGA
The DNA here is from genome assembly GCF_051295495.1 of Thamnophis sirtalis. NCBI lineage: Eukaryota > Metazoa > Chordata > Lepidosauria > Squamata > Natricidae > Thamnophis > Thamnophis sirtalis. The sequence continues at coordinate 132,432,952 of NW_028261382.1, read as the reverse complement.
AAATCTGCCGGTAATACAGGGACTTGCAGTTTTAGAATCAGGTAAGTCAAGCATCCCTAGTATTTGAGCCTAGATGTGATTATTTGAATCCAAGCCATGAAATATGTCAAACCATTCATAATAGATAATGTATTCTGTACCAGCCCAAATGAATGATAATAGTTATTCCTACCTTAACTAAGATGCACATGCTCAGTTTTTAGGGTAGGTATTACTATAGTGAACAAGATTCCTGCACTGTGCTCTACATACAAACTGTCCTTAAGATGAGAAGGTGGCCACATTTCAAGCAAAACAAAGCAGATAGGTTGTTTGCTGAGAACCACAGATAGAACCTATTAAAATTTCAAAAATCTGCATTTATTAATGCATTTTAATTCAATTGAAATTAATAATGACACTTAAATAGAATTAGTTCTTTATTTCAATAGCTTAGACTATGTATTTTATAAAATATACTTTCCCATGTAGTTGGTGGTCCTCTACATCCCAATGTGGACAGTAGCTGCAGAATATTACATTGAGATGTAAGTAGCATTTTTCCTGGACTATATAATTTGAAATATAACAGATTGGTTGGCATTGTTGTTCATTTTATTTGAGAGCCTAATTAATATCTATCCCACAAGTGCAATTTAATGTTTTTCAAAGTTTGCAAAAACAGTTATTGTTTAATTGTTTTATTGCTTATAAGGAATCTGACTCTGAAAATTAGAATATGGAACTAGAAATATTTTAGTAATAGATATATAGATAGATGATGGATGGATGGATGGATGGATGGATGGATGGATGGATGGATGGATAGATAGATAGATAGATAGATAGATAGATGATAGATAGGTAGATAGACAGACAGACTTAAATAAATTCTTAGAGCAATGTATCTACAGTAGTTCTTTCTTTTGACAATGAAGAATTATCTTCCCTTCCACAGATAAATGGAAATACTACTCCTATTAATTACATCCATTATTATTATTAAGCTATTATTCTGCTTCAGGTAGTGCATTGGCTATTAAATCATTCCATTAACCTCTATTTTGAAGTTACTTTCTAACTTATTATATCATTAACAATGTTAATGGAAAAAGATAAAAATCATAAAGACAATAAAAAAACTCTAAATCAAATACTCCAATCGCAGTTACAGTACTGAATAAACGTATTAGGCCTTCAACAATAATTAACAAGAATTAAAATTTATGTTATTCTTAAAATGATTTTAAAAGGCTTAGGAAAATATCTTCTGAAAAGAAATCAAAATGTGAATTGCCAAGGAACTTCTCACTGAAGGAAATTATAGTCCAATATTTTCTGGGGTCACCTGCAATGGGCTTCTGAAGAACATATTTTGATTTGGATAAGGATGTTCTGAAATAGAATGTTTCCATTTTATTTTTAACGAAATTGACAATGCTATGAATTACCTTTATCATGGGAAAAAGTACAGCTTTATTCTCATGCACTTAAACATAATGTAATAGTATAATTATAATAGTGAATCAGGACTAGGAAGATCCACCAGCCATGAAACCTAGTAGATAACATTGTACCAATCATCAATCCTCAGCCTAGGCTACTTTACAGGATTGATATAATAAATTATGGACTAAGAAAATTATCCATGAGGTAAGAAAGGCTACACATGAGATAAATGTATAAAGTCCCAATCTTTACAAATGCACATATTTATTCTGTTTTTTAAAACTGATTTACAACTATGTATGTTACATAAAATCATTAGTGATTATAAGCCCATTAAATAAAGCAACACCACTGTGAATCTTCCCATAGATATTTTATTAAGTAGTATTTCTGATTATATGTTTCCTGTTTCATGAGGCATCATAGAATTATTCTTACTTACAAGTTTTTTTTCCAATTGGAACAGAGATGCAGTTCTCCGGGGAAAGGATTGAAGAGCAAAAATAAAATAGATAATTTTTGATTTTCAAAAAGTAGTATATTTACATTTCATTGGATGGAATTTGCCAAAAACCAAATAGTGCAAAGCAAGTAGTTAAGATTTTGAGGGAGGGAACAGATTTTACTTTGCCCCAGGTTTTATGTTAAAAGAAAAAAAGAGGGAAGGGATACTAAGTGTTAAGTGGCTGAAATTGTGCAGCTGACAATGTCCAGAAAGGCTAATGTAATTCTTCATTTCTCAGTAGTACAACCCTTCCCTTCAGCCCTCTCTGACCTCTTGTGAAGAGAGTAATGTTTCTGTCTTCAGGGATAAGCTCATAAGATAAACAAAGTCTTAACAAGCAGTAGCCCATTCTTTGTTTCCCTCTGTTGAAGACATAAGACCCTTCCAGGGATATTCTTGAATTTGGTCTCTGATTCTTTCAAGTACATAAAAGGTGCTCCTTTGTAAACAGGTTCCCATGCCCTTCTTCAGATCAGAGCAAAGATGCTGAAAGATTTCTGAGTAATGTGCAATGTTCTAAAGTAAATATAGATTTGGGGTTCAAAGCCTGCTGAGTTGAATGCAGTAAAGGCTGTAGGACCATTTAAAACTAAGTGACTGACACATATGATCCTTGTCAACTCTTCATTTTCCATAGCTGTTGGCTGTTCATTTAAACTGCCACTTTTCTCATGCTTTGAAATATCCTACGAAATTGTAGGCTGGCTAAAATCTGTCTTACAGTTAAAATGTAGGTAGAATTTAAGAGTTTTCAATAAGATGGCCACATTTTAGCATAACAGGTTACTTTGACTGTATCTGTTCTTCAAAATTGAATTACTATACCACATCTTTACCCAACTGATGTACAGTTTCTTCTTTCATGAGTTTTTTTAAATAGAGCATTTCAGCCATTCCCAGTCTGGCATTTTTCAGTTATGGTGGGAACTACAACATCAGGTTAAATGTAGGCAATGAAGATGTACCTTGCCTGAGATAAGCGGCAAACAAATATAATAAATAAAAAATAAAAGCTGGTCCAACTCCATTGACCATTGTTAATCAATATTATGATTTTCATTTAAAAAACATAAAGCTATTTATTCACCCTCTGCATACTTAGTCTGCTCTAGAAATGCTTGATTATTTAAAATGTGTAGCAGGGAACGCATTGAGATAATCTGAGTTGTCCAAGAGGCTGTAAACTATGGGACATAAATCAATAATTAGTAAACAAGTAGTATAGTGTGAGGTCTGACTGACATAGAAATCAAGTTCTTTTAGTACCAAAGGCATAATAACAGTGCAATCAACAGTGACTATGATTATGTAATTGGCAAAGAACAGAAATGGTTTCTTCTCCAACCACACCCCCAAGAAATTTAATCATAGTCATGCATAAAGCTAAGCAGGATTCCCATTATAACCCGGATTTGAAACTATCATTTAAAGCTCCTTTGAAAATGTCAATTGAGAGACCACACTGATCTCCAAGCATACTTATCTTGTTGAGACTGAAATGCTTTAACTTGTTCAGTTTAGTTGCATACCTACCCAACCTTATATTTACAAAATGTAGGTGTGAATCCAGTCTGTTCTCAGGAATTCTACTACAGATCTCTCAAATAACAGTAAAATGGGGGGAAAAAGGAACCTTTTCCAGTTCCTCTTTGTCTGGGTAAAGGGTGGAAAGTACTCACAAGTCTACTTTTTTCCAATGCTGTTGTAACTTGGTCACTGAGCAAATAGTTGCAAGTTGAGAACTACCTATGTTCTCTCAGCTCACCTCACCTCACAGGGTGGTTGTTGTGGAGAAAATAGGTGGCAGAGAAAGTATCATGTATGTTCACTGCCTCAAATTATTTATAAAGTAATAAAGACAGGATAAAAATCTAATAAATAAGATAAAAAAATAAGTTTAAAAAGAACCCCATTTGTTATAGTTGCAAGTTGAGAACTACTTATGTTCTCTCAGCTCACCTCACCTCACAGGGTGGTTGTTGTGGAGAAAATTGGTGGTGGAGAAAGTATCATGTATGTTCACTTCCTCAAATTATTTATAAAGTAATAAAGACAGGATAAAAATCTAATAAATAAGACAAAAAATAAGTTTAAAAAGAACCCCATTTGTTAGAGAAAGCTTTAAGAAAGAAGTATGACGGTATTTAAGGAGCAAACAAGCAAATCATAATCTGTCTGTTATTAATCACTGCAGGTGTGTATATATCTCTCTCAATGGCAGACACAACACATCCACAATGTCTTCTAGTGGATAAGAGAAAACAGACTAGTTAGTTAGTGGCTAAGAACACTCTGACATTCGGTGTTGCAAATTGAAAGTGAAGGTTACTTTCTTTGTAGACTTTATCTTAAAGCAGTAAAACGGGTAGCAGCAGCTACAACTGAAAGTATTGATTTTGTAATTTCAGCAAATTAAGAACAAGACAGGAAACCTATTAAACCTTTCCACTGATTGCCAGGGTACTTTTTGGTGATGCTGGTGCTGACATTAAAATTACATACACCTGTCTCTTTAAAGCAAAAATACACAATCTTAGGAAGACAGTGTCAGCTAGCATGCAGAAAGAGATTTTTTATGACTTAGTGTTATTTCACCTTTCAAATGTGAAAATATTTGAAGTACAGATGACAGGAATATCAAGCATCGCCTCTAAAATATTCACAATTTAGGATATGACTAGGTGGTTCTTTTTATTGCATTTTAATAAATTAATATTTTCAAGAAGCTGGGAATTTTTTTATAATAATAGCAAGGAGGTTAACTCTTGTAATATTATCTGCCAAAACTTTATGAATAACGATTATGTAAAAATCCATATAATCAAAGGAAAGAGCAGAAATCATCAGATTATAATCTTCCATACCATGGTATACAAACAGATATTTTATTGCTATAGAACAAGCCTATATTGCATTAAATCAAATAAAAAGAAATTAACTTAACAATCATATTGGATTTTTATTGATGACAGTTAGAGAAGTAAAGATCACTTGTTTTTACATTGTTTTTAATCTTTTATCTCATATTACTTGAGCATGACTTAAAATACCATTTGAATTGTTGTGCTACTTTTGGTATTCAATTTATGTTGATGCCACATTCAATGCTATTTTTATAACTACATGATGCATCTTTATTTACTTATTCATGATGCATAAGGAAGGGAGGGAAAATGTAAAGACTTCAGAAATTAAATTGGTAATAGTCAGTGGAAGTATTTTATAAATGTTGTATGAAAGTCTTACAAAATCTGTACTAGAATCTTATAACCGTACAGTAGAATTACAATAGCCATCCTGTATTAACCCACCCCCATCTTAAATCTGTTGATCATTCCATGGAATAGTCTATGATAAAATTGTAGAGATTTTGTTTATGTGTCTTATGAAACTTCTTCCATAGCTTTGTTTTGATCTAGAATAGAATTCTTTATGGGCCAAGTGTGATTGGACACACAAGGAATTTGTCTTTGGTGCATATGCTCTCTATGTATATAAAAAGACAAGATACATTCATCAATGATCATAAGTTACATCATTTAATGATAGGCATAGGGTACAAATAAGCAATTAGGAAATCAATCTTATAAGCACTTGGAGGTAACATGCTCATTTGTGTCATGTCAAATGAGGATAGTTCATAAATATTTGTAAAGTCAAGCATGAACCTACTCCAAAATGACTACCTCAATAAACCATGTAACAAAACTGGAAGTAAGTTTGACCATTCAGATGTTTGGTTGGATTAGAAAGACCCAAATTCAAGCCCACCTTCAGATATGATAACTCACTAGGTGACTTTGAGTCAGTCATGTTCTCTTCTCTAACCTACCTCGTAGAGTTGCTATTGTAGGGATGAAATGAAGGAGACACCCATATAAGTTGACTTGAGCTTTTGGATAAAAGGCAGGATATTTCTCTAATAAAAAAACTCTTAGTGTCAAAAGAGCAATAGCCGATCCAGCTGCAAAGCAATAAAGTAACAGTTTTTCATACCAAGTCTTTACTGTAGTTCATACAAATAAATCTGCATGTCTTCATAAATTAACTTGGAAGTCATTGACAGAAATCAGTTTGACATACATATAAACATGCTAGGCTTAGTTGCATGAATGGTTTCTCATGTAACTGAAAGGGAACTAACTGCCCTTTCAAATGTTTTGTTTGAATATTGTAATCAATGTTGTTTAAACAATAAGCTTAGTTTATTTACAATAACATAATATATAAACTGATTAGAGTCCCTGGTCTGCTTTTTTCTTGTAGAATGCCTAATTTCCCAGCTAGATACTTCTGCTTTTGGGCAACTTCTTCCTTACTGTTCAAGGTATCTTGGCTCTTTCATACCCTCTTCGCTGATCAAAAACACATTTCATTTGGGATAACATTTCTGATGAGGCACTAACTGCATTGCCAATATTTGCATGGTATCTCTCTTCTAAAGAAGCCAAGAATTGTATACAAGAAATAACAATGATTGAAAAATAAATCCAACAATTAGATAAAATAATTGGATATGAAAAACAAGAGAAACACATCAAATAAAACAAGAGATATTTTTCAAAAGGCAAGGTAATTGTGGAACTGTTGTTGCCCTGAACTGTGTTTTTTCCCTGCAGAACTTCTAGCTCTGCATCAACTTCTAAAACCTTAGTTTGTAGCCCCAGTCATGGCAACTACACTACATTGATGAGTCAAAAATTGTGTCCCATTCTATCATGACTAAGTTTAGTAGATTTGATTTTGTATTTTCAATATTAATAAAATAGTATTTACAGACTTTTGATATTTTTAAAAATATATATTTTATATTTACATTCGCTGCTTTTATTACACCATTCATCTATCTAAGAGATAGCAAAGAGACATTTTAGGAATTATTTTCAGAGTTTCTTTTTAATGTTACTGAATTATCTCTGGAATATCTGAAATAGATTATTATATTAATTTCCCCTTAAACTTCCATTTTCCTCAGTTTTTATGCAAATGATGTGAATGACCACTTATTTAACACACTAATGGAGGACAAGGGACATCTTTTAAAATTTAATGTTCATTAAGTGGATCTTGAACTCTTTTAACAACAACAAAATTTCCCTCTTATGCGAGAGAAAATCTGTGTCATATGGAATATTCATTTGAAAGCAATATTGTCTGGACTGATTTTCTAAACATTTATTGTCTGAATTTCAGACAAAATTTAGCAGATTGCTTCTGGTAAAACAAAAGCCTATTAATCTGAGCTATCTGAGATACGTTAAGTTAGGAATTTTCAAAAAAATTGAGATTGTGCAACATATTTGTTAAGGAAAAATACTTGAAGAACCTTGGTACGTGGGAATGTCTGATGATAAGTTCACATTTTCGACTATAATGTACAGTAAGTCCATTCATGTCCTCCTGAACCCACTTTGAAAAATCCTACGTTAAATCAAGGTTTTACTGCATCTTTGTTGTCTCTCAAATGCTAGAAGTATTGAAAGTGGAAGTATGTGTTCATTAAATCCAAATTTTAAATTTTAAAAGATTAAAATGTGACAGGAATGTTGACAGATTTTATGGCAAATTTCAATCATGTTTTCTGTTGTTCGATGTATAACAATCAAATACTTTAACCACATAATGAGAAGGAAGGACTTACTGGAGATGAGCCTAATGCTGCGAAAGAATGAGAGCAAAAGAAGAAGGGAATGACAGAGAATAAGGTTGCTGGATGGAGTCACGGAAGCAGTAGGCGTGAGCTTAAATGGACTCTAGAGATAGTAGAGGACAGGAAGGCCTGGAGGTACATTGTCCATGATGTCGTGATGGGTCGAACATGACTTCGCAACTAACAACAACATGTCTAGCAAAAGATTATTCATATTTCAAATCATTTGATAAGGAATGAGAATTTTCCCTCCACAAAGTTGATTCAGCAGAACAAATGAGCTTTGCCTTAAATTTCAATTTTTCATTTTTAGTATATTTTAATCATTTATTAAAATGGATGAGTTTAGTATTTTTAATAAGTCTAAAAGTTGATTTTAAGTATAATATATAACAACTTTATTCTGATTTTTGCTTTTTATTATATATGTTTTTTTAAAAAAAATATCTTATTTTTTTTCAAAATAATGCAACTTTAGGTTGTAATGGAATTGCCATGTTAATCTTACTAATTGCCTAATCACATAGAACTGACTTTATATATTCCTGCACAAGAGTTAAATGTCCCTAAAGTGGGCACAGAGATGTGATTACATCAAAGCAGTATTTCAAAAACTAATGTTTGCTTTAAAATGAATAATTTTCAATTCTCTTGCCTGTTGTTGGAAGCTGTGGAAATTCCCACATGTCTTAGGAAGTTAAATCTGTAAGTCTTGCACATTACATATTATGTGTAAGAAACTGTAGGAAAATTGGTGAAACCTTGGAATATTTAATCAAAACAGCAATTGGTTAATAAGTTCGAGGCTCACCCTTTAAAAATTCTTTAATTTCTTAATTATGTATAAAATTTAAATGTCAAATGTTTTGAACCTAAGCAATAGTGCAATGCATATTGATTTCATATTGGTGTATCTTCTTCCCGAGTTTCATTAAATAAACTGTTTATACAGGAACCTGAAGTAGAGATTTACCTTGAAAAGGAAAAAAGGCATATTAGATAGATTGATCTTGTCCAATCATAATGGCAGAAGAAACCATCAGGTTGGCAGCCCTTCAGATATTTAGGGCCTGTGCTGCGAAATACTTGAGTTGATAACCAGTACCTCAAATTACACCTAGAAGCCTTGCAATAAACTAGTGAAGTTCAAAAAGCAGAAGTGTTACCTGTGAATACAATGGTGTGCTCTTCACTCTATTAACTAGAGCTTCCAAGTGACCTTCCAGAGTGATTAGCTTCACATACAACACAGTGCAATTCTGTGGCACCTACAATATGTTCCCCTCCTTATCCCCATGGTTCTATAGTACTCTTACCACTCTTTTCCATGTTGCCCATAACTTTGTAATTATTCTTTTTGCCCTACATACTTTCCTTCAAAGAAAGTTTTTTTTATTTTTTTTGTTACATAATTAAAATTCTTTTGTAGACAGAGTATTGTCTGGTTTCCCCCTTTTAACATTTTCACGCATACATAATTCATTTTACATTATATTTTCATTTCCAATTTTAGCCGCATTTCTTTTTTTCTCATATTTCCCAGTTTATAGTTTTTTTTAATACACATAAACAGTGTCTTTTTTTCTTCCCTTTAGAAATAAAAACAAATTTGTTATTCCCTTTCCATCTGTTTTCTGTAAGTAACAGCCCTACATACTTTATTTTTATTTCAGAAGTCTGCTTAATTGATATCTTGAAGATTACAAGAGCAAAAAAAATGTGTGATCACTTTTGTTGGCAAAAGAAGCTTCACTACAGTGTTCAAAGAAATACCTAAGTCACAAATTGGCTCCTAACACAAGGTTCTTTTAAACTAAAACATATCAGATGTGAAGGCATGTGTGAAAGAAGAAAAATGTTAACAAGTTATAGAATAGTATATAATAAAATTCTTTATTGGTCAAGTGTGATTGGACACACAAGGAATTTGTCTTGGTGCATATGCTCTCAGTGTACATAAAAGAAAAGATACGTTTGTCAAAAATCATAAGATACAACACTTAATGATAGTCATAGGGTACAAACAGCAATCAAATCATATTAGGAAACAATCAATATAAATCGTAAGGATACAAGCAACAAAGTTACAGTCACACAGTCACAAGTGGGAGGAGATGGGTGAGAGGAACAATCTGAAGATTAATAGCAGTGAAGACTTAGTAAATAGTTTGACAGTATTGAGGGAATTATTTGTTTAGCAGAATGATGGCATTCGGGGAAAACACTGTTCTTGTATCTAGTTGTCCTGGTGAACAGTGCTCTTGTTTTGAGGGTAGGAGTTGAAAAAGTTTATATCCAGGATGTAAGGGGTCTATAAATATTTTCACAGCCCTCTTTTTTATGATGTTGATGTAGTTACTTACCAAGCACATCTAAATTATATTAAAGCAACCAAAATATTTTTGAAACCCCCAAGGTACGTCACAACTTTTGAGCACTCCTAATGTTTGGAAATTGAAAGTTGAAAAATTTGACATGGCCTGAATTGTGGAAGTCACTTTAAATTGAAAGAACTTCTCCCTAATATGAGGGAAGTTGGGAAATTCTTGCATGAGTGGCAACAGAATGGTATCTTGCAATATCTTAGATTTATAATTATTGCTTCACATGCTAGCTAAGCTCTTTCTGAGGCTAAGATTCAGGAAATCCCATCAGTGAATTTGTGAGCATCTAGAAATGAATAAGGAGATTAATAGAAGTCAACATGGGTTTGTTAAGAACAGGTCATGCCAAACAAAAGTCATATTACTTTCTTTGATAAAATGACTAAAGTAATAGAAATGCTATGTATTTTCAGCTATCCATGTGATAAAGAATACCATAAACCACTTCTTAGTAAAATTGAACAATGAGTTATCTTAGAACAACAAACAATACCACTATCAGATCTGCAATTTGCTGACCAACCACACTCGGTGTGTAATCCTCAATGGAACTATATGAGGGAAGCATGCAGTGGTGCACCTCAAGGTTTTGTCCTGAGCACAGTGCTCTTCAAAATCTTCATAAATTATCTAGATGAGGGGACTGAAGAGGCACTCTTCAAATTTACCGCTGACACAAAGATGGGGGAAGACTTCAGAAGATAGCCTCCAGATTCATTACAGATTTTGGCTTTATCCAGTAAAATGCAGTTCAAAGGCAAGAAAAGTAAGATCCTTCTCTTAGTCAAATAGATGTACAAATACAAGATAAGCAGTATCTGGCTCAACAATAGTACCTATAAGAGGGATCTAGGTCAGCAATAGGATTCACTTACCTTCCCTACTAGTTCGCAGATGTGAGCTGTTTGCTTCACTTGCACACACCGTGTCTGTACATGCACAGCATCTTCTGTGCATGCGCAGTGCTCACGCATTACGTTGGGGCAGGTGGGTGGAGCCCCCTCAAGCTGCCACTACTGGTTCGCCCAAACCAGACAGAACTGACTGAATACCACCTCTGATCTAGGTGTCCTGGTTGACTATTTATTTATCAAATTTATTTGCTGCCCATCTTACAGTTCATGTGACTCTAAGAAGTTTACCTCAAGATAAAACAAACATCCAACTACTATTAATTTAAAAATGGATTAAAATTACAAAATTACAAAAATTAAAAAAGATAGGCTGCCACTTAAGTCTAAGTCTGTAGTGTACTGCAGCTGCTAAAAAGACAACACAGACTTAGAGTGCATCCACTGAGGGATATGCCATATTAGCAAGGCCACACTAGAATACTGCAAACAGTTCTAGTCACCACAATATAGAAAAGATGTTTGGATATTAGAAAGAGTGCAGAAAAATGAAAGAAAGAGTCTAAAGGCTAAATCCTATGAAAAGCGTTGAAGGAACTAGGTATGTTTAACTTAACTAAGACAAGATTCAGGAAAAACATGATAGCAATCTTCTGATATTTGAAGGGCTGTAACAGAGAAGTGGGTATTAATTTATTCTCCATAGGACCTGAGAGGATTACTCAATTTCTATGGAGAATGAAGACGCAATGAATGGAAGCTAATCAGAGAGATATTCAGCCAGGAAATAAGGAAGCATTTCCTGACAGTAAGAACTATTAAGTAGTGGACCAATTTGCTTTCTGAAATTGTGGGTACTCCATGAGGTTTTCAAGAAAAGACAACCATTTGCTCAAGATGATATGAAGACACCTAACTGGACTAGTGGGTTAGACTAGAAGACCTCCAAGGTCCCTTCCAGCCCAATAATTCTACGAAATATTTAAAAAGTGTAGTTATTATTTATTATGAAAAAGTTAATCAAAAGACACAAAAGCCATTGCACTGAATCAAGTGATATTCCTATCCTGATCTCAGGATCAGGATGTGTATTTACATAGGCTTTAGTGAAAGATTAGTAATAGTGGTAGTAATAATAATAATTGCTACTACAACTGCTATTACTGTTACTGCTCCTGAGTAGTAATGCTTTTTATATTGTCTGCTAATATATCAGCAGAACTTCAGAAGTTAAAGTGACTCCATAGTGTTCTATCCATGGAGGGTTACACCTCGATGGATGAAGCTTTTTGTATTATGTAGTCATAGGGTATATAAGAAAGGAGAGAGCACAAAGAAGAGAAATGATGAAAAGAGTGTTTGAACAAACCAGACACTTCCAGCAGTGTCCATATACACACACAGTATACTTCCATGTACACCAGAACATGAATACAGATAGGCTGCAGATAGCCATTATCACTGATTAGGGTAACTTAATTAAGCCAACTTACTGAAACCCTTAATTCATTAATGACAAAATTTTGATTAGTACATTTTCCTTGTAGGTGACCTTACAATTTAATAGAAAAAGAATTTATAAATGGAAAGAAATGCCTGTGGCAGAGATTTTGTGTAAATGAATAGAGTTTGAATACACACAGTAATATAATTGAGTCTAATTAGTAAGACTGCAAATGATTTTTTTATTTCATACACCAGAAATGTCATTGATGAGCCAGGGTGTGGAGTTTGAAATGCATTCAGATTGGCAGTGTGAAACTAAAGTCTGTGGGAAAATCACTAGCTAATTCATTGATTGCCCCTTGGAAATACTGCTGTTAATTGTTAGGTAATTAACATGGAGCTACAATTATGCTGGCCTTAGGGGGTGATTAATGTTTCAACATGTCACATTAGCAGCAACCAGCTTTTAAAAGCTTGTGGTTTTTTCACATGATTGCGACAGATGCTGAATTGTCCCTAGACCAAGGGAAAATCTTTTCCTCTCACATCTAGCATATTTGCATACAGACAGTTTTTAAGCATTTGTTGGCTTGTATGTACGTGAACAACCAAGATTTAAATAAAATAAAAATAAAAGGAAATTTATCTTTCTCCTATGATGTGAAAATCAAAATAGTCTTAAATTTTAAGTGTATTATTTTATGGCCATTTCCCCATTGTTTAGTGATTGAGTGAAGTAAGATTGGCCAATGTCATATTATTTTGATCGATACAAGTTAAGTAGAAATGAAATAAAAACATGTTGAACAAATGCGTTTTGTAACACTAATATTGAGTACATTAATGTTGGCACACTTGAGTGCTTCACTTACTTTGAGTTGAAAGACGTGTACTTCTACTTGTTCAATGCTTCTGTTTATCATTTATTCTTTTGGCATGGACCTGTTGAAAAAGCATTTTGCCAACAAATCTATACATTTAGCTGGCATTTATTGGCTAGATACCTGGAATATTCTCTATCTTTTTTTTGGGGGGGGTAGCAATGATGAATGTTAGAGATATTCTGCAAGTAGCAAAAATATTTAATTGCAATCCTGCTCTGATAACAATATTACTTTGTTGTTAGCTAGCATGCATCATAGAGCTTACATTCAGACTCACTTCTATAGTGTACTTAGGAACAGCTGTGCTGAGATAAGTGAATCATTTCTATACATTCATTGTTTAAAGATACATTTTAAAAAGAAGCATGTTAATTTTCTCCGTAACTACTGCTGCATGTTTGATCATACATTGAATGAGATGAACAATGCAACACAGCCAAATAGATATAACTCCAGGATGAAGTCAGTGAAGATGATACAAATCCATTATCAAGTATTTGTACAAAAAATGCCAACGATTGTAACAAGACAGAACTTGGAAAGCAATGCTTCATCTAGCTCAATATTATACATTAGGTCTGTAAAAGAAATATGTCACAGACATCTTTTAACTTCAAAATGCTGTGATCTACCAAAGCAGCTTACAGTGAAACATGAATCTTAGTGGCATCCACAGGCTGAATCAAAAAAGTCCAAATGGCAGTTGCTGCGGCATGATCAAAGCACCCCCCCCCTTTGTATGTACATCAACATGCACATACAACAAAGCACCCCCCCCCCTTCTGAAAGTTGTTGATGAATCTGCTTTGGCAACTCCTATCTCCTTCTTCTGGTATAAAATTGCACCACCAATATTTGATATCATGCAACTCAGATGTTACATGATGGGGACTTAAGGCTGCATTTGTCTTAAAGCTGCTAGTTGCCAGATCCCTGTCTTATGTTTGTTTAAAGGACAATAAGAAGGAAGAACAAGGACATTGAATTTACCCACCTAATTTTAGCCCCCAAGCAAGTAACTGTACATCTTGCTGCTTGCCAAGATTGTTCTTTCTCTGGTATGATGTATCACATTTCTATTTAAATTATAGCAATTATTTTAGAATTTGCATTAATGTAGATATCGGTTTAACAATACATATTTGAACTAAATGGAGGATTGCGTCTTGTATTTTTTGTGCGGTGCATGGTGTGCATTTCACAAATCCTTTCTTTTGTGGCCATCTTACAGACTGCAATGACTCACAACAGAAACGTTGGTCCTATTTATGGTTGTAAATAGACAACTATATGTGGCATTTTAAATCTAGATCTTTAAATAGTGTTGAACAGGGGTGTCAAACTTGATTTCATTTTTAGGGCTGCATCAGGGTTGTGTTTGACCTCAAAGGGCCAAGAGTTGGTGTGGCCATGGTGGGTGCGGCCAGAGAGTGGACATGACCATGGTGGGCATGACACGTGACTCGTGTCAGGAGCACCTGTGATGGCCAAGGGCTATGGCAGGACTTTCTTGAGATCCTACCTCACTCTCATTATAATCTCCTTCCTTCCTTTTCTTCTTTTTTCTTCCCTCTTCATTGTCCTTTCTTCTTCCTTTCCCTCTTTCCTTATTTTTCCTTCCTTGCTCTCTTCCCATCTTTCCTACTTTTTCTTTGTCTTTCCTCTTTCCTTTTCTCCTTTCCTATCCCTTCTTGCACCGGCAAATGCAAAAGGTGAAACATTTCTCCTTTTGTTTTGTTTTTAGTTTGTTTTGATAGGCCTCTGCCAGTAAAAAAGGAGCTTGGGGGGAGGTATGCAGCCTACCCACACCACAGTTTTGGCCACAGCAACCTCCTTCAGCCCTCTGACAGTGAAAATGGAGGTCAGAGATGCATGTGCGACCTCCCCCAGAGCTCAGTTTTTACTGGCAGAAGGCACTGCAGGCTGGTCCTTTGCTGTTTCAAAGCCAGCCCACAGGCCAGATCTAAGCACCTCATAGACTGGATCCGGCCCATGGGCCTTGAGTTGACACCCTTGGTCTAGAAGGTTTGAGTCATTTTTTCTCTGTAAGTAAAATTGAATATATTGAAAATCTAAAATATTTATTATATTATTTTTATGTTAATAGAAATAGAACTCTATTCTGTGTTAAATATTAGAATGTGCATTTAGAATAGAGCAAATTAATTCATGGTTGATTATTTTGAATGTACATGTGAGCTAAGTAATCCATATGAGTTCAGCATGGAAGGTGATCGATTTCAGTATTCTGGTTCAGTTTTCTTCTGAGAGAAAGAATAGATAAAATCATGTATTACAACAGGTTTGATCTAGTGTTAAAGAACCAGGCTGTAAAGCAAGGGATCATGAGTTCAAGTCTTGTCTTAGCCATGAAAGCCAGCCGGGTGACCTTGGGCTAGACAATCTCCTTCAGCCAACCCACCTCCCAGAATTGTTTTAAATGGGCAAAATGGGAGAGAAAGATGTATTGGATATGTTCACTACCTCGAGTTATCTGTAAAGATAATAAAGGCGGGATATAAATAAAAAGTTACCATAATACATCTGATAATTTCACACCTAGAATTACAGTATTCCAGAAGTAATACTGAAAACAGATATTCTCCAAACATTCAAATCAATATATAAGTGCATCCATTTTAAAAGATCCCGTGTCCCAATTTGAATTAGCTAATGTTGAAGTTGTCAGATGGCCACAGAAAACAGACCACAAGAGGTCTATGATAGATGTGGGTTTACCTTCAAGATGAGAGGCTGAAGTGTACTTCTTTGTTTGGATTTAGGTCAATACGTTAAAAGTACCAGGACCATTGGTGATAGTACAGTGGTGGGATTCAAATAATTTAACAACCGGTTCTTTGCCCTAATGACCAGCTGGGTAGGCGTGGCTCAGTGCTCACAAGAGAGTGGTGGGCATGGCCAACTCAACGTCACTCACATCGATGGGCGCTTCGTTTTAGCTGTTACAATGAAATAAGGGTTAACTGGAGAGGCAGTTTCTGTAAGCAGGACGAAGATGAGGCTAGAAACAACACCAGAATATTTCCTTCCTGCCTTCCCTACAGAATTAGCCCTGTAAAGTGGAGAAAAACAAAATGAGATTTCTTCCAACAACCGATTCTCCCAACTGCTTAGAAAGTTAATAACCGGTTCTCCTGGATAGGTGCAGACTGGCTGAATCCCACCACTGTGATAGTATTACAGCAAAAAAAAATTCAAATAGTTTAGTGATTTTAGTCCTACAAGTATTTCTAATATGATATTCATTTATTTCCTAAAATGCACTATTCAATACGTCTAGTTAATTGAGCTCAGCACCATTAAAATAAATAGGTAAGAGTTTTCCATAGTTCTGGATTAACCATTAAGAAAAATAAACATGTGCTTGGGGCACCAAATGAAATGAACACCACCAGAATTTCTTCCCATAGCTATTATTTCGTAACCCTTTCACTGGCATACTTGACATTAGGATGGGGTGTGTGTGTGTGTGTGTGTGTTTTTTGTAATTGTCAATATCGGCTATGTTCAACTTTAACTTGTATGATTCAAATTAGTTTTCTTTGGCATGAGTGAATAAAGTTTAAAAGTTTGATTTTATGGTGTCATCAGATCTCAGCTGATACATTTGTTTCCATATCATGAAATTAGAGTTTTGCTTTAGCCGAGAGGCACTGTAGTTGGGCTGTGCATAAGGCATCACCCAGCCCTGGTCCTGGTTTTCCAGTCCTAGAAATGTCAAAAACTGAATTTAGCATGTCTGGACTTATGGTAGCTGGGGAACTCTGGGAGTTGAAATCTACATATCTTAAAATTCCCAATAAAGAAGAATATTTGTAGTTCAGAGTTGAAATGAGGTGTCCTTGGTGTTCTCTGAGCTTGCTTGTTTTCTTGCAGATCTTTCATTGTCCTAACTAGGTAACATTATCGCCAGAGATGGAATTCAGCAGGTTCTGACCAGTTCTGGAGAACCCATAGCAGACATTTTGAGTAGTTCAGAGAACCGGTAAATACCACCTCTGACTGACCCATACCCATCTATTCTCTGCCTCCCGAGTCCCAGCGGATCAGGAGGAAATGGGGATTTTGCAGTAACCTTCCTCTGGAGGGGGAACGGAATGAAGATTTTACAGTATCCTTCCCCTGCAATGCCCACCTAGCCATGCCACACCCACCAAACCACACCCACAGAACTGGTAGTAAAAATTTTTGAATCCCACCACTGATCATTGGTGCTAGTGACTAGCACCAATGGTATTGCCTAGTTAGGGTAATGAAAGGTTTGCAAGAAAACAAGCAAAATCAGAGAGCACCAAGAATCCCTTAAAATTCCCAAGTTTGAAAAGCACTCATCTAAGATCTTCTCCAGGCAATCTACCACTAAAACAGAACTTTTCTAATTAATGTCTTAAGATGGAATCTGTTTAGATGGAATATCTATTTGCATTAGACTTATAAAAAATACTGCCCAAGGAAATATTGGGGGTTGTTAGAGAGGAAGCAGATTATGTCTAGATCCTGTTTAAATCCTTTTAAGTGTTCAGAAAAGCAATTACAAAATCATGTTATCATTGGACCTAAAATGTATTTAGCTTGAACTGCTTTAAACTAAAGGGTTATAGATGGTTAATTGTACATCAACAGTTAAATTTACTTTTTATATATAAAACTGCTTTTCTATATGTAAACACAAACAAAACTTGTTTTGTCTATATACTGATAGGAAAACAAAATCACCCTATGGCATTGATTCCTTTTAAAGATAAAATATATAACTGTTGATGTGTAATTTATTAATTTATGAAATACTCAACAAACTATAGAATAAATCTTTATTAATTAACCATATGTATAAAATACTAAAAAAGGAAAATATCATATTTGGAAGCTTTCTGTTTGCATAAATGTTTAGTTTTCATATAAGGTAAAATACTCTTCGAGAACAGGAAACAGAATCCAAATTACAATGATATTCCACTGGTGATGAAAACGAAGAATTCTCATCCTTCTGCATTCTGTAGCACTGATGCCCATTCTCTTTTGGACAATAAAGGGACTGTTGTTCATGCTGTTGTAATGGTATTGTCTTTAACTGGGTAACCCATTTAATGTCCCAATGCAGGCTCTACTTCTCTAATTTCAAAATACTTTTTTTGTATTTGTATATTCACATAATATAAAATTTACCCAATAGATGCTTTTCTTTATAAAAATATATATATTAACTTGAAAGGCACATTACTTAACTCTTAAAGTGTTTTAATGTAGTATACTGCCTTTTCCTTCATTTTGATATGAAGAAAATTTGCAAAATTTAGATACAGTAAAGTTTTAGAGTTTTTAATATAATACTAACCTATTTTAGACTTTTTTAAAAATTTCAGTCATTCTAGTTAATGACATTAAATACATTTCATGTTTACATTATATTTCTGAATTATATGGAACATCTGGCATTTCACAAAGTCTTTTTCACAATCCTGAAATGCTATTTTTCTAATCATCTTGCTTCGTATGTGTGTATGTGTTTTAGAAAGGATTTTGATATAGTCTTGTTCTTAAAAAAAATCAAAATATGTACCAGGGATTAATGCAAATGTGTATTAGAAGAGCAAAGAAATCACCGAGACAGGACTAATCATCATTTAGATTATCAGGAGAAGATGATTAAAAAAAACAAAAGATTGTATGACAAGTTATGTTGATGCCATATTTGTGAAGCCAAATGTTTTAGCTTTACAGATGAAAAATCCTAAGCAGATTACAGCAAGACAAAGTAATCATTCAAATTACAAACTTAAGAATTTCAAATTACATATTCATCAAGCAGAGTCTATTGTAACTTGGTATGCACAGCAAATGACGCAATACCAGTGAAGTACTGTGTATAATCATTCCACATTATTAATGTTAATATAAGACTGAAAACTCAAATAATAAACATTCATTTTAATGAATATATGCATTCACTAAATAAAAATACTGTCTTTCAAAAATTGACAAATATCCATAAATGAAAACAGTTGTTTATCCCTATTTGTTTGTATTGGTTTTGTAAGGAATTTGCATAACAATCAGTATTAAAAAAAAGAACAGAAAAGATTTAGGAAAGGCCAGCCATTTCCCTCTTCCCATCTTTCTGCAACTGATTAGAAAGAAATTATGTCATGTTTCATTACATTTATTTGAAGATAAAGTGAGAGACTTTGGGAATTAATATAATCCTTGTCCCCGATTTTCAAAATAATAACCTCTTTTTTAAAAAAAAATATTCTAAATAATAGCCTTTGAAATTATTTTAGCAGTAAATACTTTGTTCAAAATGATAAATGTGCAAGAACAACTGATCCCTGGCAGTATATTTGATTTTTATATGCAATGCTTAAGCTTATCCAGCCTATAGATCACAAGCCATGAGATCAAGAATTTTTCTTTTCTTTTTAGTCCAACTAAGTATTGCTTTTTCAAAAATCTGTTCTTCTGCATGTTCCACATCTTCACCTTATGATCCATGTGAGTTATACATATGGTATAAGATGCACAAGGAACTTAATACAGAAGTATTATTATCCTATGCAGAAGCTTACAATACCTAGAAAGAATGGCTGTATTTGGGAGTGGGCAACCATTGCAGTAGTAATCTCCACTCTCAGATTTACATGTAGAAATTGACATGACAGAGTTTATCATGCAAACACATCTTCTGTGCTATAAGACTACGCAGAGGTTCATCGGTCTTGTAATGAGTTCTGTTGTAAAAACTAGGTATGGGTGTTTAGTTGAATACATACAGAAATCTTTGGACTGAAGTCCGTCTCTACTTCAACTTATACCTAACACAATCAAGGAAGTTATTTCTTGAGTTTCTTGGATACTCATATTTTCCACAATAGCCCCCCTCCTATTTGAGGCAAACTCCTCTACCTTCAAAGATACAGTACATTGGTTAAGGAAGCACCACATGCTTACCAACTGCCTGTGCACCCATTTTCAAATCTTATATACTATAATGTTGTGGCCCAGCAGGAGCTGTTGGAGCTGCCGATCGACTCCGATAGCAAGGAACCCTATGAGTCTGCTATGGAAGATGTGGGGGACCTTGGGCAGGGTTCAGACTCAGAGCAGGGACCAGAGACACTGGTTGGCCACCTGGAGGCGCCTGAGGCATGGAGCAGTGGGGAAGATCAAAGGGATTTTGTCCCTGGTGCCAGGCAACATAGGGTGGAGAAACGGAGGCAGCAGTTACGGAGACAGACTCATAAGAGATAATCTGGTTGTGGCTTGGCCATACCAGAGAGTATATAAGAAGACACTTTGGGAGGAGTCCTTTTGCAGGACACAACCGTTCGTAGTAATCTGGAGAACTCCTTGTCTGGTCTGCCTTGTGTTCCTGTGTCTGTTGGAGTCTGGGTTGCTGCCAACTTCTTGCCAGTGAGTCGTGTATGGGCTTTCAGCCAACAGGATTATAATTGCTGTGAATAAAGAGTGGCAAACAGCTAATCCTGTGTCTGCATTCATTACCGGACGGAGGGGGGGCAGAACAGTATAATATTGTATTAACCTTGCCCTTACATTCACAAGCATTTCTTTTGCACTGCTTATTATAACATACTAGCTCAATAGATCAGGTTTACATGATTTAATTGTAACAAACAGACATTAAGCAAACAGATCTCATTTTTTATAAAAAGAAAAACAAATCCAAAGCAAATAACATACAAGCTGAATATTGCAGATCAGTGTCTTTAAGAAATATTACTAGTTTAATATATGTGCAGTTCACTCTGATTGGTAGGGAAATTCTACCTAAACAGTTTAACTCTAATGTGTAAGTTTGGTGTGACTACTGCTGTTCAAGCAACATATTCAGATATTGGCCTGGGAACAAATCAGAAATAAACCGACTTCAACTTGTTCACATCAAGATGGCTGCTGACTAGGAATGTGAGTTCATTTAAATCTATATTTTACTACCCTACAAAATGTAAACATATTCCTTCCATATACCCATTTCTAAGAAGTGATATGAAGATTTGATAGAAATAACTTGGTCTTCTGTGAATAAATTACACTTTTCATTTCATGAAGGTCATGCTCTCCATTCCTCTTTGCTGACCTGTTCTTCTACTTGTGCTAGAAACATTCCAATTTATCTTGGTCAATCTGCTTTTCATTTTCTCCCCTTAATTTCCTTATCATTTTTGCACTCTTTCTTTATTTCTTTCAGTAATCTTTTCCGTTTGCCTCTACTGGCTGATGTTTTATGCCTTGTATCTTTTTTGTCTTTGATTACTTGGTGACCTTCCCTGCTGATCCTCATTGACATTTTTTTAAAATTCTCATATCATTACAGATAGTGTATATAAGCAATGGGTGGTCCTTATTTCATCTCATCAACTTTTACCTCCTCTTCTTCCTCCTATTTTTTTTAAACTATCTCATCCATATTTGTTTTATCTGATGCAGGGAGCCTTTTTCATATGCAATCTTATTTACTATTTTTCCAGGGAAAAAGATACCTCATTCTTCTTCCAAATAGACATATGAGGAAGTGAAGATGCAATTTGTGTTCTGGCCAAAGCTGTGCATGTTGGCCAGGGTGATCTAACATTCCTAAACAGAGGCATTGCCATATCTAGAGGCATGCTTATGTTACAACACATATTTAGTTCTTCATTTCTTTTTAGTATTTAACATAACAGACAATAAGATGCAATTTTTCAGCAGGAAAAAGAAGGGATGGAAATCTACACTGATCAAAGACAGCAAGAACCAAAACATATACTCCTCAATTTGCAACCACAATTGAGTCCAACATTCTCACTGATAAGCAAGACAGTTGTTAAGTGAATTTTGCCCCATT
Organism: Thamnophis sirtalis; assembly: GCF_051295495.1. NCBI lineage: Eukaryota > Metazoa > Chordata > Lepidosauria > Squamata > Natricidae > Thamnophis > Thamnophis sirtalis. The sequence continues at coordinate 132,410,941 of NW_028261382.1, read as the reverse complement.
TTATGACATTTTTGCCACAGTTGTTAAGTGAATTACTGTGGTTGTTAAGTGATCATGCTTTTTGGAAGCAAGGTTACAAATGATGACTGCATGACCCTGGGACAGTGCAACTGTCATAAGTACATGACAGTTGACAAGTGCCCAAATTATGAACATGTGATGATGGGGATGTTGCAACAGTCATAGGTCACTTTTTTCAATGCTGTTATAACTTTAAAAGGTCACTAAATGAATTGTCGAAAATCAAGGACTATCTGTATTGCTGACACATAGAACTTACTCCAAAAGAGCCATTAAGTCTCTACTACCAAGTAAAAGCTTTGGGAGAGAGAAACATATAAAAGGGAATTTGTCATGCACCCATCTATATTTAATCAAGGGTATTCTGATGAGATGTTCACAAAGTATATTCATTGGAATGACTCTGAAAAGCTTTCTAGATTTTTCATCATTAATCTGTATTCAGTAGTAGTCTCCTATTTAATCTCAGCCCCATTTAGATATTATGATATCTGGAGAGTTAACCATAGCATATAATCCAGGAAATCATTGTCCTTTATCAACACTATTGGCAGAATAGTGACTTTCTGAAAACATTCATTTGTTTAACATATATGTCTTCAGGTCAAAACATGTTTATAGATACATGGAGATTGGCTTTCATGCAAACCCTGCATTATCCTTGTATGTATGGAAGTCAATGTGTATAGAGCAACAGTATGTGTGCAGATATATTTATCCTGTAGACATTCTGTTCTTTTTAGTAACATTACTTGGAAGTGGAGCTTGTATGGGGTGCTGACATGGTGTGTTCTCCAACAATATAGATCTATATATAGCTTTACAACATCCAGAGAAACAGGGATTAATACCAGATAAACAATCAAACAGAAATCAATACCCTAATTAAGGAATTACCAAGGAGAAAACCAACCAGCAACTAATGATCCCTCACCAATATTGACAGGGCAAGCTATTGTATATAAACAGGGAGCAACCTCTCCCCCCCCCAAAAAAAAACCACAGAGTAGAACAATTGATGTTGTTTAAGTTGTTTAAGATGAAAAAAACAAAAACCTTATTTTTATTCTTTTTACCTTCAGAAGCCTGGCTGCAAGGCATCAGTGGTGCAAATTTAAATTGTCTCATGGACAAAAGAAAACTCAGATATTCACCGAATTAATAACTTCATGTTTGTGCATGTGTGAAAGTTGTATTCCAATGTACTAAAATGTTAAATGACCATACTTATTGAGATGGCTGGATTCTATTTTATTTTACATTTTCTTCCTGTTATTAGTTGTATTTTGTTATTGGGCTAAAGGAAAAAATATATAATAAAAGCAGTCATTAAATTGTGATGCAATTTATGCTAAAACAAGAGGACATATCAGTGTGTTGCCTTTATTTCTCTTGTTGTACATAGGTACAATGTTTTATTGCTTGGCATGAGATGGAAGACAATGTCTTCAGGTTGAGACAAGTGCTACTGTGCTTGTGGACCACTTAAATCTTCAAAAGTAAAAGCAGGGGGTCAGCCTAGACAAGTAACAAGGTTAATCAGTTTGAATTAATGACTTTTGTTTTAATCTGGTTCAAAATAAAGTGGTGACCAGAGGGCTTTGGCTTTACCTATATGTCAGTGTCAGGGTGGTTGACTCAGAATAGTGGAAGAAGAGAAAGGGTGGACCTTGTCACTGGATAATTGAACTGATGGCAAAGTCATACAACAAGGTGGACATCATGCAGCAGTCTGGTAAGGAAACTCCAACCTACCAATCTCTGTATTCTTTTCTGCATAAACATCAGATTAAGAGTAGGAGAAATGGTGAGAAAAATTGCAGCAAAAATGTATGTAAAGCAAAGGAATTTGGAATTTTGAAATAAACCAGAGAAGTGACTAGTATATAAATTCTGAGAAAAGAAAATGATATTGAGATTATAAGAGGGAGCTAAAGTATTAATTGATATTGTGGCCATACAAAAAGCATTTTGTCAATATTCCAATTTGTATAAAGGAAATGACATTGTCAGGCTTGGAAGCCATATTTTTCATTGGGCCTTCCAGCCTGCCATATTTACTGCTGTGGGAAAATTGGAGCTGGGATTATATGGAGTATGGGACATATAGTCAAAATAACATTCCTTTCTCAGAGAGTGTCAGAGAGTCAAGGACATCTTGCCATACTTCTGAACCTGGAAGGGCATGACTAGAAAGCATCTCTAGTTGGGATGATGACTGATTGGGCCATGTGATGGACATGTGGGTGCTGGCAGGGACTTGGACTTTAATTTGGGTAAAATTCCAGGAAAACCTGGAAATGAAATCTATCCTACAGGGAGGAAAGATGCCATAAAATTGGAAAGAGATCAATATAGCATTAATAGCATTAATACATAAAGATGGACAAAATTTGACTAATAAGAAACTATAAGCTGATATCGTTATTGAATAACAACTATAAATTGTTCACAACAATTCTAGCTGATAGATTGAAAATAATTTTGCAAGAATTCATTAATGAGGATCAATGTAGCTTTTTACTAAAAGACAGGTAAAGGACAATATTATAAATGCTTTAGATACTGGGAATATTTGAAGCAATGTAATGAAAAATAAGCAAAATTGATTTTTTTAGATGCAGAGAAAGCCTTTAACAATTTGAACTGGGCTTCCTTGTTTAAGGGTTTAGAACATATAAAGAGATCTTTATAAAATAGGCAAAATCAATTTACATGTTACAGAAAGCACAAATAATTGTTAATAAAGATTAAAAAAAATTCTGTGAGACACAAAAAATAGCAAGATAGGGATGTCCATTATCTAGTCTTATTTATTTTTGTGCTTGAAATGCTTCATAGAGATATAAGACAAGATGAAAGAATTGTGAGAATCTTAGTTAAGGGTTTCTGACAGATGACTTGATATTGGTTCTGGAAGATCCTTAAAAGAGAACTGAAATGGTAATGGACAAATTAATTCATTAGCAGATTTAAATAGTAATAAAAGCAAAACGTTATAAACATGTTAGCAAAAATATGAAAATAGAAACTCAAACAGAACTGATGAATAAAATGGGTTTTAAAATTGAGAAGAAGGTATCACTATGACAAATATTTCAAAATAACTGTGTTAAGACTGGAATGAAGTTTAAAAAAGACAAGTTAAGATGAGAGAAATTACAACTGTCATTGCTGGGGAAATTTCAATAATAATAATAATAATAATAATAATAATAATAATAATAATAATAATAATAATAATATCCGAGTATTCAGCACTGATATTTCAATGCAGTTTGGCATGGAAAAATGCGCCACTGTATCCATAAAAAGGGGCAAAATCACTGCATCTGAGGGAATTGAAATGCCCAATGGCCAACTAATTAAATGCAAAGAAAACGAAGCCTACAAATACTTAGGCATTCTGCAGTTGGATAACATCAAGCATGGAGAAGTAAAAACTATTGTCAGACGAGAGTACACCAACAGAGTTAGGAAAATTTTGAAATCTAAATTGAATGGTGGAAATACAATCAAGGCCATAAATACCTGGGCAATACCAGTTATAAGATACACAGCTGGCATAGTTAACTGGACACAAGCTGATTTGGATCTTTTGGACCGAAAAACCAGGAAACTAATGACAATGCACTACAGTTTACATCCACGTGGTGATACTGATAGACTATATCTGCCACGAAAATCAGGTGGCAGAGGATTATTACAAGTGAAGCAAACAGTTGAAGAAGAAAAACATGCACTGGCTGATTATTTAAAAGAAAGTCAAGAACATCTATTAATCGAAGTAAAGAACAAAAATCTACTGAAGGCCCAACAGACAAAACAAGAATACAGAAAAGATGTGATAAAATCAAGAATGGAGAGTTGGCAGAACAAAGCACTGCATGGTCAATTTCTGGAAAAAATAAAAGATAAAGTGGACAGGGAACAAACTTGGTTATGGTTAAAAACAGGTACATTAAAGAAAGAAACAGAGTCACTAATCCTGGCTGCGCAAGAACAAGCTATCCGCACAAATGCCATTAAGGCCAAAATTGAAAAATCCTCTGATGATGCCAAATGCAGACTTTGCAAAGAAGCTGATGAAACTGTTGATCACATCCTCAGCTGCTGTAAAAAAATCGCGCAGACTGATTATAAATTGCGGCACAATTCAGTAGCACAAATGATCCATTGGAATTTGTGCAAAAATTATAATATTAAAACAGCAACAAACTGGTGGGAACATCAGCCTGAAAAAGTCACTGAAAATCAGATGGTCAAGATCTTGTGGAATTTCCGTATACAAACGGACAAAATACTGGCGCATAATACACCAGACATCACACTGGTTGAGAAAAATAAGGTCACAATCATAGACATCGCAATACCAGGTGATAGCAGGGTCGCCGAGAAGGAACATGAAAAAATCGCAAGATACCAGGACTTAAAAATCGAAATTCAACGACTATGGCACAAACCAGCAGTGGTAATTCCAGTGGTAATTGGCACACTGGGTGCTATTCCAAAAGCACTGGAATTACATTTAAAACAGTTAAAAATTGACAAAATCACCATCAGTCAAATGCAAAAAGCCGCACTGCTTGGATCTGCACGCATATTACGAAAATACGTTACGACGTCCTAGGCCCCTGGGTGGGGCCCGACTAGTAACCAATGCCAAATCCGGCGAAACAACTGGCCGCTGTGATACAATTGTATAATAATAATAATAATGTTTTGCCTAGAATGATGTTTTTGTTTCAGAGAATTCCTGTTTTGACAACTGACACCCCATTTTAATCAGTGGCAGAAGGATATATCTAAATTTGTGTGGCAGAAGAAAAAAGTGAGTTATATATTAGATGTTACAAGATATAAATGTAAGAGGACAATTGGCTTTACCTGATTTGAAATAATGGTATGACAAAGTCAAGGTTAATAACAATCTTAAAATCATTAAAAGGTAACTATAAAGGTTTCCCCTGTGCAGTTGTGTCGAATGCTAGGGTGTGGTGCTCATCCCCATTTCTTAGCTGAGGGAGTCAGCCTTGCCCAAAGACATTTCCATGGTCAATTTAAGCTAGCATGACTATACATTGAAACACAGAGAATACTGTTATCTTCCCACTGAAATGGTACCTATTTATCTACTCACATGTACATACTTTTGAACTGCTAGATTGACAGGGCTGGGGCAAGTAATGAGATCTCACCTATCCTATCATGTGGGGTTCAGATCTCCAAGCGGGCTGTCACTTTTCCAGTTGACAAGCTCAGCACCTTTAACCACTGAGCCATCTTGTGTCCATATGGATTAGATGCAAACCCAGGTTGTGCCATTATGATTCTCAGTACAAGAATCATTTTATAGATGAGAAATAATAGGCAAACACAGATGGCTGACTTATCATTTGATATTAGAATTTTGTCAAGGGGATAGTAAAATAAAACCAAGAAAAGAAATGGAGGCAGAGGGTTATATTTGTCAATGGTTTTCTTATTTACAATTGTGAAAAAGATTTAAGTTGATAAAGGAACACATGGTTTTAAACCTTGTAAGAGAGTTTAAAATAGGATTCTGTGCAAATAATTACCATGCAATTGTTTAAATGTACGCATGTATAATGAAAATTGAAACAGAATAATAACATCTGAAAGACTATATGATAAAATAGGCTATTTTTATTATAATTTGCAGTTGGCATAGATTATACCATATATGTATGTGGCTGAAAGTATTGAAATTTATCTAAAAGAGAATTTTTATAAAATGATGGTACTGGTGGTATAAGTCACAAGAGAAACTGTCTAGAATGTATAAACACACCTCAAATTTATATTGAAAATGTGAACAAAAGGAAGAGGGGAATTTTATCATACTTGGTTAACATGTAAAAAGCTAAAAATTGATTCAAATATATTTGTTTGTTTATTTGTTTATTTATTTTCTATGGCCACTCATCTCAGCCAATGACTCTGTGTGGCATTACCTACTCTAACACACAGAGTTTCAAAAATTAAACTTCTATTGAAACCTGATTTTTTCCTTTTAGGATTAATGAAAAAGAGTAGGGAAAAAGTCATAGAACTTTCTTTTTGTACATGTTAACTGCAGTGAGGTTACTGTGTGTTGGAAGATGGAAAGTTTCAGCACTACCCACAATGGATGAATGATTGGTGAAAATGATGGAACATGCTGAAATAGCTAGATTGACTTATTGAATAATAAAAAAAGACAAGTTTATTGCTGACTGAAAACTCCTTATGAACATTTTGTATGAAATAGAAAAAAATAACATATGATTTATTATTTTGGTGATTAGAAAGGATAGATTATTGAAAGAAGAAAGTTGTGCTAGAGTAAAGGTGCTTTTACTTTAAAGGCAATTGGACTTTCTGGATTTTCTTTAAGACATTTCAGTTCTTATCCAAGAAGCTTCTTCAGTTTTAACTTACTAGTGGGCAATGGAAGGGATTTATACTCTCTCTAATCAGAGAGGGGCTGGAGTTTGCAACCACTTTATGGTCACAGAAAGTAACTACCTAATGGCTAAGATGGTTAAAAGTGATGACTCAGAAGTTTATACTTTTAGACTTGCAAGATTCATGTCAGCTCTGCCAGGTAAACAAAACAGGAAACACAACTAGATGAACTAACTTACTACTTTATTGTAAGACTACATTGACAGAATTTTGGTCATTCTAAACTTGGTCAGAGGTCATTGGTCCTCGAAAAAATTCTCAGCTTTTGCTTAGTAGCACATTGAAAGCCAAACAACCTAAGCACCCATAATCTACCGTATTTCCCTGAAAATACGACCTGTCCTGAAACTAAGGCCTTGCCACATTTTTTGTGTGGGCAAAAATATAAGCCCCCCTGAAAATAAGACCCCTGGACAACCCCCCTCCAACCAGGCAGTGTACCGCTCACTGACCTAGTGATATCCCAAAGGCGCCAAGCTGGGGGAACCGGGGGGAAGGTGCTCACATTGCTTGGCGCCTTTGGGATACCGTTAGGTTGGGGAGTGATGTTCTGCCTGGTCAAGGAGGGAGCTGCTACGCAGCTGCTCCCTTGCAAGCAGGCTCCCGGAGAGCTGGGCACAGCCTCAGGGTGAAGCAGCCAGGAGGTGACCATGCTCATGAGTAGCCGCCTGGCAAACGCCCTCTCCAGCCAAGCAGAGCATCATGCACTGACCTAGGGAGTATTCTGAATGTGCCAAACTGTGGGAGCTGGTGGACAGGTGAGCACCACATGGCTTGGCACCTTAGGGATACCCCCTAGGTAAGTGAATGGCACTTTGCCTGGCTGCAGAGGGAGTTTGCCGGGCAGCTGCTCATGAGCGTGGTTACCTCATGCTACTTTACCCCTGAGGCTGTGCCTGGCTCTTTGGCAACCCGCTTGCAAGGGAGCAGCCATCTGGTAACCCCAAAACAATAAGCCCTCCCCTGATAATAAGGCCCAAGCCACATTGTGTGGGTCAAAAGAAAATAGACCCTGTCTTATTTTGGGGAAAACACAGTAGCATTCTATCAATAGTCACTTTATCTTGTTCATTAACGTAGCCAGAAGTTGACTAGGACCAGGTATGGTTAATACTTGCATAGGATCTCACCACTAAAAATACCATGAAAGGAAAACTGAATATATACTCCAAAAAGGAAAGAGCAAACTATTTCCATGCTGATATAAGGAAGTGTGAATAAAGACACAAAGAATCAAATGTGACTCAAAGGAGCCTTGGTTAATTAAGCTTTGTATAAATTAAAGCTTGCAACCCCAAAAGATGATCAAGTATAATGAGAACTTTTATTCATGAGTAGCATATAAACGATAGGTAGATAGGTAGATAGATGATAGATAGATAGACAGACAGACAGATGACAGACACAAATGGATGAATTTACTTCACTGTTTGTTGCCAACTATAAGGGATGGTGTTCATTTCCATTTCATGGGTCATTGAGCCAGTGGTGTCCAAACATGTTTCCATGATCATGTGGCCAGCATGACATCATGGAGTACTGTTACCTTCCCATCAATGTAGTACCTATTTATCCACTTGCATGGTTTCAAACTGTTAGGTTGGCAGGCGCTAGGCGACCTCAATTTATTGTGTGGCACTTGGGTCTTGAACCCAGGATGTTGAATTTCTAGACAACAAGCCTTGCTGATTCATTGTGCCTGAGATTTCACACACACACACCACACACGAAATGAACTTACAAGGATCAATGGATTGGGACATTAACATATCCCTTCCCATTGGGTATCATATACTAAGGCCTTATTATCTAGAAATGTTTGCAACAGTGTCTTATTGCCTTATGATTACAGTTATGCTGATCAGGTTGTAAAAAATTGCATGGTCAAGTAAAAGATAAGATAAAAATATAGTAAAGGTAAAGGTTCCTCTAACACATATGTGCTAGTCATTCCCAACTCTAGGGGGCAGTGCTCATCTCCATTTCAAAGCCAAAGAGCCAGCACTGTCCAAAGACATCTCTATGGTCATATGGCTGGCATAACTAAATGCCAGAGGCTCACAGAACGCTGCTACCTTCCCACCAAAGGTGGTCCCTATTTTTCTACTTGCCTTTTTTACATGCTTCTGAACTGCTAAATTGGCAGAAGCTGGTACAAGTAATGGGATCTCACTCCATTACACAGCACTGGGATTCGAACTGCCGACCTTTCTGATTGACAAGCTTAGTGTCTTAAAAATTGAGCCACCGCACCCCAGCACAAAATAAGGAACAACACAAAATAAGGAAAGGTATGAAGTAGATCTCTTAGTGCCAGGTAGCTCACACTGAAGAATTAGGATGAAAAATAAGAAACCAAACTGTATTAATCGAAGTTCGATGCCTCCAGGGAGAAATGATTCTTGTGCCTGAACAGATTTAGTTCTCCCCAAACACTAATCTTGCTTCTGCACAGCTAATGAAAATAAGAACAAGCTTATTTTCCAAGCAGGAACAGTTTCCATATTTTGAGTTCCACAGCCATTCAGAAACTGGAAACTTTAATTCTGTGAGTCTCTTGTTACTATATTATGCAAAGGTTCACATTTTTTCAAAGGACTGTTTTTGAATGCTCCTGTTCACTGCTATTTTTCTTCTGCAGACTTGGAGGCTAAATCACTGCTTAAAGATCTTGTAGGTTTTTCTTGGCATCATTTGATTGTATATGAATGGAACCACTTCAAAAATAAAAATTCCCTCTGGAGAATCAGATGATGTTTATTCTGATATGGAAATCTGCAGGAAGCTACCTTTTAATGCTTTGTTATTTTTTAGAAAATATTTAACTTTCCCCCCCTTTTAACACCAACAACATCACAAATATTCCTTGGAATGAAAAATGATATGTAACCCTTGCCTAAAATATGCAATTCTTTAATGTAGCCTTAAGAACTAAAGAATTAACTTTTGTTCTGTCTATGCAGGTTGCGTTTCAGAATATTGTGAAAGATTTCCTCAATCAGTTCAATGATGAATGACAGCACCACATATAAAAAGATAGAACAACTGGCTGAGTTCTACAGTAGTTATTCATTTAAATGGATGTGTGTTTGTGTGTCTCGTGTGTGTGTTTGTGTGTTCTAGTATAACTCTGGAACGTCTTGAGCAATTTCAACCAAACTTGCTACACAGATGATTTCTCTGTGGAAACAAATACTGTGGAGGTAAGACACCACTAACACTCCTTAGTATGTGTGTGTGTGTGTTCTATTACAATATAGCTTGTTATACCTTCAAATGGCTTCTACTGTACAGTGCATTGGAGTTGCCATGGTAACTGCTTCACAGTAATCCACAAGGGAGCTCCCTCTGGTAAGGGGGAAAATCCAACATTAGAAATTATGTTTGGTCCACACATTTTCCCCCTATAAATAAATACCCAGGCAATGCCAGGTTATCAGCTAGTTCAGAATAAAATTAATTCTGCTCCAATCTATTTTATTTTTCAACCATTTGCTTTCTTTCAACTCTTTGTGACCCAATGGATTTCAGCTTCCCAGGACTAATAAATGTTTATTTGAATTCTTATCCAATCATGCTTCTGCCAGCTTGCCTTCTGTTGTCCTCTTTTACAAACAGCTTCAATTTTTCCCAAACATTCGATCTTCTCCAATGACCCATGCCTTAGTATCAATAGTTCAAAATATTTAAGTTTCAATTTCATTATTATCCTTTTTGCTGAGTAGTCATCTAATACTGAATGATTTGTTCTTCTGGTAGTCTGAGGCATTCTTAACCATTTTCTACAGTATCACAGTTCAAAACCATAATTTTATCCTCATCCAGCTTTTCTGATGGTACAGCTTTTACGCTCATGTATTGCAGTTGAGTAAATTCTAGCATTCATTGCAAAAAAAATATATATATTTAAATTTTTTTAAGAATTCCTTTGGTCATATTTTTTAGATCTAGAATATGAGGCAGATTCTTAGACTCTGAAATATCTTGGACCCCAAAAGGGAACAAATACATGCAATCTATCCAGGTTTGTAAATTTGGGGTAGTGTTAGTTTTCCATAATAAAAGAATCATTTTTTGGGGAATCTCAGCAGCTGTAGCTAATGTTGTGGACTGGAAGAAAATTGTCTAGAACAATTGGGTCCAGTAAGGACCTCTTAAGGCTAGCAATTGCATATTTCAAGGCAAGGGAAATCACTCACTTTCACAGAGAGCTATTCACCACAAGGACCCCAACATTTTCCAGGATATTGTAACCAACCAGGATGGACAGGAATCTAAAACACCATTGGTTAAACACATAGTATCCAAGAATCTGTCCACTTCATTAGGCCAAATAAGTCCAAGCTTTTCCCAGATAATTGGGCAAGAACTCAGGAACTCCATAAATCTGTACCTTCAGATTCTAACTCTGAACAAATGTAAGTAACTTTATCTAAAAGGTACTAAAATAATTCTGACATCAGGCTTGCAGGTATTTCCTGCCCACTCCTTACACAGGAAATATTCAGTTAACCTTAACAATCACAAATAATTTCATTGGTTATAAGTCATTAAGATTTTTTATTCTATCCATCTCTTAAAGAATCTAATCTTTGGTTTATCTCTGAGATATGTTCCACATCATATTTCAGTTTATATTGATAAATCACCGGCTCAGGGTTGACTCAGCCTTCCATCCTTCCGAGGTGGGTAAAATGAGGACCCGGATTGTTGTTGGGGGCAATATGCTGACTCTGTAAACCGCTTAGAGAGGGCTGAAAGCCCTATGAAGCGGTATATAAGTCTAATTGCTATTGCTATATTGATAAAAATATTTTAAAAGAGTATTAATTATTGTATAGAGTTTCTTTTTAAGTAAAATGCAACTTCATATAGCCCTATTCCTTTTTCTGGCTATTCCTTTCTCTTGCGAGTGAGGAATTTATTCAGCTATATTTATATCTTTTCAAACTAAAGATTTTTGCTGTTTTTTAGTTCCCTTAGGAAACGATTGTCTATCAAAAGAACGTCACAGAGAGCCTTGTTTTTGTTATGTTCTGGACATCATACCATAAGTATTAATTTAAAGAAAGTCAAAAACAATATTTCACAATAATTAAACAATAAAATCAAAATATGAAAAGATAACACCTTAACCCAGGAAAAGACCAAGATCATACATTCAGCTCATCACCATATAAATTGAAATTCTGTGAGCAGAAAGACATTTGTATTTCTGCCTCTTGTTCAAATCTCTTTGTTTAGGGTTTCTTTGTTAATCTGTCCCAGGGGAGTGAAATAATTTAGATCAGTTCAAAGACTAATGTAATTTTTTTTCTAGGTTTAGGCATCGCAAAAAGATGAACAGGTTTTGCAATCAAGAAATTAATGTCTGCTTTGAGCATGTTTCCTGACCAAGCCCATAAGATTCCCTGCCAGTTTGAATTCTCTCGCTGACCTTTGAGAAGAAATCCGGCTCATGAGATATTTCTTTCACAAAGCATAAGATTACCACCTTAATCATTGTGTTTATCAATAAGGATGTATGTATTGGTCTTTAATTATTTGCACAGATTCTTTCTATCCATATGTACAGTAAGTGCTCCGCCTTTTAATCAGGGAGCCCATAATTAGCGACACTACATAGACCTAAGCATGTGTGGGAGACATTTGCCCAGAGGTGGTATTCAGCCAGTTTTGACAGGTTCTGGAGAACCACTAGCAGAAATTTTGAGTAGTTCAGAGAACCGTCAAATAGGCAGCGAACTGCTCCTCCCAGCTGATCTTATTTTGTTGCCGTGAACAGTAGAATGGAGCTGGAAAGCAGGTTAGTGGGGTTTTTGCAGTATTCTTCCCCTGCCACACTCACAAAACCATGACCACAAAGTCATGCCATACCCACCAAGCCACGGCCACAGAACTGGTAGTAAAAAATATTGAATTCCACCACTGATTTGCCCTTCTCGGCTATTCTTTAAAGCAACCTGATTTTTAAAATCCTCCATGCAAGTCTTAGGAGTCAAATTAACTCTAATGAACGGATTCCTCAAAATAGCCACAGCTTCTTTCAGTCTCATAAAAAAGTGTATTTTAAAAATTGTTAGCTTTTTTTAAAAAAATGAGAAAGTAAAAACAGAGCAAAGATTGAGAAAAGACAAAGTGGATCTAGTTTTAATCACTCCATATGATAAAAAGTGTACACCCTTCCCCATCATAAATTTCATAGACCGATCATAAATGGAGACTTACTTGTTAGCATTTTTTTTTAAAGCATGGCATATTTGGCCAAGGTAACTTTTCATGTCAGGACAAAAATCCCTCAGGCTGCTGGGAAAAAATGGTGCTGCAAGCTCTTCAGGTTTGTTTGCAAAGGCCAGTTTCCTGCTTGGCCTGTGCTAAGAGTGAAATCTGCTTTTCAATAATTAGTATCCTGAACAACTTCAAGACGATTGTTGACACAGCTGTTGTTGTTTAAGGTTGCAGACACATCAATGGCCAAGCAGTAGGTATTGATTTGTGCAGTGACATCCTTCTTGTTGTGTCATTTGAGTGAAAGAAGCCCCCAAATTAACCAATAATAAAGTGTTAGAAGTTGTAGTAGCTGTCTCTTGAGACTTGTTCTGGTTGAGGGTGGGTCCCCCTCCTCTTCCAGAGGCCATCAATCCTTCGTGAAGGCACTAAACATGGCTGTGAATTCACCAAAACCAGTGCAAGTCCAAACATATTAAGCTGTGGAACCTTTCTTTAACTATGTATTTTATTTTTATTACAGAATATAGGGATAACAGGAGTAGAAAATTCAATTTCAGAGGCTTTTGTTTCTAATCACTCATAAAGAATAATGCTATAAGCTTTAAAGATGCAGAATTCACTGTATCATAAAAACATAATTTTGTCAAAATTGTGTGCCTAAAACCATGTGATGTTGGTGTGTGTGTGTGTGTGTGTGTGTGTGTGTGTATGTATGTGTATATATATATATATATATATATATTCCTTTTACTCATGATTACTGCTTTCATTGCATTACTTGAGAATGGTAGTAGGAATGGATAATAGCCATATTCAGATGTCAAAATGAAATATTATAAATGTTTCATATGTAATATAAAGTCCTAATCAGATAATTAAGATTTTCAGTTGAAACCATCTATACTATAATAAAATAGGCTTGCTGTTTAATGTTCTCAACTTTTTGAAATGTATGCAAATTGTTTTAAAATATAGTTTCAGAAAAGCTACAATAATGTTAAATTTCATGTAAACATAATTTCACAGGGCTTCTGAAATGAGGTTAGGATATATTCCCACATCTTGGGGAAATGATATATAGATAGTAGGTTTAAATATACCTAAAGGTACATATAATATATGCTCATGAATACCATGTGTATGCACATTTCATACATGCAATGATATATTTAATAATTGCATTTTCCAAATATCTACAATAGCATTTTTATAAGTTGATATTTACTTTTCTTGTTATATAATTCATAAAGTATAACTTGCATAGAGGAAATGTCAAAGAGATCAGTTTCACTTCTGTATGTATGTCAAAGTTATTTGTTTTGGCTGTTATTTTCTGCACAGAATAATGCACAAGAAAGTGCACAATAATTAATTTAAGAAGCAATATAAGCAGAATTCAATCATAAACACTTATTTATGAGAGCATACCCTTGAGCTTAATATTTGGTGTATACATAAAAATGAAATGTCATCTAATGACCTTAAAATAGCTTTAATGAAGGTAAAAATCATAGCAAAATTCTCAATGTTTGTGTGTATATGTATAATTTGTTTCAAAACTTCTTAAAATATACTGTCAGGGATGGTATTCACTTACCTTCCCTACTGGTTCACAAATGTGAGTGTGCATTGAACTTACGTTGATGTGAACTAAGATAGCAATGGTGTTTTTTTGTTTGTTTTGGGGTTTCTTTTTTGCATCGGCATCATACTCTTGGCTCATTTTTAGCTTGTGATACTGTATACCAGATCTTTTCTACATGCACTTCTGTACCTGTAATGTTAAAGGTAAAGGTAAAGTTTCTCCTTGTACGTATGTGGTAGTCGTTCCCGACCCTAGAGGGTGGTGCTCATCTCCATTACAAAGCTGAAAAGCCAGAGCTGTCTGAAGATATCTCTGTGGTCATGTGGCCGGCTTGACTAAACACCGAAGACGCATGGAACACTGTTATCTTCCCACCAAAGGTGGTCCCTATTTTTCTACTTGTATTTTTACATGCTTTTGAACTACTAAGTTGGAAGAAGCTGGATCAAGTAATGGGAGCTCACTCCGTTAAGCAGTGCTAGGGTTTTGAACCTCTGAACTGCCAACCTTTCTGATTGATAAGCTCAGTGACTTAGCCATTGAGCTACCACGTCCCTATACATGTAATGTTAACCTATCCTATATTTATGCAATTGATTTTTTTTGTATAAAAATGAACAATTTTGCATTTATTTCTGTTGAAATAATTGTTCTTTGTTTCTCTCCATTGTTTTATCTTGTCAAGATCCTACTGAATCCTAACCTAATTGTATAAAGTATTTGTTATTCTCCTAACACATGTCATCTACACATCTGATAATAATCTCTAATTACTCATCTACACATCAATAGGTTGAACAGAATAGGTCCTGGAATGCAGCCCAGAAGTAAACCATTTGTCATTTTTTCAAGCTTGACAATAAGCCATTAACACATGCTAACTTGATACAATTGTTCAACTAATTTTGTATCCATCTAATGGCAGAATAACATTCAGCCATTTATCTATTAGGATTTCATGGGAGACTTTGCTAGATGCCTTTCTAAACCCAAAGTATGCTACTATAGCTCCTATAATCAACTATATTGGTCATTATATATAAAAAAGAGATGAAGTTGTTTTGATGTGACTTGCTTTAATAAACCCGTGCTTCCTCTTGCTAAGGCATAAACTATTTTCTAAATGTTCAATGGCACTCTGTAATATCTTCTATTATTTTGCCTGGTGCTTACAATCAAGCTGACCTTTCTGGGGTTATGAATATCTGGGTCTTTCTTTTCAGTGTTCTTGAAGCTAAGAAAATCAGTTGTCCTACCCTAGTCTTTAGGCCTTATGGATATTTTTCATGATTTCTCAAAGATAACAGAAAGATTCTTCAAGATAATAGCTGATTTGATCCTGGAAATTTAATTTCACTCATGGTATTCAGATATCCCACAACAATTTATTTACTTACGTTCAATTGCTATTGTCTTCTTGTGGCAATTGCTTTTAGCAGCCCATCACCTGAACACAGTTGCCCTATGTGGAAAAGTCGGAAGCAAACTTATATTATATAGAAATTTGTATATCTTCTTCCCTCCCTCCAAATAGGAAGCTTATCCTGTAAAATATAACTGTTTTTCAGAGTTGGATTTATTAGGAGATGTAAGAAACCATATTAACAGGTGCAAAGTTTTGAGAAAAGAATATACGTTATAGGTTTTCTGTCAACTGAGGAAAACAACATGCCATTTTAGAGCTTTACAGTTAATTTTCTCCAATAATTTCCATCTTTTGCATTTGTGGAAATCATAGTGTACATGAATTATTTGAGATGGTGCATATGGAGCCATAAATTAAAATCATTATTTTTTTAAAAAAAATATTAAGTTCATCAAACTTTGCAACTCACCAGGTTGTATTAGAATTCTAGCAAAAATTTCAGAGGTACAATGATTGCTTGTGATGCTATTGAAAGAAATATCCTTCTGGGTTCAGCTCCAATATTTCCTAGGATATTTCATTTTTCTGGGAGAGGGCTGGGTGATAACTTTCCACAATGCTAAACATTTCAGAATAAAATATTTGATTCTGCCTCGCCTAGAAATCATTTAGATTGCCTCCTAATTCATGTGTAGTCTTTGAACATAATGATCACCTTAAGTCATTTGATGTGTTAGATCTCTGCAATATGGTAAACTATTCTTGTGTCCATTTCTCCCTATTTTCTAAGTTTCTTGACTTGCTTGAGGTACATGAGATAACATCAAAACTATCATCATATAGGAAAAAACAATGAGGATACATCCATCTCCCCTGTTTGTTTCAAAATAGCAGGAATAGAAAAAAGTAATAATGCATAATTTAAATGCAGTTACAATAACAAGCAACCAATAGCTTATCAACTATTTTCCCCTCAAGCATTATTTGCTAGAAAAATTCAAGCTGCAAATGGCATGAAGACTGTAATAGAAGAAATATGTCAAAGGAGAAAAGAAACATTCAGTTGGCTGCTTCACTTTTCCAGCTGTAGCTCAATTCTCTGACTGCAAATCACATCTTAGGCATTTGATAAAGCATTCACCAGTAATTCAAACATTAATGTGCTCATCTTGTTATACACACACACACACACACACACACTCTTTTAATATACAGAAAACAAAAAATC
Source organism: Thamnophis sirtalis (assembly GCF_051295495.1). Lineage (NCBI taxonomy): Eukaryota > Metazoa > Chordata > Lepidosauria > Squamata > Natricidae > Thamnophis > Thamnophis sirtalis. The sequence goes on along the minus strand of NW_028261382.1, from coordinate 132,394,042 downwards.
AAAAAAGGAAAATGCAAGAAAAAATAGAACACAGAGCTACATAAACAATGCAATACTTACATAAGACAATAAGTTGTTTTTAACAATCAAGTCTTACCAGATGGAAAGAAACTGATCCTGTTTTTCTTTGTATTGATACACAACAAATTAATAGGTAAAATGTAGGTGTAGATCATCATAGTAGAAAGCAGATTCCTCTTCAGACATGTAAAACAGTTATGGAAAGAGTAAAACAATAGTTACAGTATATGAATCCAATATTTTCCACATATTACTAAGTTCCAGTGTTTTTATATATAGATATATAGATCAACATCTCATCAACATCTTTAAAACCTAATCTTTACATGTTATACCAAAAATTATTCATTCATTTATTTATCAATTTATTCATTTATTTATCATATTTATATAGTTACCCACCTGAGACTGATTGCCATACAATAAAACATTTATGGGTTAAACTCAAATAGTGTTCCAGTTTATGATTCCAAGAAAGTGAAATTATCACTCAACCCTTCCTAAATGTTCAATACATTTTTTGCATAAAATTGACACATTTTGAGTGAAATATTCTATTATATGGAAGGCATATTAGCCTTTGTATTGTAATTTATTAATTAATAGAATTACCTGAAAATTTATCAAACTGTTGTATCTATAAATGCTAGTAAATAACAAAAAATGTCATGAACACATAACAGCAATTCATATAATTTTCCAGCCATTGGTATCTATAATATTTTATTATTATATTATAAAAGAAATAAAAAAATCCAAAATCAAAGAAAGAAGCCAAGCCTTAGTAGAACAAACATTTTAAACTTTTCCTGCTTCAGTGTTGCTTCACTACACACACACACAAACACACACACACACATTCTTATTAACTAAATATAAGAAAAAGGAATTCACAAAAATATAGAATGCAAATAATATAAAAAGAATAAAAAGAAAAAGTTAGAAAAGCATATTTAAGGCATATATGTATGGCATATATTTATAGAAATACTAGATAAATAAAGTTGTATTTCAATGTATGAAAGAAATAATTTGTTACAGTCATCCATACCTAATTTATATTGATCAATTTCACAGACCACTGAATAGTTAGAGCCATATGTTTGTCTTTCCAGGCCTGACTTTCTAAGTCTTTTAGCTGTAAGTGAGGTACAGAAAATCTACTTTCTTTGTCCAGATGTCAACTCCTATGAGATAGGGATAAACTTCAAAGAAATATAAACATCTGAAAATATTAAATCCCAAAGTTGAATTAATGTATATAATAATGTCTTTTCCATATGGAACAATAGTTGGACATATATTTAAATGAATTTCACTGCATCTCTAATAACAAATTCATGTTCTTAGATATATATTTTTTTGCATACATGCAGTTACCTTACAGTATTTCTGAAATATTATTTCTTGCAGGAAAAGATGTGATTTAAAATATATTGAAGTTTTTGGTATTTATTAAGATCTCTTTATCAGCAAATTAAAAAAATGAAAGCAAAAATAAAGGAGACACAATTATACATAAATAAATAGTTGTTATAAAAGTTACTGTACTTTTCAGAGTATAAGATGTACCTTTTTCCCTCAAAAAAGAGGCTGAAAATCTTGGTGTGTCTTATACACTGAATACAGCATTTGTTGCCTCCCAAAGCCCCGCTCCCTTCACCAAAATGACTGGGCGGAGCCTTTAGGACCCTTGCAGAGTGTCCTGGGGGCTGGGGAGGGCAGAAATGAGTGAAAAGGGGCCATTGTTTGCTCAACTTTCCCCCCACAGCCACAAGGAGCACTCTATAAGCCTCCTAAAGGCTATACATGCTCTTTTTGAAAAAAAGGGCCCATTTTTGTGACAAACGGGCCATTTTGGGGAAGTTTGCAGAATGCAAAAACTTGTTTTTAAATTTGCCTCTTCAAAATCTTGGTGCATCTTATACTCCAAAAAATATGGTATTTTAATGTTTTTAAAAAGCAAAGAAAAAATAATTTTAAATTAAATTAAATTAAAAGGCCAGTAAATATGTTTCTTAGTTTTTTACTTCCTATATGTTTCCTCAGTGATTAAGTATGCCTTTAGATCACTAATTACTACTATATACCTATTTTGGTTTATGAAAAATTTTTCAGAATTAATTGACAACTTAACATTCCTTACAGTCTGCAATGCTGACGGATTATGTTGAAGTTGGTTGGTAAATCCTTTGCTCTCCTGTTTTTCCACCTATCTTATGGCCCATGGCCTTCTAGAAGAATGCACCATCCCACTGTTTTCTCCTAATCACACTCCCATATGCTTTGGCTAGTCTTTTCCCAGTCTTACATAAGAATATAATCCTTATTTATAAAAACTTCTCAGTCCATTTTAGATTATCAAATCAACCTTGCTCTAGATGGAAAATTAACAGACCAATAGTCTACCTTCAACAGCTAGAAAACTGCTTAATACCTATCAGTCATCATATTATAAATTGCTTTAGCTACCAACCAGATTATCCATTGCTCACTTTTTCTCAAGAATTTTTCCTGATCTTAAAATGGAAACTCAGATGTTTTAAATACTTTGGGTTTTTTGTTTTTGTTTTGCTAACCATATATCTTCCTTTCATATGAGGACCTAATATATTATCCGTTGCCCTCACATTATTAATAAAGCAAAATACAGAGTTAGAAAAGAGAACTTATTTAGCCAGTCTCCTTCCTTCCAGCACCCCTTTTGAGAGTCTCCATGGATATGGGTGTGTGTGACTAGACAATGGCAAGTCATATCTTGTCTATTGTACATGTTCTAAAGACGTAAACTGTACAACATTGAAACCTTTCTCCCTATCCAATAAAACAGCCATCACCAAACCAATTTTTCACATTGTATATGAATTTTATAACGATGTTATTCATCCTTGATGCTTTTTATAAAACAAGATTGCGTAAAATGACCTATGGTTTTTAAGGTAATGCAATCTCAACTATTTATGCTAATGTCATTTGTTTACAGTTTATAATTTCATATTTTTGGATCATCCACATAGTAATTTACTGCTTCACATTCTCCTGACAAATACAATTTTATTTTTCACTCTTGTAATCTATCTTGGATTCCTAATCTCTAATTTCTAAAAATACTTTACATGAAGCAGAAGATTTTCTTCTGTGTTCCAGGAGATTACCTGCATTTTGGGGGCCTTATGCTACATAGAAATATGCATAAAAGGGCCAGAATCACAATTGGTTAAGATTATCAATGGAACAGCTCTTCTACAACCATGCCTATAGATCAAAAATGAGAAAATATCTCTGCCCAAAGATCCATGAATCTGTTAATTTCATCTTTGTCACAAAGATACATTTTTATTTGTTAAAATAAAATTCTTGTTTTAATTTGTGAAGAAATTGAAATATTTTTAATAAACTGAACAGTTAATGACTTTCAACAAAGTAGAATTCTTTTTTATTGACAGGTTCAAAATGTAATATAAGTGGCTATTCTTAGTGCGGGAATAATTATGTTGTAACCCTCTGTTGCAGAGATGGGTTGCTCTCGATTCGGCCCGGTTCAGCTGAACCAGTAGTGGAGGGGGCAGGAGGCTTTGCCCACCCACCAAGACACCTCTGCGTATGCGAGCGCACACATGAGCATTAGCGAACCGGTAATAAACCTGTTAGCAACCCATCACTGCTCTTTTGTGCTATTAAAGATAATAAGTTTTCAGAGAGAAAGAGGTAGGTAAAAAGTTGGTATGGTTGAATACATTATCTTCTAATCAAAGATCATCTGGTGTCTTTATTTATTTATCCAGACAAAAATGGCCTGTTTTTCACAAAAAATGGGCCCATTTTTTTGTCAAAAAAGGGCATGCATAACCTTTAGGAGGCTTATAGAGTGCTCCTAGCAGCTGGGGGGGCAAAAGTGAACTAAAAATGGTCCATATTTTGCTCGTTTCTGCCCTCCCCAGCCTCCAGGAGCACCCTGAAAGCCTCCTAAAGGCTCTGCATGGCCATTTTGGTGAAGGGCGGGGTTTCAGGAGGCACAAAATGCTGTGTTCAGTGTATAAAATGCACCCAGATTTTCAGCCTCTTTTTGATAAAGGTTTGTCTTATACCCCTGAAAAATATGGTAGTTCTGGATGTATCACAATAATAATAGAAATAACCAGATCACAATAATAATAAATAAATAATAACCAGAACCAGGAAAAACAAGGTGCACAGCTGTTCATCTCCAGTTTACCAAGCTATATAAATTCATGGTTTCAGCACTTGGGAGAATATACAGCCATTGATGCTTTTCTAAAAGCTACTTTTGATTTTATACTGCTACGTTTATGTACAAAAAGGGATATGGGGATGGACTTGGGAGTGTGCTGGCCGCAAACAAAATGGGAAATTACCCACCATTATTTTTCCAACAAGGTGTCCTAAACATAAGTGGATGCACAAAGATGATAAGAGTTTTCCACATTACAGTGCAGCCTTGATAGCAGGATGAGATGAATTTCTTATTGATTCAACAATGCTTCTGTTCCAGTAGCATTCTTTCCAGTGGAAAATGTCATTTCAAGGAAGTGAACATCTTTTCAAACAACAATTTGTTTAAACATGGCTTATAGAATAAATCACCATTTATTGAATTAGGTATAAACTATGATACTAGACAAGAATCAATAGGTTTAACCATCCTTAAACTAAAACTAAATTAAATATACTTTGGTATGCTGCATTTTAAAGATGACTTACACTCACAGATGAACAGACTCATGTTTTAAAATTTAGTTACTAGTCTGGTGAGCTCTGTTGGTTATTTTGCCTATATCTATTTTTTATTTAGCAACTTTAATTGATTAAAGTCAAACATGCCTTCTGACTGGTTTAAACAAATTGATGAACAGCTGGGTTAAAATTAAGGGATGTTTATGTGAAAGGGTTGCCTGATTTCAATAAATCATTACCTAGATCAATTTCATTAAACTGGTACAGTTTTCTCATCAAATTAAACCACTAAGCATCTTAAAGTAGTGATTGGAAGACCAATTTCCCTCTTTAATCTAAGAAGCTTAGCTCAAACAAAAAAAATATTTATGACAGAATCCTCTCCTTATTTGCAAATATTTAATCACATAGGGTGTTTTCTCCCTGTTCAAGTAGGATATTCACCCATTATACTTGTCTCTTCTTCCAACACAGCATTTTATTTGTTTTTAAGGATTTTCTTCCCCCTTTTCTTTTTTTAAATACAATTTTTATTAAGAGATTTTAGATAAATAAAAGTCAAATATAAAGTGTATAAAGAAAAGGTAAAAGGTAAAAGACAACAAAACGAAGAAACAAGATTCAGGAAAAATAAACAACTTCCTATCTTCTTTTCAACATTTACGAATTAATTGTTCTTTTCTCCTCTGCAATATTACACAAAAAAAATCCTTCTGTCCCTTATTCAATCCTTTTTCAATGGTGAATTCCAAAAAAATAATAATGATCAACATTTCACTTTTTTCCATTCTCAACAAAAATTCCATAAAATCTTTCTCCTCCCTCCTAGTTGATTATTGTTTGTGGGAAACTGACCAGTCTACTATAATGCTATTATCTTAAGTCCCTTAATTTTACATCACACAAGACAGAGATAATTTTAAGTCAAATCTTTAAGTTCAATACTTCTAATAACAGCTGTTTTGTCAAAAAGGAAAAGAAATCTGGAGAACTGATGTGCAAGCCATTCTCAATCTCAGCTCACAGATAGCTGCTTCTTTAAGAAGCAACTTCATTACTTCAAGAAGTAAAATGTACACTGATATAAGGTTTGATCTTCTCCCTGCTCTCCTTTAAAAGCATCTTGTTGGTGTTCTTTGATTACACGGAGAGACCAAAAACAGCCTCTGAAGTCATGTTATCTAATTGATTTGAGAATTTTTCATTTCAATAATGACCTTGAAGCCAGTGATGCCTAACTTGCCCCCAGACCACGTCAGGGCTGCTCCAGGACAAGATGTATCATCAGATCAATTACTAAAAGCAATGGAACATCTGATGCTACCCTTGAAATTAACCAGGAAAAGTAGGTCAGCACACCTTCAGCTGACACAATGAAGTATTATGCTCTCAATGACCCAGGAAGGAAAGCACTAATGATTGATGGGAAGGGATATTTAAATGAGAAAGTTGAAGCACAATGAGATTAAGCATACAGAAATAATCAAACAGTCCCTGAAAACCAGATTTTAAAGATCAGCTGTCTGAAACAACACTGTCATAACTTTCTATCAAAATAATTGCTGGTCAAGGTTTCTAGTTCTGAGATGCAGAAAAAAAGGCTTCACAGAATCTTTTAAAATTGATCTAATTAATTTTTGAGAGCTTGTAGTGCACTTTAAAAAAAATCTTTTTAACAATCTCAAGCTAATGTAATATGTGAATTATGTGATGTATTGTTATCTATAGCTGGAAGGTACTAGAATGCAATTGATGGGATGGTGCTAAGCAGCACAGGCAATTAGGTATACTGTATGAAGTTCCTGGAACCAGGGGATATTAGCTTACATAGTTCAGGCCACTGTTCTATAAAACTGGCAAACAAGCCCACTAATCTGAAAACTTTCTTAGCTAATGACAAGGCTAAGAAATAAAAATCATGTGGTTTTCTTTTAATGCAGATGTGATAAATTGTACACACATTTAAGGAATTTACATTAGCTGTACTTTTTCTGGCATTTTAAAGGGAAAGAAAAAAGGAACTTTATTTAGAATAGCTAATTATTGATACATCAATGGGGAGAGCTATGGACAAAAATTAATTAAAATATTGTAAACTACAATTTAAGAGTAAAGTGGTATACCTGTTCTACAGCTGGTATATACTCTATGATTGCGAGGGTAGTGTCGGGCTCAAAGAACAATATGAATTATTACTTCAGAATGGTTTTCTTTATAGTGCTTCATTTATAGACAGAATTTTGCCAAACTAAAGCAACTATTTGCATGACTATAGATTTACTCTGGCAAGAACTAGGCAAGAACTGCTTTAACCCTCTTCCTGCTGGCCAAGCTTTCCAAGTATCACTGCCTGTTTGCCCTCCTGAAAGCAGCCCTTCCTCATGGGAATCCAGACTACATTCACAGCGGATAGATAAAGCACATACAACAAATATGAGAAATGCCATAGCAAAGACAGAACATTTGAACACATGGAAAGATCATGCAAAATTATAATAAAAATAAATAAAATCTGTTGGAAAGTAATACATTAAATAATAACATTTGAACTGGAACTGCAGATATTTTTATTATGAACAATCCTAGAAAACAAAGATGAAAAAATATAAATATTTATTAAAATATATGTTGATCCCCACAAGAAGAAATATAACACAACTTTGGAAAAGCGATGCCTTGGCTACAATATCATATTGGAGCAACTAAGGTCAGAGAATATGCTGTAATGGCAAAATTAACAATACATGTTTACAAAAGAAGTCAAATTAACTTTAAATAAAAATATCTGTCAGATGTTACTTCATTTAATAATCAGGAAAGAAACTACTCAACTCCATTTGCTTGAAATTAAGTGTACTTTTATTAATTACAAACAAATAGTAGCAAAGCAAAGCTGGATCTGGTTAATTAGGCGCGAAAGCAAAGAATATCATGTATAGTTCAATCCCCTCCCCTTGGCACCTCAGTCCATAGTCCAATTATAATTCACCCAACTGTCAGGTGGGAGATATCTTCAAAAAACATCACCAGGATGGAATGCTGGACAGTTAACCTTGGCGGGAAACCCCCTTCCTCCGTATGCGCAATGAGATGGTCAGGACAGCGTCTAGAATCTTCCTCCAGCACATAATGATTCCCAAATACCATGCCCCCCCCTGCCCCATTTCAATGGCAGCTGAAGCAGCAGCAAAGCAGAGGCTGACAATATCTTCCTTAAACGCAAAATATCAAACAACAGGCAGATTTACATAGCTGGAATATGGCTTTTACGGCTGAAATAGAGATTAGCAACAGTTGCAAAAACTATGCTCCGTATTTGGAGATATGAAGGGAAGGGAGGAAGAAATTTACTTTTTCTTTCTTTTCTACTTTTACCATACTTTTCTTTTTAACTTAAACATAATAGTCTCTTTTACATTATCTTTCTGTTTCCTGTTTTTACTTTAGTCCAATATTTGTCTTCTCCATCTTTGTATTTTGATATTTTAAATAAAATTATTAAGTTATTAGAATAAGAAATAAGGTCAGGTAAAAATTTAATTAGGATGATGATTATGATGACAACAATGACATATATTAGGTGTATAGAATGCATTCAGTGACAAAATCTGAATTAATTTATTATATAAAACCATTTACTGTATTAAAAAAAACAATATATAAATATGTAAAGGAAGGATAAATTCAGGAAAAAACCCCTCTTTAAGGATTTCTGTTAATTGCAAATTTATTGAGGAAGAAATGGAATTAAAAATGTTCCAAAAAATGAATAAATGTAGGGCTGACTTTGTCCATATCTAGTAGAAATAAAATAACCTTTACATTTTGTTTCTCTCTGTGTGTGTTTGTATTATTTATCCAGAATCCAACTCTTTTTCCAAATGCATCCTGCAGGATATAAACCACCTTGAATAGGACTGTGTCAAATCTGCCTGCTGTGCTTTATATTATGTGCAAGGAACATTTTTACCCTCAAACGGATAATATTCAAGAATAAAATTTCCCACCTGATCTCCGACATACAAGTATTATACTGGGAATTCTGCACTGCCCCAAAATGGTGCAGGTTTAGAAATCATACATAAAAAGCATTAACAATTTGTTTTACTAAGATATTTTAAGAGTCATAGAAAAGTCAATCTATTTTTTAAAATTTCTTTTCAATCAGTTGTAAATTAAATGCTTGTTAAAGGAGGATTTCTGAAGGTGATACTTCTATTGTTCTATTTCTTATTTAAAGATTGAAAAATGATTCCATGCTAAAATAAACAGACGATCCACTTTTTAGATGAAGCATGAGATAAAGATTTTGTTTTTCCTACTTCTAAAGCACATATTAGATTATTAGATATTTGTTCAAGATTTCCAGGAACAAAACATCATCAAAGAAAGAGGGAGAATCTTGGCAGACATGATACATTGAAGAAGATGCATTGCCAGATCTTGAAATGAGGTTGAATTTGCACTTTCAATTGTTAAACTCTGCATCACAATTGTTTCTGTTCTCAGTACTCCAGACCAAAATGAATGGAATCTGAAAAGTGGAAGCTTTGAAGTTGATCAAAGTTACATTGGTCACCTTGTTCACTGTCAATTCAGTTGAAAGCTCCTATAGCCACTGACCAGTGAAGAATACTCACTAAACATAGTAGAATAGATTTTTGAATGAGGATTAAACAGTTAGAACAAGAATCTTTCATGTGCTTCCAAAAGTGTCCATAATCTCCGATCCAGACAATTTGCATTTTTTAAAAGATTATTTAAAAATTAAAGGAAAAATAAGGGATTAGATAGGGGTTCTCTTTTTAAACTCACTGAGGTTGCTGATTCAAGAAATCAGACACTGATGTAGGCAGTGGTGGGATTCATCCAGTTCGTACTTAGTCGGGGGAACCGGTTGTTAACTTTCTAAGCAGTTCTGAGAACCCATTGTTAGAAGAAATTTCCTTTTGTTTTTTTCCACTTTACAAGGCTAATCCTGTAAGGAAGGCAGGAAGGAAACATTCTGGTGTCGTTTCTAGTCTCATCTTTATTGTCCTGCTCTCTGGTTAACCCTTATTACATTGTAATAGATAAGGCAAAGCACCCATTGATGTGAGTGACGTCGAGTTGGCCACGTCCACCCAGTCACATGGCCACCAAGCCATGCCTACCCAGTTGGTCATTAAGGCAGCGAACCGGCTATTAAATTATTTGAATCCCACAACTGGATGCAACCATGCTTCCCCCCCCCCCTGACAATCAGGAAAAGAAACAAGTGATCCTTCAGCTATCTTATGAAATGTTAGAAATTAAGCACAATCTTTATCTGCTGCATTGTGGATTTTTTTTTTCCAAAGATGGACAAATACTATCCATACTTCATTCTGACTAGTGTTTGTCACTATGAATATCTCCTGGCAGCAAAATACTCAAATTGGCTCCCAGGAGGATCCATGGTGGAATTCTCTTAAATCTGTATTTCTTAGTAGATATGTATGTGCATGATTGTATTGAAAGAAATGTATCCTCCTTGACCAATGACATGTAACACTACATTTCTGCTTTAAGCCTTTTGCTTTTCAAGTTTTTCTTGGCCTGTTAGAAAACTACTATATGGCATGCTGATTTTCCAATAAACTCTGTGGAATCATTATTTTCTTCACTGAGCATAAAACACAGTAAAAAAAAACCTTCTTCTGAATGGTGCAAAACTTTTTATAATATGCCCCACTATGACTAATTTGCAGATAACTTTTCATGTTTATTTGAGTGCTTCAAATAGTTCAGCATGTTCAGGCAGGAACATTTTTGACTAGCTTCCCATAATGGATTACTAATTTGCTTCTTTATTGTTAGTAGTGTTCTCAGTAGTAGCTTTATAAAATAGCCTGAAACATTTAATTAGAAAAAAAATATTATATTATATTTAAAATAATTACTTAACGTACTTTTGTCCATGTTCCATGTCATGTTCCAATAACAGACCTCATTCTACAGTTAAATCTTCCTATTTCTTTTTTGCATTGATTCCTACAACATCCTACAACTTCTATTTAGGGTCATTTTTTACTACATTTCCCCTTAAGTAATATAATATATAAAATGTAACAACAAATTAAAAAGAACATTGAAGTTTTCATTTTCTAACCCTGAAGTAACAAGTACAATATAGTATCTAGATATGGTTAAAAGTATATATCTAATGTATAATTATTATTTGAATGGGCACAACTAATCTTTGTAAGGGACACTGCGCTTGAAGTTGAGAACTGGATGATGAGTCTATGGATTCTGTCATTGTTGATATTAACAAGGGTTTTGGTGCTGGTTTATCTCAGTAGACTTTAGAAGTTTCTGTGAATGAAAGGACTGCAGCTTTTCTGAGATGGTAAATATCTTCTGTTCATTCTGATTGTGCCCCATAGTTTTGACAAAGTAGCATTGAATTATCTGACTTTGTTCCTACACTATTGTTTTTACACTATCACATGACACAATCAAGTTTTTGTTTCTTCAGATGAGATTTCTGCTTATCTACAGAAAGTTTAAATTGGTGTGGATTTTAAATATTTTATTTGTTCTTTGTAAGATTTTTCAATTGAACAGTAGTGATTTATTTACTTTACTCACAATGTAGTAAGTTGATACATTGTTCAAAGTGCTTAATCTGATGTTTGCTAGATTTGACAACTTTAAAGTGTTTGGACGAACTCTTAGAATTCTCCAGTCAGCATGCTGGCCACACCAGAGGTGGGTTGCTCCTGGTTTGGCCTGGTTCAGCCAAACTGGTAGTGGAATTCATGCCATGCCCCCAAACTGGTTCCCTCGTCGTTGCTGGGATGCCGCCATTTTGGTTTTTAGTGACTGCATGTGCACAGCTCAATGTAAATTGTTCTGCGCGTGTGCAAAGAACAATTTACATTGAACAGTTGCGTGGGGTTTACTTTCAACTAAGAATGACAAATGTATTTAATGTGAGTAAGAAATGGCTCAGTACAAAAAGTTAGCTCACATTATAGTTAGCTATGGTGAGCAATAAGCAATGATTTTTTAAAATAGTTTTTAAGCTTTTTATTATAGTCACTCCTACAAATGCAAGTAGGTACACTTCCCCAATCAAACATAAATGTAATTAAGAGTGATGTGGTTGAGTACTGATTAGTTTCAGGTGAATGATTTGCCAGTACTCTAGAGAAATAGAATAGTTTTAGTATAATTAGTCTTTGAATGTCTAGCTTCTGATCAATAAGAGTTAAAAGACCATTTGCAAAAACTGTATTTATGCACCTTACAGTTTTATTCTATTCTTTAAATTTGTCCAGCTTCTAGCTCTAAGTTGTTTGAAGTTTCTCTTTCATTACCAGCATGCATTTACTTTTATAAAGTATTTTAGTAGAGAAAAAATGGCTTTAATATTCCATGTGTAGCAAAGATGGGTTAGCTTTAGTTTGGCAGGTGTCAATTTAATTAAGAACTAATGACATTCCAGATTTGCCTGAGATAGCACTTTAGTGCTCGCTATTGATTTTGTATTATTGGCCTAGATGTTGTCATCATTATTATCATATGGTGACATTCAGGTAGGATTTAAATTAACCAGTCACATATTAATAAAGGATTTTCTTTCATGGAATTGAGCTAATGTTTTTAAAGCAGATAAATACGGCATGGTGACGTGTCTGTGAGCTTAGAAAGTGTTTTTTTTAATGTTTCATGAACAATAGTTTATTTTTATTCTAGCTATATTTTTCAGTTCAATACAATTGATTATAATGGCATTTTTCTAAAGTCTTCAGATATACAGATCTGTAATTTAGATTATGTTCTTAGTACCTTTAAATATAAACTTTCTTGAAACCAGTGGTTGATTTCTGAGCAAGTGTTTTTCATAAGATTGGGACAAACTTTAATAAGCTCTGACAACATGTAATAAAAAAGGTATTTATTACTTATAAATATACTTCTTACACAAAAAACCCACATACTGAATCTATACTAAAATCAGTTTTTGAAGCATATTCTACAAAATGTAATGCATACTTATGCAGCTCAAATACCAGTTCTTTAGGAAATGAGGGCTCATTTTATCCACCTTCTAGGTTTGATTTTTTAGCAGTAATAGTAGTTAGGTTGGCAGCTGTCAGGAAGAGTGGGATTGTATTCTGAACTTGTGCGCAAACCTTATAATTATAATGAACCCCTCATTATAAACCAATGATTTCCAGATGCAGAAAAATAATTATTCATGATAAGAAATAAAAGTGCGTATATCGTTGAGCCTATGTGTAAAAAAACAATTCAACAAAGCTCATGTATACATTTGCAACTGTTTATAGTATGACACAAGCAGGTGTCCTAAGTGTCATAATAAGGATAGTTTTCTTATAAATTTTGCTTCCTTTGAGTTCCCAGGTTTGACATCTCATTTTGATAATACATTGGTAATGTCAACACATCACATTATGCAACATTAATGAATCATGATGTGGGGCTCTATTTGAGCAAATCTGATGGCATGTCAAAACTGGCATATTCAAACTTTATATTCCAGGTTGCCTTAAAAAGTCTCCAATCCCTCAATCCCACTTCCAAAGTATATTCTCTCAGCTTGGAGTATTTTTTGTGCAGTTTGACATATGTCTGAAAAAATGCAGTTTACATTTCATGTGCAATATTGCTGTTTCACTTTATTTCATTTTCCAGTTGCAAGTTGGATACAGCTGTATGTGATTTAACTTAAGCTAAACAAAGCAGTAACAAGGACTAGGAATGATAGCAGCATGATAGCTCCTCAGAACAAGGAGCATCTGCAACAAAGGACTAATCAAGATAAATAAGAAAATTAACACTTTTCTTGTGAATAGGAAATGTACGCCCTTGTTTTCTGTAAACACTAATTAGACAGCAGAGAGGGTTCCTGTAGTGATGGTGGTGTTTTCTAAAGATAATCTTTATCACTTTCTTCTACTTATTAAGATTTATTAGTTTTTTTTCATTCTTCAGTACATTCTCTCCTAATGTGACTCTTTCTAATATTTTTCTTTGTTTTCTAGTTTCTTCTTTTCTTCTTCATACATACAAGACAGAAAAGTCACTCATTTAAAGTATAAAGGCATGACAGTAAAAATAAAATCACCGAATAAATAATCAGTTGTTCAAAATTGTATTAACTGTAACAAAGATTTTTTTTAAAAAAAGTATTCGATATTCATTACCATACCTGTCTCTTTGCAGGAACCCATGAGTTGTATGGACAGTATTTTTCTGATCCAAATTAGGATTTTTGGGTAACTTATTTTTAATGGAAAATTAAGGTCAATAGATCTAAAATCCACATGTATTTGGATCTGCAGAACAATAAGTTCAATTTTACTGACTTTTTTTTTTTTTAAATATATTTTATTCAATTTTACTGACTTTTGTAGCATGAATGCCTTGGGCAGAAATGTAACCTTCTAGAGCAGGAGTGTCAAACTCACGTCATCACGTCATTGTCACGTGACTTATTGGGACTTTTTTCCCCTTTGCTAAATGAGGGTGGGCATGGCCAGCACATGATGTATCTGGTCTGCGGGCTGTGAGATTGACAACCCTGTTCTAGAGCAATGGCCTATCTTAGCTTAACTGAAGCTCCAGAACCACAATGATTTTTAATATAATTTCATATGAATCAAATGAAAGAATAATTCCATATGTTGTGCTCTGCCTTTAGCATTGATGTGTTGTTTATTCTTCCAATTAGTTCCAATTTCCCAATCTCTTATTCCATGTTGTTTGGACTATGAAGTCTATTGTAATAGTGCCACTATATTTCCTTGTTTTGTAAAGGTAATATCAGTTTACCAAACTATAAAGTGAATGCTATCTTGAAACAAGAATCTCTCCCCCCCCCCCTTTTAATTCTAGTTCAGGCAACTATCCATCACTGCTGTTACAAAGTTGTGTGGTCAAGCAGTACAGATAGGTAAGTAAGAACAGTCCTGCTATTGAAATATGTAGGCACAATATGATTTATCCCAACACAATTTTTCCCACTATATAGGATATGCAGATAAGTGTTTTATGTGCTGGATTCACTCTTCAATATCACCATTAATATGTCTATAAGTAACTCTAGTCAAAATAAGGTAATAAGATTCACTTGAAGTGAACTTAACTTTCAATGACCACATGGCCCCGGAATGTTTTCTTGGCACATAACTGAAGTTGTCTCTCATTACCTTATTCCTGGATTATCTTTTTTTTGCACTCCTCTGATCCAATTGCTAATCAAACTTAATCAAAGTTGATGTTATTTAACTTTTCAGATATCAGCCACATTGGTGAAGTGCTGTCAACTGTTTAGGCCTACCAGTATAAGGGAAGCTGTAGTACATTCCAGCCAGAGACCATAAGGTTTTGGGGGAAATTATATAGATCAAATATGATCCAACATAGTTACAAAAATATTGATTTCATATACATTAATGCAAGTTATTCTATTCCATTGCAATTATGAGTATATTAAATATTTTACTTAGCAAACCATCTAGGACAGTGATGGTAAATCTTTTTTGGCTGCCGTGCCAAAAGTGGAGGAGCACAAGGGGGTCATGTGCCAGCATGCCACACCCATAATGCTATGCATGCATGCCCCCAGTGCATGTGCATGCGCACGATCAGCGACCCCCCTTTTGCCATGGTTTTGTCACCTTCCCCAGGCTCCAGAGGCTTTCTATGAGCCTGTGAGGGCAAAAACAGCCTCCCTGCCCCTCCTGGATGCTCACTGGAGGCCTCAGGAGCTTCCCTGAAGCCTCCAGAGGGCAAAAAAATGGACCTATGGGGAACCAGGAAGTTCAGGAATGGTGACTTCTGGTTTGTCCGTAGGGCTGATTTTCAACTTCAGTAGCCTTCAGGAAGCTTCTCTGAAGGCTCCGGAGGGTGAAAAATGGACCTACAGACAAACCAGAAGTCACTTCTGGGTTCCCCATGGGCCAACTTTCAACCTCCGGAGCCTTCAGGGGCCTTCAGGAGGCTTCCCTGAAGGCTCCAGAGGGCAAAAAAAAAATGGCCCTATGAGCAAACTGGTAGTCTGTTCCCAAAATTCCAGTCAGATTTTTGACCTCCAGAGGCTCTGGAGGACAAAAAATGGCCCTATGAGCAAACTTGAAGTGACTTCCAGTTTGTCTGTAGGACTGTTTTTTGCCCTCTGGAGCCTCCTGAATGCTCTGGAGGGTGAAAAACGGTCCTACAAGCAAACCGTAAGTTTGTTCCTGAACTTCCAGTTTGCCCATAGGGCCAGTTTTTCATGCTTTGGAGGCTTCAGGGAGCCCTCTGGAGGGTGCAAAATAGCCTCAAAAGAAGGCTGAAGTCAGCTGGCCAGACGTGCATGCACGCTGGCCAGCTGACAAGGCAACGCACCACGAACCCTGACAAATGGCTCCGCGTGCCACCTGTGGCATGCATGCCATAGGTTCGCCATCATGGATCTAGGACATTAATGAATATTGATACCCTTCAAGTAAACAAACAAGAAATAACTCATGTTAATGCCATTTCACCTTCCTTTAATCTGATGCCTTTCAGTTATGTTGGGACTGCAAATTCCAGGAATTCCCAGAAAACATGGGTGGGGTTTTATTTGTTGCTGTGGACCAGAAACACAAGTGTATACCTGTGACTAAGAGCAGTCCTTCGGTCTTCAAATCTGACATTAAATTGGAACACTGGTATTTGCAAGGTAAGGAGTTAGATGGAATGTTCCTGTCAACAGTGACCAATGAGGACATAGGCACAAATTTATATATAAACTGACCTAAAGGCCATAGCTTTATTGAATCAAACTTAAACTCAGGGGAGAGGACAATAGGGCTTGGCATTAGCTGAAAGGTGGAAATTGATGGCTTCCCCTTGCTTATCAGTTGAACTTAGCTTTTTTTCACCATACTGATTTTCTACAATGAGTATTACTTCTTTTAACCACAGCCTTGTAGACTACTGGAACTTATACACTAAACTGTTTATGGCAAATATTAGTATATCATTCTGAAACTCCTGGATATAAAAACAAAAGGGAATAATATAAAAAACTGCATCACTTTAATAATATTTCATAAAAATTATAAATGTAAACAAATTCCTAAATCTTGCTTTAGATTTTGGAGCCATTTGATAATTGTTTAAATAATTTCAATAAACACAGAAACAATTATGAAACCAGTAATTAAAATTGATAGTATTTTTCAATCAAACTACCCATGAATATCTGCAAAGTGTGGTTCAAAAGATAATATAACAGTTGTGATAATGAAATTAAAGCTTGCTTATTTATTTATTTATTTATTTATTTATTTATTTATTTATTTATTTATTTATTTATTTATTTATTTATTTATTTATTTATTTATTTATTTATTTATTTATTTATTTATTATTTCCAGGAGGAATGGTTGTAAGTAAAAATAACATTCTTACATCAAATATTATACTAACAGGAAAGCTAGTGACTCAAGTAGGAGATTTAAATATATGAATTGCATTTTGAATTAAAGATGAAAACAAAGCAGTAGCTTTTTAAAAATAAGCAAATTTGTTTTCTATTGAGACTTTTTGTTTGGAATTGTGTCGGCAGATTGTATGCTGTCATGAAGGTATTTTTTTAATTGAGTAGAAACATACACAATGTTGCAAGTAATAATCAAGAAAGTAGGTGCATTGTCGATTTAAATAATTTATATAATGTTTATAGGCTGATCATATATGAAATGACCTATTGCCAAAAATAGATAAAGATATAGAAACTGACTATGATCAAGTAAAGGAAATTGAAATATTTAGAAGACAGGATGCAGATTTTTTAAAAAAAAAATCAATTATATGAACCAGCAGTGTGCAGCAGGCATCAAAAAAGCCAACACAGTTCTAGGCTGCAAAAACAAAGGGATAGAATCAAGATCACGTGAAGTGTTAATACTACTTTATAATGCCTTGGTAAGGCCACACTTGGAATACTGCATTCAGTTTTGGTCGCCACGATGTAGAAAAGATGTGGAAACTCTAGAAAGAGTGCAGAGAAGAGCAACAAAGATGTTTAGGGGCCTGGAGTCTAAATCATATGAAGAACGATTGCAGGAACTAGGTATGTCTAGTTTAATGAAAAGAAGGACTAGGGGAGACATGATAGCAGTGTTCCAATATCTCAGGGGTTGCCACAAAGAAGGGGGAGTCAAACTATTTTCAAAGGCACCTGAGGGTAGAACAAGAAGCAATGGGTGGAAACTAATCAAGGAGAGAAGCAACTTAGAACTGAGG
The DNA here is from genome assembly GCF_051295495.1 of Thamnophis sirtalis. Lineage (NCBI taxonomy): Eukaryota > Metazoa > Chordata > Lepidosauria > Squamata > Natricidae > Thamnophis > Thamnophis sirtalis. The sequence goes on along the minus strand of NW_028261382.1, from coordinate 132,376,054 downwards.
AGAAATTTCCTGACAGTTAGAACAATTAATCAATGGAACAGCTTGCCTCCAGAAGTTGTGAATGCCCCAACACTGGAAGTCTTTAAGAAGATGTTGGATAGCCATCTGTTTGAAATGGTATAGGGTTTCCTGTCTAGGCAGGAGGTTGGACTAGAATACCTCCAAGGCTATTGTATTGTATTGTGTTGTATAATTACTATAATTAATTATATGAAAAAGTCTTGTACATTACTGGAAGGTGACATGTATGTATTCTTTCTACAAAAACAACATTCATGATTTGGCCAAAATGCAATGCACTGTTATGTTTGCATGCATGCATGCATGCATGCATGCATGTATGTATGTATGTATGTATGTATGTATGTATGTATATATGTGTGTGTGTATATATATATATACACATACATGCACACATATATGTTTGTGTCTGTGTATGTATGTATGGATATGTGTGTACACACACACACGCACACACACACCTGTTGGTCACCAACTTCTGATTGGGGGTGGCTCTAAAAAGAGAAGAAGGTGTGTAGCCCAAAAGGTTCTGTCCAATTCAACATCTACCTCCCAAATAAAAACCGGTAATATTTCACAATGATTTTCAGCAGGAATTAATGGAAGAGGTAATGCATCTATACTCCTCTCAGAACAACTCAAAATTAGAAAAGAGCTTGCCAAAAATTCTTTTTTTTCCCCTGCCCCATCATTATAGTTCATGTTGGCTAGTAAAATGGCTTTTAAAAGATTGCTCATCCCTGCATTTATTTCTGTTTCATTGTATTGCACAGTTATAAGGTTGTCTTAGGGATAAGAATACGTGCCATTCCAATGTCCTATTATATTATTCCATGACCAACTCAATCACTTCTTAGTGATAAGAGAGTTAAGTCTATGACCTCTCAAACAGAAACACAACATTAAACTACTTCAAATGTTCATAATGTCTTTTAAGTGTAGAGGTGATCAGAATTCTGGGCTTGCATGGCTCAAAATAATTTGAAATTAGTAGAGCACTTCACATTTCCAAAGCCACTCCAATTTCAAAATGACGGTTCTAGATATATGTGGCATGCCAGGACTCAGGAGCGTAAAGTTATCACCAAAAGAAGCTACAGAGTTCCTGAGTGCTGTTAATTAAGGTTTTCTGCTGGCACATCAGAGAGCTATTGAAAATGACTGGAGTAGTTCAAGTGCTTAATGTTTCTAGGGAAAAAGTAGTTTATTCTCTCCTCCAAAATACTCTTTCAAATTATGAACTACCTTCATGGTATGGATATCTAGTATGCTTCAATATTTTTATGATCATTTTCTTTTAAAATCCAAAATATACCAAAGGAAAAAATATCTAAATATTTACCAGCTATGTTAATGAATCTACGATAAGTATCTTCCTTTAATTTGTCCTATTTTGCAGTCAAAATTATTTTACTTCTACTTTCTGACTATAAAATATTTAATTGTCCAGTCTTAAACCATACTTTCTTACACAATTATTTATCAGTATAAAATAAGTTGGGTTAAGCCACAGATGGCTTTGGCCTGATTGCCTGCAAGAGAAATGTTATAAACACACAACCAGGCCCACTTATGCACATATATGCATATAATAAAATATAGCTTTAAAAACGCATTTTGGAAACTCATAGCAAATATTTGCTTACTTATATTTTGGATAGTTTTCTGAAATGATTTATGAGTGCTACCTAGAAACTGATTATTAAGGTATTTCTTGTCAATTCTCTCCCCTATTTTAGTTTTTATCTTTTTGTTCTTTTATAGCATTTCAAAACTATAGATGGATTATTTATTATTTATTCATACATATACCCCTCTTCCTGAGATACAAAAATCTGTTTCTCCCACGTTCAGGTATTTAAAGTCCCAAGTTCCTTCTGTCTTGTTTATGAAGATACATATAGAGCTCTTCTAAACCTTATTTTCCCAAACCAAATAAATTCTCACTCATCTCTCTATGTAATGGAATAGGATTTAATTCTGGTTTTGTCGAAGAAAAATAGCAAAATGTACATTCCTTAAATTGTTTATTTACATATTTTATTGCCATTGTCCTTATTTGCTAACATGATTAAATTAAACTTTGAAAAGAAACAGAATTTCAATTAATTCTATAGATATTTTAATTGTAAAGTTCTTCTATTTTTGTTGTTGCTGTGCTCAAGTAAGCTCTGGTTATTCTATACTTTTCAAGCTTTTTTCTGCTTTGCCTAACCCTCAGTTTTACCTGTAATATTCAGACAATTCTCTCTCTGTGGAAATACTGTTTTTCATTCTCAGACCTATATTTTGGTAGAATTCACAGTGGGTAGATTTCTGAACTAAATTTATTATCTGCATGAGAGCATCATAATAGTCTCTTATTTTAAGAAGGGAAAATCCTATAAAAGGCATCTGTCTGCAACATATTGTTTCTGCATGCCAAATTTATGACTTGGAAGGAAACCACTTGAGCTATACATGAATTCTGTTGTGTGCATTTAAACATTTAATTCACCTCATGTTGCCTTCTCTGTTTTACTAAACTCGATTATTACTTTCTAATCTGTATTCCCTCAACTCATCCTCATTCTCTCTGCTTTTGTTTTATTTTATTCTATATAGTGGGACACAGGGATGATTTTTGTTTAACTTGTCCAAATTATACTTAGTTTAGTAAATACGTTCTAATTTATAATATATTTTTGGTTTACATTATTGTTGAATTTCAATGTGTTTAAAATGCTAGAAATGAGGTAATACTATGTAGTTAGTATAGTTTGGCATAATTGGATTAAATTCCAACAATTATTTAGTGGTGGGAACATTATTTCTAAATGGGGATTTTGACACACTGAGTGCAACAATGTAATTTTACAAAAGGTAAAATCTGTTTTAATGAAGTGGAACCCCTATAAATTAAATGGATAAGTTTTCTTGGCAATACAGAAGCCTTTCTATTACCTTCTATAACATATCTAAAATATCATGCAGTTGCAGTGATGCATTTAAAGTTCAGTCTTATATATTGTTAGAAATATGAAAGATCAATTAAAGATTTGATTGCAATCTTAAATATCTGAAAATACATTCCATTGAAATCAATGGGATGTTTGAATAAACATATGATCATAAATAAAATCACCATTCTCAAAAAACTAACAAAGAAAACAAACTCATAAACAGTAAAATTGTAGAACCAAAAATATATGTCACAAGATTTTAGATTGTTCTTGTCAAGAGTGAAAGCTTAATGTTAGTGTTTTTAGACAGAAGTCATGATGCTATGTGAATTGGTAAGACTTTTAGAATAGTTTTGTTTCCACAGTCATGCTCACTCTGATTTCCCAATTGCTGGACAAAAGAAAATATGATTTAGTAACAGAATAACAGAATTGGAAGGGACCTTGGAGGTCTTCTCATCCAATCCTATATCATTTCAGACATCTCTTCTTAAAAACCTAAAGTGTTGGAGCACCCACAACTTGTGGAGGGAAGTCTTTCCACTGATTAATTTTTCTAACTGTCATGGAATTTCTCCTTAGTTTCCTCTCTCCTTGATTAGTTTCCATCAATTGCTTCTTCCCCTGCCTTCTGGTGCTTTGGGAAATAGGTTGACTCCATCTTCTTTGTGGCAGCCCTTAGGTATTGGAACACTGCTATCATGTCACCCTTCATCCTTCTTTTCCTTAAACCAGACATATCCAATTACTGCAACTGTTCTTGGCATGTTTTAGCCTCCAGTCCCCTATCTTGGTTGCTCTTCTCTGCACTCTCAACATCTTTTTTATATTGTGGCAGCCAAAACTGGATGCAATATTCCAAGTGTGGTTACTTTCTCTGTTGATCCTCTACTACCTTCTACTACTAGAATGAATAGATAGAATATCCTTCATTTTAAACTAGACCATCAAAATGGAATATAAAGTAAAGGTTCCCCTCGCACATATATGCTAGTCATTCTTGACTCTAGGGGGCGATGCTCATCTCCATTTCAAAGCTGAAGAGCCAATACTGTCCAAAAATGTCTCCGTGGACACGAGGCATGTATGACTAAATGCCAAAGGTGCACGGAACGCTGTTACCTTCCCACCAAAGGTGGTTCCTATTTTTTATACTTGTATTTTTACATGCTTTTGAACTGCTAGGTTCGCAGAAGCTGGGATAAGTAACAAGAGCTCACTCCATTACATGGCACTAGGGATTCCAACTGCTGACCTTTCTGATTGATAAGCCCAGCGTCTTAGCCACTGAGCCACCATGTCCCTTTGAATGGAATATAGTACATTTCAATTTAATTCTTTTTAAATATGCTAAAAAAGCAAGAAAATGAAGTGTAAAGTACATGAGATGATGTAACAGGACACTAAAAATATGAACAATTCTTAGTTGCAATAGGTCTGTTTAAGGCATTGCCTTTAAAAGAATACTACTTTTATATATGTATATTCAAGCTCCATTGTCTATATACTGAAGCTATACAGTATATCTAAGTTTTTTTGTTAACTAAAAACAGAAGAAAAGAAATAATTGGGATGCAGGACTTTTGATATCTACAGATTTGCACTGATTTTTTCCCTTGGTATCAGTTTATATGACTGCACTATATAGAAATGCAGAATAGTGGTAAAAGATTTATGAGTCTCATGAGGTTCTGATAAAGGAGAAACAGAGATTCATTTCTTGAGGGATACTAAATCTTGGAAGCTACCATGTTGAAATCGTCTTAAATTTATTAAAACATTGTGTTGCAAAGATATAATGGATTTCCATTTTACCTGCATTCCTACAGGAATTGCTCTCTAGAAATATATCAGAGAAGTTAACTTTGCTGAGGTAATAAGAGTTACTCAGATTAAATATCATTTCAGCTATAAGAACTACCAATTATAATAAAATTTTGATGAATATCAAAAAATTTAAACTTTATGCAATATTATTCCAACTATTAGGATGATGGAAAATTAAATTCCTTCTTTTGCATTTTTCACTGGGCATTAGTACTCTGCTCTTTTCTGTCTTGAGTGTCTTGTTGTTCAGAAAATGTAGACTATATCATAGGAACTCTAAAGTGTGGAAGCTGAATGGAAGAACTTACAATAAATTGGAGAGGTTGATTAGACAGCACATCATGGTTCAAATTATTAATATAAAGGTGTCCACCTCATTATCTTTCACTATCAGGAGAATAAAGATATTTGCATAGGAGTTCAACAATACATCCTAAGGGGTTTGCTAAATTCAATAGAGGAAAGGGCTGCGTAAAGATCAATGGAAACAGCTTCTTTGCAATTGGAGCATTAATTCAGATCCCTTATAAATAAGCTGATAACTATGCATATATAACAGGAACATGAGTCCAGCTAGAAGCAGTAAAACTAAATCCTAATTGCAAAGATGGTGACTTAATGCCACCAATATTATCTTTCTTAGGCTCTTTTCCCAAGTGGAAATATAGACAAAGAGCTTTTTAGTAGTAGTGGCACGTGGCTGAGCTTGACTGGCTATGGAAGTTAAGCAGAGTTTAGGTTGCTTAACACAAGCTATTTTCACTTAATTATGCTAATTGGAACCAGGAATTCTGTCATTAACTGACTCAGTCATACATAAGATACCCCACACAACTGTACTACTTACCAATAGCTGTTCTGGTAGTCCTGGTTGCTTCTGTTCAGTGAAAACTGCATGGATTGTTAAGTGAGGGCCTCATCAAATTGTGACTTGCAACTTCTTCTAGCTTCCCCATTGACTTTGTCAGAAGCTGCAAATCATGAACACATAATTGTGGAAGCACTGTGATTGCTAGAAACTCAGGGTCATAAGTACCTCTCATTCAGCATCATTGCAAACGTGAATAGTCACTGAAAAAATAGTGAATAAACAGGGATAGCCTGTATTTTAAAGTACCAGTGAATACAATGGTTAAAGAATAGGGTAGGAAGTTAGAAAACACCCCCCAAAATACCAAATCATATTATTGCCCCCAACCTACATGGTTCTGTGTCCATGACCGTCAGCAAGAGGGAAGCTAAATTTGACTTTAGCTTTTTAAGTTATTTCTGCTTCCTGTATACTATTATGCAAATAGTATGGTTGTACATGAACAGCTTAGTGTCTAATAAAGGACTTACCTCCAGTATTTATACTCTAATGGAAGACTTAAAGACCTATTTTATCTTAGCCAGAAATATGCATCTCAAATTAGTTGCCTACTGAAGCTTTTGGAAAGGATTTATTGACATTGGCTGATTTATTTAAATTTGTTTGATATTCATAACACAATTATCAGGTCCCTTCCTATTTAAATGGTGGAACATTTATGAAATTGGGACGTTGCTTTATTATACTATTTACTTGCTTCTTCAAGGACTATAGGAGTGCTTACATTATACTGATACCTGTATTTCTTCAAAATGATTACTGTTTCTGTTAAACAGACAATATGAAATTTTAACATAATTGTTTTCAAGAAGCATATAGATATCATGCAATTGAAATGCAATAGAGTGAGATTTTAGACAGTACATTTATAAGAAGATTTACTGATTTGGGTATTTATTATTATCTGCAAGTAATTATTATGAATCATCTTCTGAATATTTTTCTTGTTTTGTAAAAATACATTTAAGTTATTGTAAGCTGTAGAAAGACAGCTTTAAAATAAGGATACCTACTATAGGTTTCTCTAATCCTTACACCAACACATAATCTTTGGCGATTTTGCAAAATTTTGCAAAAGATTACTGCCCACCTGCAATTAGTTTTTGCAGAAACTGTTCCAAACGGCATGCATTTTTGACAGATAAAGGGCTTTTATTTTTACAATGCTTACTTTTAATTCTAGGCTACATTTAATTCTTTCATTCTTTATTTATCTCACTACTGCTTATACGAATAAATCCGTTTACCATCCAGCCTCATGCAGAATTAATCTAGAAAGAAAGTTGTCAGTGGCCTTTCTAGCGTTATGTGGCTAAGTGCCAACTGGCTTTTGGCTTGATTATTCACACTAGGGCAGGAAGCAAGTCTCTTGATGCTAATACATTTGCTAATGGCTAATGTTTGACACAGTTCATCTACTGTCCAGCTTATTCAGTAAATCCTCGATAGTATGATGAAGGAAAGTTTATGAGGACAATTTGCTCTTTGGATGGAGTCGCAGCTGGCCAGAGGGCCCTTGGCTGGCTATTTATACTAGATTATTAAGCTATCCTGTATTTCATTCAGTATCTTCCATTCATTCAGATAGATTTGTAGATTCCTGAATTATATTTGCTGAAGAACAATGCACTACAATAGATATCAAGATATCTACTTTTTACCAAGGCCGCAAGAGATGGAACCTTTTATAGTTTTGTGAAAAAAATAATAAGATCTCTTTAATAAGTGCTTAAATATTGTTGAGTTTTTATTTAATCTATAAAATAATGGTGGCAAATAGCATGGTTTGAATTTTTTATGTGATGATGTCTTTAATATCTTTTCATGCTGTAATGAGAGCATAGGCTCACGGTCGAACTAGATTTAAAGCTGAAGTTACTGAAATGTAATTTTATAGCCTTTACATCCAAGTGTTTTCCTAAAGGGATTCAGGAAAAAGGAAGATGTGACAATAATGGAGCTTGTGAATTATTTGGTTCTAATGTCAATGTCAGATGTTTTATGGTAAAGTGTCATTCTACTGTTAGCATAAACAAGGCAAGAAAATATAAGTATGCAAAACCTCTTTGTTGTTCTGATAGAACTTTATAAAAACAGCTGAAATATCATCAGGTAGGCATACGCTGGTAATTTAAGCTTCAGTATGAATTCATCTAAGAGATTCTGGTCAAGACTATCAAAGCGTGTTTAAAAGTTCAACTCTGCAGTTAGACATTTAATTCCAAATTGGATATTTGTATTATGAAGTGTAGTACTTGATCTGTGGGAGATAATTTATCTATAGATGAAATTAACTAATACAGTTATCAAAAAAACCCCAAAGAAGCTCATTCTAAAATGGAACATTTTCTCTGGAAATTATTGGATAATTTCAAGATCTATAAACGCATGCAAAACACTGCTTCATATGAAGTCAGTAAAAAGTAGATTTCTTCCAGGTGCAGATATGTATATAAGTACAACTTGCAAGGATCAATATCTAGAGATCATTATGAATCTATACTTTTTGACAAAAAAAAAGCTCTTAAAAGGTTTTCTCTACTTCCCCCCATACCTTCCTGATCTAAGATTTACATATTTTACATGTGGCTATTTCTCTACTGTTTGATGAAAATTGGGACCCAACTTCTGTGATATGACACTTCTATAACATGTCCAGATAGCAGCCAAGATGGCTGTGGACAAGAAGAAATCCTGATCGTTACTGTTACCATATTTTTCAGAATATAAGATGCACTGGAGTATAAGACGCACTGGAGTATAAGACGGACCAAGATTTTGAAGAGGCAAATTTTTAAAAAAAAGTTTTTGCACTCTGCAGATCTCCCAAACGTGGCCACTTTTTCACGAAAATGGGCCCGTTTTAGTTTAAAATGGGCATGCATAGCCTTTAGAAGGCTTATAGAGTGCTCCTGGAGGCTGGGGGGGGGGCAAAATTGAGCAAACAAAATGGCCCACTTTTCTCTAATTTCTGCTCTGCCCAGCCCTCAGGAGCATTCTGCAAGCCTCCTAAACGCAATGCCCAGCCATTTTGGTGAAGGGGTGGGGTTTTGGGAGCCAACAATGCTATATTCAGTGTATAAGATGCACCCAGATTTTCAGCCTCATTTTTGAGGGAAAAAGGTGCCTCTTATACTCCGAAAAATACGGTACTTTAAAGTTAAAGGTTTCCCATCCCAGTTTTTTTCAACTGTAGGTGGCGGTGTTTGTCTCTGTTTCATAGCTGAGAGAGCCACTGTTCTCCGAAGTCATTTTCCTGGTCATGTGGGCCAGCCTGACTATATGCTGAAGTGCATGGAATGCTGTTACCTTCCCACTGAAGTGGTACCTATTTTTTTACTCCCATTTACATGCTTTCGGACTGCTAGTTGGGCAGGAGCTAGGACAAGTAATGGGTGTTCATTGTCACATAGTGCTTGGGTGTCAAACCCAAGCTTTCTAGCTGACAAGCTCTTCATCTTTAATGTGTCTTCTAAACAAGTGTAACAGTTTGTAGGCATTTCTTTAAAAAAAAACAAAAACCAAGACCATGTATCCTCCAGGTTGGGCTAACTAAAAATTATACATATATTCTCTCCTTTCTTCCACTCAAGAAATATATGGATGCACAGATAAACTTTCCATTTAGTCATTGCATTGCCTGTTTGTATGACATCAAGGGTTCCCTTCTTTCTTGCAGCTTTCTTGTCCTTATCTTGAGACATGCCAAGAATCTTCCTGGACTAGTTGATCTCATTCTGAAGGACACAAAATCAATATTGGTCTAACTTTGCAGGTATGGATAAGTTTCATAGATACTTTTCATGCAATACTATCATATTTTATTGCTCCGAACATTAAAAACAATTTAAAAAAAACCAATTTAGGAAATGAATTATTAAGTTAATGGAAGAATCTGCTTAGTTATGCTACCATTTTGATATTTTGGGGTTTCATTTTCTTTGTGTAAGCATGATTTCTTTTGTGAAGTCATTGTTCCAGGCTATCCTTTTCCATGTCCCAAACTAAAACTTCCTATCAATTTCATCAGCAGATTTTAGTAATTCTGGAGTGGAGAGATAGAAAATAAAAAACACAGAAGTTATTGAATGGGACAACTGATGCTATTCTGCAAGGAATTCTGACAGTATTGGTGTGAGCTGTGAGTTTTCAGGAAAATGTTTTCCAGCTGCCAGAAGGAGAATGTACCCCAGGGGAGGTTAAGTTATCAGTCAATAGGTTAAGTTATCAGTCAATCAACCCTGAACACACACCCATTTTGTAAGATATGTACATGTACAATGGAACACAGCTTTGATTATGTGGCCTTCACCACAATGATTTTCTTGGCTCTCTGCTTCCCCCAACATTGTTTGTTGCCTGTATAAAACTGATGTTGTAACCTCTAACACAAGAGAAAAAATTGAGGCATTTTCCTCATTTTTCATTCCGTTATCCTGTCTCTTTTGAATTCAAAAGTTTGCTGAATTTCCACTCAGCATTCATTTATAAATAGCTCAATCTCTGAACATCTATATCATTATTCTCTCATCTTTCTAGAGACTCTTTTCAAAACTAATTCATCCTAAGTACCTTTCCTAACTACTTTGTGCTCTCCAATAATAAAACTTTAAGTTGTTAAGTAGGTGAAACTACATTTGCTCTTTATTTTTTCCTTTAACTTCCCTTTTCTTCTCTGTTTCCTGGTCTAGTTTTATTTCAAATTTTACTTCCTTTTTTACTTCAGATATAACTGAATTGACTAACCAGCTAGAAAAAAGGTTGTGATAGTTGGAATTGTTTAGTTTAGAGAAAAAATAATCAATGAAAAGGGGGCAGGATAAAATGCCAAAAAACATTTGTGATGTATCCAAAGGATATGTTTTTCCTCATAGTGAAGAGTCCGCTTTTTTTAAAAAAAAATAGCATTGATCCATTGGTTGCAGCAGGAATTGTTCAACTAGCTTGTCACCTGGCATCATGGACTGAGAAAGAGTGATTGATTCAAAGTCACAAGACCAGTGATAATGAACCTTTAGCAATAGCACTTAGACTTATATACTGCTTTGCGGTGCTTTATAGCCCTCTCTAAGCGGTTACAGAGTAAGCATATTGCCCCCATCAATCTGGGTCCTCATTTTACCAACCTCAGAAAGATGGAAGAGTGAGTCAACCTTGAGTGAGTTGAGATTCGATCTGCCAAACTGCTGGCAGCTGGCAAGCAGCAGAAGTAGCCTGCGGTACTGCACTCTAACTACTGCACCACCGCAGCTCAGTTTTGGTTTGTCAAAAATTTAGAAAATGCCTAATTTGACTCTGCTGATGAGTCATTTCCCCATCCTAACAAAAGCGAAACAATTCATAACAAAGAATTACATTGAATGAAACTAAATTATTTATATATTTATTAAATAATTAATTAAAAGCTTTCATAATTGTAAATATTTTTTTGAAATACTTATGAGGCAGTTTTGTGTTGCATGAAGTGTGGAAACTTCAGAGAAGGCTCTCTATGTGATCTTGGAGCTTTCAAAAAGATCAGGAAATCATGCTTTGTTCTCACTTACATTTTGGAAGCTCCAGGGGCCATTCAATATCAGGCATCTCTGTCTCTCTCTCAGCTTCAAGAGGGTCTGGAGTTCTAGCATGACATCAACAATTACATGTGTATCATATGTGACATGTGTGTCACAGGTTTGCCATCACCACATTAAACCAAAAAGAGCACAATAAATCTCTAATATCTGCAGATTATTAATAATAGATCCTAGGGATTTGTAGCATGTACTGGTAACTGTAATACTAGCATCTCTAGTGCTTTCAGTATCTAAGGATACAGCATCTGTGATCATACCATATAGACGAATGGTAGACGTTTTGGCCAAATGAAAGTACTTCTTCACGTACCACAACATTAAATTATAATATTATTACATCATATTATTGATATATGCTAATTTGTTTAACTTTAGAAACAGTCATACCTAATTACTACTTCTACAATGACTAAGTATACTTCCAGTAACCCAGGATCTGTGTTATCTCACAAGGAGCTGTTAACAAATGTGAATAGGTGGGTGTTAATTTGCCAATGCCCTGTTTGTGACTTTCCCCAGGCATTAGATTGGACACAATGGAATAAGAGGTTGGACTAGTGGTGTTTCAGATATCTTTTTTTTTTTTACATTCTTAAATCTCTGTTTGTAGCAACCTGCTTCTCTTAGGACATTTACAAACAGCTATAGAAGTTCCCTTGTCTAACTCCAGTTGCAGTAATAATGATGCAGATACTGAAGTTTATACACCGATTACCCAATATAGATACAAATACGCTACTCCAAGTACAACTTAGCTGCTTTGTCAAAGTCTTTCCTGACATTTTCATCAACTGTCTTTATGAGGTTACACTAAAAGTATCCATATAGATAAAATTTATTTTATTCCCTGCAATTATTACTGTTGCTATTATTCTGCTACTTTTCTTCCCTAGACAGTATTGTGAATAATATAGAGTACTGCCATTGTTTAAGGTTGAGATATAGATCTCCTTGATATAGAGGATGGGTAACCCAGGGTTACAGGAGCCAATAAGAACATAGGTCTCTGAGTGCCTCCATGCTTTCCTTGGTCCCACTCACTTTCATCTGGCAAATTATTGGCTGCTCCTGAGAGCACTTGGCAGCCAAGAGAGCTTTAATAAAATATATCTATGCTTACATCTCTGCACTCTGAACCCTCAAAATGCCCTTTTAAAAATAAGTATTCTCCTCTTGCAACACTTGTACAGGATGATGATGAAGAGATGCTGCATTCTTTAATCTGCTTGGAAAGGAAAACAGTGTAAGTAGGAGAAAATTTTCCCCTCTTATTTTCTTATTGTCTCAATCCATCAATAAGACCAGATGATTTTTGATTAAGGAGATATGAGATACAGTTTTAATGTTTAAGTCTCAAAAACATTAAGACTCATAAGTAAGGGCAAATTCAGTCAAGCAAATGAAGGAAGGAGATATTTGCATGCAGTCAATAAATCTACTCCTTGTGCATACACAGACTTGATTTGCACCTAATGGAATGCATAATTGAAGAATACATGCATGAATGGAAAACTTCTATAATAATTCCATTTTCTTCTGTTCTTATTTCATAGTCATTGGGGATTGGCTCTGAAATCTGGGCTGCAAAAACCCAGTTACTGCTAGAAGACTTCAAAGAGATTTAGAAAATGTTCATTTTTTTCTGCCACCTAGTGATTACCTGGATTTTTACATTCAAGATCTGGTATATCTAATAGAATACTAATTCAGTACTGCTAATTGAGCAGACTGACACTTTCATTTATGTTTTCATCTTATCCCTTTATGTATAAATCATAAATTCTAATTAGCATTAACTATGGCATACTAAAGTTAAGGTGTTGGCCATGATTCCAGTCTGACTTGGTTCAATAAGCTACAGCTAATAATAATTACAATTTGACCAGTTTGGTCATCAGAAGACAGCAGTGCTGAAAATGAGAATAAATATTTTTGATCTCTTTGTTGCCTTATTAGAAGATAAAAGTGAAGAAGGGAACACATGGATTCCCTAAAGTATATGAAAAGTGTGATGTACGAATACAGTATCATGTGCTTGGATTCAGTTGTAAAAATCTTTATCAATGCATGTTTTCATGTCTTCATATATTTAAAAACTGGTTATCATGTACACAAACAGAGTTGATAAGCTATAAGTATCAACAGTGAATTGCCTCACATATTTATGGTTTACTCATCAATAAGAGATTATGTTGTCTGAATGAACACACATTTGGAGAACACACAAATAAAGAATTGACCATGACTGAAAAACATAGGCATATATGTGGGAAATAGCAATCAAAATTCATTGGACAGTATGTAATTGTTAGGAATGCTCAAATTCACAGTGTTCATTGAAGAAAAGAGCTTTTATCCAAATCCACCAAACCACCTCCATATATTGTTTGACCCTGGATTAAGATTTTAATCTTAAATATTTTCTTTTTTATAATTTTTATTAAAAGAAGGCATAACAAAGATTTTGAGAAAACTAAAGAAACATAGAAGAAATAGACAAAGATTATAAAAGAGCAAAAGTGAAAAATAATAAAAAAGCAAGAAAATAAGTACTCAATAAGTGACTTCCAATCACCTTTGCAATAGTTACAGGCAAAGCAATTACTATCTCAGCCCTCACATATTTTATATCATAACTCTCTTATTTCCATAAACTAAGGTGACCAGACATCCCGATTTCAGCGGGACAATCATGCTTTATAACAATTTGTCCTGGGCCGTTTTAAAAAAGTCCCGATTTTCTGGCTTCATGTTGAAAGCCCAGTGGATTTGCTTAAGAAATCCTAACCGGGGCAAGACAAAAGACACCCTGTCTAACCTCTCTCTCTCTGTCTCAGTACTTTCACTGACGATATTAAAATGTTAAAGCAACAAAATGGACCCCCCGCCGTGCCCCCTTTACCTCATTTTATAAGAAAAAATGACCAAGTACCCTAGAACTGCAGGAAACACTTGGCTAGAGAGGTCGCGAGTGTTACTTCCTGGATTTTCCAGAGGGGAGGGGCACGGAGGTTGGAGGTCTGCTCGTGTAGAAAAAAATGGTTGCAAAGTTTCTTTGAAAAATATTTCCCTGACTAATTTCACCATTTCAATTTGCTCAGTTCTTTGTATTAACATCTACATCATTCTGGGTATACTTGGAGTGCAAGCCTGCTGGTAAGTGAGCTGGGTTTTTTCTTTTATTTTTTTAATGTATTTTAAAATAATATTTTATTTATTGTGCATAGGATTTTTTAAAATTCTGTGTGGATTCTTTTTTTAAATTGTCTTAGACTATTTAAAAAAAGATTCTATCCAAAATAAATTGGAGTGAAACCATGTTTAAAAATTCTATGCACAATACTTTGAAATATATTGTGCATAGAAAGAATAGTTTGAAATGTTTTACTTCAATTTATTCTGTGTGGATTCTTTTTTTAAATTGTCTTAGGCTATTTAAAAAAAGATTCTATCCAAAATACAAAATATCAGCTGCAGTTATTCACTTAAGAACTGTGGCAAGAAAGGTGGTATAATGGGCTTAGTGACCAAAGTTACAATGGCATTGAAAAAAGTGACTGATGACCATTTTTCACACTTAGCGACCATTTTCACACTTAGCAACCATTGCAGCATCCTCATGGTCAGGCAATCAAAATTTTGATGTTTGGCAATGGATTCGTATTTATGATGGTTTCAGTGTCCTGGGGTCATATAATCACCTTTTGACAAAGTCAAATGGGGAAGCCAGATTCACTTATGTTACTAACTTATCAGCTGCAGTTATTTACTTAAGAACTGTGGCAAGAAAGGTGGTATAGTGACCAAAGTTACAAAGGCATTGAAAAAAGTGACTGATGACCATTTTTTACACTTAGCAACCATTTTCACACTTAGCGACCATTGCAGCATCCTCATGGTCACGTGATCAAAATGTTGATGTTTGGCAACAGTTACAATTTATATTTGTAAATTGTAGTTATGTCAAAATAAAAAAATATATTACAATACTATTTTTGCGTTGTACGAAAATTTTTGTTGCTCCATATAAAATTTTTAATCAACCCCTACCCCCCCCCCCCCGGTCAAAGGTGTCCCTCTTTACCAATCTGAAAATCTGGTCACCTTACCATAAACAAACCTTTTTAATTAGCAAATGCAAAAATCATCATTTCATTTTTTTCCCATTTTCAGCAAAAAGTCTATAACGGGCATACTGGATACAAATCAGTGGTGGTTTGCAGGCAGTATGCCTTGGTATGGGCCTACTGGAGCCAGCCCGGAGCACTGGATAATGTTCCGGTACGGTAGTCCAGAGGGCCCACCCGCCCGCCTGAGCTCCTTACCTGTGTTTTAAAGCTTCTGTGCTGCTGCGCACGCGCATGGTGTGTACCGCACCTGTGTGATGCTCCGTGGAGTAGCTTGAGCATCGCGGAGGTGCTAAGATGCATGCGCATGCTACACGCATCCATGAGGATGCCGCTTGCCCCATTCAAATCATACTGGTTAGAATGGGATTTGAAACCCACCACTGATACAAATGCATATCATGATGCAAAGACTTTTGAAAATTAACATTCAGTTTTCTTACTAGGCTATATGGACACCCAATGTGAAAAGGCATGCGGATGATAGGCTTTATATATAAACACAGCAGCCAGGACAAAGGACAAAGATGGAAGACTTTTGAAGCACTACTAATGGAAGAACAGATTGTCAAGATAGCTAAATTGGCAGAAATTACCAAACTGACTTGCTGGGTTACTTTTATTAAAGACCGAAAACTCTTTAGAGCCTGAAATTTTCTCAAATATGCATCTTAATGACAGAAGTAAAGGACTGTGCACCACCTCTGTAATACTGATGGATACGTTCAGCTGTAATTCATGCTTACTTTATTTTTTTTATTTTTTAAGAGCCTATTTATAATATGATTGCAATTTAGTTATCTTTCTACGATAAACTGTAAAAAAAGGTCACAAATATGTAGAATCATCCTTTGTTAAGAGGGAGAAATGACAAATGTGTTTTTATCTACATTAAGGGAAACTATGCCACTGATTCCAATAAAACAAAGCAAAACAAAAAAAAATATTTCAGCAGTTCCTAGTGAATTAACTAGCTTCCTGAGGTGATTTCCTTATTGTAATTTAAATCAGAAATTGACTTTACTCATTCTTCACCCTAGGTTTGCTAATTTTAGAGAGACAATGCCACCTAATCTGCACTTAATGAGAGTTGTTAGAATTGATCTCCAGTGACCCCTGAATAGCAGAAAGTCGGACTGGTTCTTTGTTTTGTTTGAGGGAGCCGAAGAAAAGGAATGACAGCTTTCAAGGGAACAATTTCTTGGGGACTGAAAGAGTGCATTAAGAGAGCATGTTTAGTGAAGGATAAAGAAAGCAAAAGCACATACCACCACAACTGCTTGTGAGCTAAGAAAGCAGATGCCTTTTGTTTATAACCTTGGCAGATGGGCTATATGGACATTCATGTCTTTAGTCAGGAACGAGATCACATATTTTCCAGTTGCCCGGACCTTCCTGTCCAATTACTCTCTGAAAGGTTTTCAAATGCCTTGAAAGGTGCTATTTCTGCCTACTCCTTATTTATTGTCTTATTATGTTCTGAGTGAAAGCACACGTTAAGGAATATGTATATGTTTTAATCCCCACTGCCCACATGCAAGATTAAAATGGAAGGAACCGAGCATGCATTAAAAACAAGAGTTGTTTTTCCTCCCTCATTCCCCCTCCCTTTTATTACTGCAAGAAAATAGCCTATGTAATGTAATGTTCACTTCAAGTATTATGTGCTTCTAACAATGGCAGAAATATAATCAACAATTATTCTCATTAGATTTGTACTTCCACTCCATCCAATGCATGAGAGCCTCTTTTCTTTCCAGCAAATAGGGTGATAGGGAAAATATTTATTTATTAATATATTATTATTTTTAAAAAAATTAAAATATTTTGTACCCAGAGCAAAAACAAAGCCCTGCGATATAGTCTCTGAAAGCTTTGGATGTGACTCCCAGAGCTTTCCCCAAAATTGCTATTGATTTATCATTGCAATGTAACAGGAATAAATTATTAAATTGTACAGAAGACATAATCACAATCTGTTTAATTAATTATTTTTAAATGAAACTGAAATAAAATCAAAATAAATTTGATTTGTGTAAGCCAAATGCAGCTATCACCCTGAAAAAGATGGTATGTCCCTATTTAATGCTGTCTGGAAAGACAGAAGGGCAGGATAATTTTGAAAAGTCATATCCAGGCATTAAAATATTGTCATAGGAAGAAAAGGCCTTATTTCTGTTGAGTGCCCGGCTGCTGCTCTTGTGCCTAATACCCAGGTCATATATTTTGATGCCTAAACTAAAGGGCCAATGCGCTCTCTCGCTCACTCTCTCCTTTTCCCTCTCCCTCTCTCCCTCCCCCTCCCCTCCCTCTCCCCCTCTCTCCCCCTCCCCCTCCCCCTCTCTCCCCCTCTCCCTCTTCCTTTGCAATACTCAAGTTACCCAAAATGCAATGATAATGAATACAAGCACTAATCATTTGGTTGTTTCTTCATACCCACCTAAAATCAGATAAGTGAAGCAGTTGCTTAATGTACCCAGGTCAGCATTATAATAAGACATTGATGTCCATGCACTGAATGGGGGGGGGGGAAGGCCACCTTTACTGTGAAAATACAATTTGTTCTATCCCTTAATGGTAGGGCTGGGGTGAAAAGGAGAGTCATGTGAACCATCAGTTAGAGTGTAAGCTTTTAAACACTGGCATAGTGTTTTTGGAATATTCAGCAAATTGCCCTGTATCCTGGGAAAAGTGTGAGGAAAATAATACTCTTAAAGCTTGATTTCATACAAAGAATTGCCTTGTTAAGAGCAGCAACAATAAAAATGTCTTATCAATTGATGCTAATGGGGATTGATTTCACTGTTTAGACACTACCCACCCACACATCTCTTGTGGCAACCCTTTTTAAAACATTTAAAAGAAAACTTAAAACAATTTCTCTTTTTATGTTACTTTTTTTCTTAGAAGCTAACTTGCATCAAATGTACCAGCAGGTAATTTTCCATGATCTATAGAATTATGGAACAACTAGTTTACAATCCTTCCTTGGTCTCCGAATAAATTCTCCATTTGTTTTGTGAAACATCAGAACATTGCGGTTATTTTTATCCCCCTACCTCTTGCTTTGAGTTCTTATCACTACCACAAGACACACAAATACTGCCTGGAGCCTGGGTTTGGAAAGCTTTCTGTTCAAAGGCTAAAGCTCAAAGAAGAAAAAGAAAAAAGAAAAAAACCCAACAAAACCAGCTTGCTTTGGGGCCTGATAAGCCCATATGGGACATATTGTCTTGCCTTTGCCTAGTTCCATAGTCTCTAGTGGGACTTGACATTGTTGTTCTCTAGGACTAGAGTTGTAGTATCGTTCCCAAGAGTCACTGCTAACTCTTGTTATTATACCATGAGAAGAAGAAAAGCTTACCTTTTAGAGTTAAAACTGAAATGTAAGGTTAAAGTTCTCTAGTAAAAGCTGAAAAGCTGGTATTATCAATGTGGTAGCCTGTTACTATTGAAATCCAACAATTGTCATTTCCAGTAACTTGGCTGTCAGGCAGCTAAGGTATATAATAGAGGGGGAGTTTGTTCAAAGCCTCCTCTCTTCCCAGACTGAAGGGAAGGGGGCTACAGAGCTTTTCCTACCTTTTATGATATTAAAAAAGGACTGAAGGGGTTAGTGATAGTAGAGGAAGACTTGTAGTTGAGTTTGACTGTGATACACAAAACATATTACTTCATCAGCTTTCACGATGTTATGTTCAGATTTTGGCTGGGACCAGCTTGTCCATCAAAATCCATACAGATATGAACAAAAGCATCAGCAGAGGCTTATTCCTATTGGATCTACTGCCATTGGTCTAAAATATAGACCCAATGTATGAATGTTTTCACATTTGTCTGTAAAGTTGTTATATTAAATTCCATAAAATCTGGGTCTTAGATACTGCTAATTTCAACATGCCAAAATTCAGTAGTATTTAACAATAGATTGATAGAGTTCAGTATGGGGCAGAAATAATGAAGTCGTATAATCTATGTTATGAAATTGTGAAACAGAGATGATATATATAATGGAACAAATTAATTGCCAGTGGACTCAAATTGGAAAAAAAAAAGGTGGTAGCGACCAAATAACAAAGAATATTTATGGCTCAAGCTGTTTGATCCTGGACCGGGATACCTCAGAATTTGGAGGCCTGTTTTTCATTAGAGATACTTAAGATGAAGACCATCTCTTAGGGATCGTATAGCAGCCAATTGTCTGTAATGGTACGGGGTTGAAGAACATATTTTTAGAAGCTTTTTTGAATTCCTATGAACAGTTGCCAATAATTCTGAATTATTTATGGACATAGTGCAAAAGTGTCAAAAATTCCTAATGGTGTAATTCAGATCTTTCAGTTATTGTGTGCCATAATCTTTGCCAATTTTCCAATATCTTGTCCTGGATTTATATCAGTTTAGTTAGTACAAAACTCTTCATACATTCTTAGCATGCTTTTGGAATGTATATACCCATTTTTCACAAGCCAACATTCTAATCCGAACAACTCTAAGAATGAACAAACTTTTTGACTACTGTGCTTCATGTATTGTCTACTATACTTGAAGATGCCTAGTCTTCTTGTTTGCCTGGTTCTTTTTTAAAAAAAATGAAATGCTTTATTAATTTATGAAGTGGAATAAGAACACTTTGTTCTCACTAAAAAGTATTGCTGGAAGATTAGAGGAGGACTAGAGAGTCGTCCTTTGCCTGAAATATCAGGCAAAATGAATATTTGTAAACATCGTTAATGAGCTCGTAATTCACATTGCATTCTCAGTAAAAAGAAATGGTTGATATTTTAATGGGTGAATTAATTAAAATTGTTACTGAGGAAAGTTTAGTAAGAATAAGCTACACATCCATATGGCATTTCCTGCCTCCCGTCCCCGGTCCCATTTGCAAAATCAAAAAAAGGAAAAAAAATATTGTATTGATGCACTTCAGGTCAAATAGCAATGATAGCCAACTACATTCAGAGATAAATTTAATATTTGAGAAATATCTGTACCTATACATGCAGGACTAATTTGATGTTGCCCACACAGTATTCAATATTTAAACCTCACTGTAATGTTTGAAGAATATATGAATGGACTCATTCAAAAGTATTTGAAACAACAAAACCTTACCTTAAAATAATTATTTTGTATTTGATATAATGCTTATGTGCCAGTAATATTGTGATAATATAAATGTTAATGGGATATCAACAATTTACAGTAATATCAATGTAAGCATCCATTGTATTTCATTTCTCTCCACCCAGTTCTTCCCCCAGAATTGCAACTTTATTCATATTTATTGTAGTTTTTAGTCTCCTTACATTCCATATTACAGGCTTCTCAGTCTGTCTAATACCACAGAGATCTGGTGGTAATTTTAATTTAAACTTCTGGGTCACATCCGAAAGAAGATGATTCTACGTAGCAAGCTGCTAATCCTTATTCTTACTTGTCCATCAGATTTTCCCATTAATTGATGTAAAGAATCATGATTATAATGCATCATTATCTTCATCATGAGACAGATAATTGTTATGCTTACTTTCCAGGAGTTATATTAATTTCTCTAAATTCTGTTGTAATATTCTGTTGATTTGTTATTATTATTTTGAAGCACACAGAGTGACAAATATATCTGCTTGGAATCAATTTTAGGTTTTGATTAATGGGAAATAGAAAGTAGTCACATAAATAGCTATTTTTTAAAAAGAAATCAAAATGATGTGGCATGAAAGTAGAATACTGTATGAAAATCAAAGGTGATTGGCAAAAGGAATGGAGTGATTTTTCAAAAATGAATTTATACATGACCATGTTTATAAAACACACTTTAATTTAAAGCACTGCTTTTTAAAATAAGCTTGTTAATTACTTGTTCTCTGATTCCTTAGCACTCTTAATTTCTGCGGATAAATGACATTTTTATACCTAAATATATTTTTAGTCCTCCCAGAAAAAGCAGCACACATTTCCTGATTGAGTCATGTGCCCATATCTATGACAAAGAGAACGCTTTGAAAGAAAACTGCTTTGAGACAGTTTTTTTAGAAAAAAAATAAGGTTGGGATAATTCTTAACAGCATTATTTAAAATCTTTTTAAGGCTCAGCCAAACCTTTGTTCTTTCTTTAGCAAGAAATGGTGCTACATATTTAATAGTAGATATTAAATGTTTTATATGTTTGTGACATGAAATGCACATATACTATAATGATAACACTCTGAATTCTGCCACACACCCCTTTTTAGCTTTGCTCAGCAGCCCAAATGGGCACTTGATGGCTACATATTGCATAAAGGCTAATAGGGAACTTCAGTAAAGCTGGGTGAATTTCAGCCGTGCTTTCTACCTTAACTGTATTTCTTTTTTATTTTAATTGCAAAGTTCTTTGCACCCTGTTTAGAAAGAAATATAGAACTTCTATATGTTTATAACAAAACAAACTAAAAAAATGAAAATTTCACTTCTTATGCCAGCCATACATAATTGCTATAGCTGTTTCCAACTTGAAAAGAGCCAAGTTTTAACACTTTGTCTTGTGCCATTGCAAATGAGAAGTCTTTCCCAGAAAATAATTGGCTATCAGCCACGAGTCCCTCATCATACCTGGATTTTCATCTTCATGACATATTCAGCAATGAAAATTACAAATATAGATTGATGGTCTAGCTTGAACCATGATGAGGTCCTAAAGGATTAGTACCCCACATGGAGTAGCTCAACATTATTTCCTTTTGAGTTTAATTTAAAAAAAGATATAGAATTATTAGTTTTAGAAGCAGTATGCTTTTATTTATGAACATAAGTTTTGTTTGCCATCATATCATTACATTCACTACTTCTTTTGGTATGCTTATTGGTCATCTATAGCCTATCCAACTCTTTCTTCTTGCTCATCTGCTATCAAAATCTTGATTTTTTTCTTGATAAGGTAAAGGTTCTTCTCGCACATATGTGCTAGTCATTCCTGACTCTAGGGGGTGTTGCTAATCTCCATTTCAAAGCCAAAGTGCCAGTGTTGTCCAAAGACATCTCCGTGGTCATGTGGCCAGTGTGACTAAACACCGAAGATGCACAGAATGCTGTTACCTTTCCACCAAAGGTGTTTTCTATTTTTCTACTTGCATTTTTACATGCTTTCAAACTGCTAGGTTGGCAGAAGCTGGGACAAGTAATGGGAGTTCACTCCATTACACGGCGCTAGGGATTCAAACTGCCGAACTGCCAATCTTTCTGATTAACAAGCTCAGTGTCTTAGCCACTGAACTACCCTTGATACCGTATTCCTAAAACTGGTAATATCTGTGTGATGCTCATGAAAACCTTTGTTAGAACAAAAACCCCACAGAAACACCAGTGGTCAATCCTAAACTTAAAATTATTTGAGTAATGAGGGTGGTACGTGAGATTCAGATAAGGTTTCATCAAATTCCCTATCATACACAATGCCAGAAGATCCTGATATTCTAACTTTTCAGTCTTCTTCCTTAACTATTCATGTTCTTCTGCATGTCTTGGCATTTGCATTGGTGCACTTAACATCTCCTATTGTCTACACTGTAAAAGAACTTTACCAAAGGGTGGGAGTGTGTATAGTGAAGAGTGAAGAAACTTTCACAATTCTAGCATTAAACTTGATACTGTGGAAAAATGGAGAACGTGATGCATCATGTGGCATTTTCATTCTGCTATCATAGTGGAAATGATGGCCGTTGTATCAGAAGCTTATCAGTAGGACAAGGCTGCCTGGCTACCAAATATGCAACCTGATTGAGGTGAAATTTAGAAAGCAAGATTAAATGTGATAAAATAATATTGTGAATGTTATTCCAGGAGGAACAAAAAATCATTATTTTTTTCTGATATGAATAAGATGCTGAATTTTCAAATATAAACAGCTTATGTAGAAATGAAGCTAGGCTAGTAAATGGTTTCATTTTGCAAACTATTTTATTAAAAGTCAAGGTGGAGCAGTGGTTTGAGTGCAGTACTGCAGGCTACTTCAGCTGACTGCTGGCTGCAGTTTGGCAGTTCAATTCTCATTGGCTCAAAGTTGACCCATCCTTCTGAGGTGGGTAAGATGAGGACCCAGATCGTTGGGGGCAATATGCTGACTCTGTAAACTGCTTAGAGAGGAGGACTGTAAAAGCACTATGAAGCAGTATATAAGTCTAAGTGCTGATTCATATATATGCTTTTTAAACCTGTCCTCAACCACAAGGACCTCCTTATCCTTATTGAATCTTTGCTTGCACAAAAATTAATACTCAGGTTTTGTGAACATTCTTTGTCCTTCATAGACAAAAATCTATAGAACATTGAAATTACTTACATAGCCTATTTATAAAGAATATATGGAATGAGCCAATTATAAGCATATTTTAGAAGACTACCAAATTTTTAAAAATTATTTTGCCGTATATGGAATTATGAACCTAGCACACCTGTTTAGATGTTAAATGAGCTATGAAATGGTCACAAAACCCGGAAAAAGAGATAGCTATTTTAATGATTCAAAGAGATACTTCATATATGTTCCCACTTGTGAACCATTTGGAAGATTTATACAATCCAAATAATTTACAGTCACTCAAGATTTAAATTTGCAGATGACACCAAGCTGGCAGGAATAGCCAACACTCCAGAAGATAGGCTTAAGATACAGAAGGATCTTAACAGACCTAAACATTGGGCGTTATCTAACAAAATAAAATTCAATGGTAAAAAAAGTAAGCTTCTACATTTAGGCAAGAAAAATAAAATGAACAGGTACAGTATATGTGGTACCTTGTTCAACAGTAGTAAGTGTGAGAGGAAAACAAAGTGCCAAATTAAAGTACAGGCTAATTTTTAAAGTGAGCTGTGTATCTTCTGTTTGTTCTCCATTTTCCTGCATACTGCCAACTTTTTGGCCTAATACCAAGATAATCTTTTTTTAAGAACAATAACTCAATTGTGGGTCATTAGATTTGTGATCAGTGTGCAAAGATTCAGTAGTAGTTTACATTGGTAGCACTTGGAAAGGATAGTAAAATTATTTTTATTCAATCATTTGATTTTGAATTATTTTCTGAAAAAAGGAGCCATAATCCAGCAAGAACAGGGAATTTTTATTGCTCACTGACTTCGTTGTGAAAATAAATATATGACTATTTCTTATCTGAATTAAAAAGATATTTGTTGAGTGAGCTCACAATCATTCTAAGCACCCGGTATATAGCTTGAATGTATTGCTGCCTATCCAGCCTTCTTTAAGGTTCACTTCATGAAGAAAGAAACTACAGCTTCATTCCTTCCAACATCAATATTGCTCCTCTCTGAAAAGAGATAATGAAAGGGGTATTTATACATGATTCTCTGCCTGTCTGTGCTACATATAAGAAAAAGCATTCTGGATCACTCTTCTCAGAGTATAATGTAGAAATGAAGCATGTTGCTAATTAAAAATAACAAGTTCAGACTTTGATTCTGAGGATCATGACTAAATATTTTTATCCTCATTGCTAAATATTGTGGGATATCTTTTGTAGAAAAAATGTACAGTGGTTGGATCTGGACGAAGGAATTTTGCCTCTCTAAAGTTCATTATCCATATCAAGCCTCCTCCACCTCTATATTAGAATGACTGCTCCAGAATATGCAATTATAGCCAGCAATATTCAGTCAAGAAAATTCAACAGCTAGGAAATGTAACTTGAGACTAATAAAAATTCTCAAATTCTCACAGGGTAATGTCAGCCCCCAGGATGTCATAGAAACATCCAGAAATTGTTAAACTGTTCTGGAAAGGAATTTAGTTCTGTCTAGACCATGGTTTGATGAGGCATCTACTCATATGGCACCTTCCAATTAACAGGATTAAGTTCCAATTACCATCTGCCATGAAGTATAGGAGGTCCCTGATTTTGCTAAGCCAAGACTTTTGAGTCCATTGTACAGAATGTAAGATTGATGGACCAAATAGAGATTTTAAACAATGATTTAAAACCAAATAGATTACTATGCATAAATATTGTTTGAAGAAATATCAACATGGTTTTATTTATTATTCTCAAAAATATAGCACTATATTGTATAGATTGATATGTTTAGTGAGTAAAATATTGGACTTGTGATGAAACAGTCAAAGGCCTAAGAATTATTATTACTTGCCAGTGTCACAGAAGAATTAGACATGATTAGCTGCAGGTATCAGTGTCAGATAATATCAGACTGAAGTCTTTTTTAATATATTTCATCTTATAATTGTGTTTGCAAGTTAATGTTTGAACTGTCAGTCTTTGTAAAATTAGCTCATCTTGTTCTGATTTGGAGACTTTGATGTGAGTGAGAGGCTTCAATTGCAATGCACAGTCACATCTGAGAGTAAACTGGATAGACAAAGAGACTTACAAGACTAGTAAATCAAATACTGCAAACTGTCTGTGTGAATTATGAAGGACTATTTGCATAACTTTGAAGTATTTATACTGATGAAATTACAATAATTAAAATCATTGCTGTGTCAATTGCTAGATGCCACAAGGCAGAGCAATTACCAGCATGCAAATCAGACTTTGTGTAAGCATTTTAAAGAATAATTACCTTATTTGATTCAGATGTGCCTGAAAGGCATTCAGAATCATTTCAGCTATTTTGACTTCAATCATTTTTGGATCTTAATACAATGTTGTTATTGTTATTGACAATAATACTTTGTGTATATACATATTTGCTTTGATTGTTTTTTTAAAATAATTTTGTTAGGGAAACTTCTCATTTTTTTTAAAAAAGTAAATAATTAAAAACTGGGAGGCATATATCTTCCTGATTTTCATTTGAAAATTATTTCAATATAAACCACCTTTTAGACATATTTCACCTAAATTACAAAATACATATTTCTGTAATTTTCTTCATTTTTTTGCATTTTTACAAGCATTTCCCCCCTAGTACAATGCATATTTTAAGTTATTTTCATGACTATGCATTTTTGTATATACTTTTCCTAATAAGACAGTGGAGAAATGCATTGCAAAACTTGAAGAACTATGAAACTGATGAAAAAATAAGTAAAATGAATTTTGGTATGCTGGAATTAACATTTTCCCACTCTTTGGGGGGGCATATTTGTTCTTTCTGCCTTGTCCATTGTGAAATCAATGGAATAGCTTAGACTGAAATTTTCAGACCCATTTTTTTTAGTACTTTGAGAAAAATTAATAAAACTCAGATTCTGACAAACCATTTATCACCCAAAGGCCCCACTCACATGTTAGACCATGGTTTTAAAGGCTCATTTAAACAATGTCAGGACAGGGAGAATCTCTGAGGGACTAAATATTTGGTGGAATGTTGTTCCAGAGGGAGGCATTACAACAGAGAAGGCTGGTTTCCTGGCTCTCACCAAGTAACTGCTTAATTGATGGGATATGAAGCATGCTGATTGTGACATGTATACAAGATGGGAAGAAATGATAGAAAATAGTCCCTCAGATAACTCATTAATGAACCATGAAGCGGGTTAATGCATGATAATCAGCACCTTGAATGGCACCCCAAAAACCTATGGGTAACAAGCAGAAATGTCATATGAGCATACTTTGGCATTTCACCACTGTCCATGCCATTGTATTTTGAACAAGCTGCAACTTCTGAATGATTTTTGACGGGCCATTGCAATAATCTCATACTTTCAAACAAAGAATGAATGACTTTCCCTTGGACTTCCAAACCAAGAATATATATAGTTGGTGCACTAGAAGAATTTGTGCAAAGGCCTTTTTGCTATAGCTGCTAGTTGTTCCATGAGTTTAAAAATTCAAGATTCCCAAATTGCATACAAGTTCCAAAAGGTAAAGTAAAACTTCATTCAGGATTAAACATTAACCTGCTCTTCCTTTGCCCTATGATACACCTCACATTCCTGGAACACATGGAGAGTAATTTCTGCAGAGGGTTGCAGATAGATATTCGATAATCTTTGCACTAGGGATATATACTGTCTCACATTTTTTCCCTAATAAGTCTTACTCCAAATAGGCTACACAAACTTTCTTACCCAATATGTGATTGCAATCAAGTGTATTCTTTGGAAATATGTCTGCCTTCCTGGAGGTAGGAGATAGGGGAGAAGGGCTTTCTGGGATGTGATTGTTTTTCAAGTAACTGTGACTACCATAACACCTATTTATGACAGACTAACAGTCACAATATTGGATCCACATTTAAAATTCTAAATGTGACAAATGTTCTAAAATATGTCCTAGGCCTCAAAGTAAATTTCAGGCTATTTTCATATGACTTTGAACTTTTAGACATTCTAAATAATATTGGAATTTTTTTAAAAAAATACAGACAATGCCACAACTTGTGTGTGTGTTTGTGTGTGTGTCCTTGGATACACACAATCTTTGTGTGTCCACCTTTCCATTGTTTGAGCTATCTGTCATATAGTAGATTAAGCTATAGATGCGGGTGACCTCTTCTGCAAAGGAAACAATTCCTCAAAAGACTATTCTGTTCTGGTAATAGAGAACAGACAATGTTTGATACAGAACGATATTCCCTGATCATTAAATTGTGTCCAGAGCCTCAGCTAATTATGAGTCTATCCTGCAGAATATTTACCGTAGTATAATGGTTATCCCGAACCTGGATGATAAATCAACTTTGAAGTCAATATTCTCGTATTATATAAATCTTTTTATATCTAGCTTTGTCACAGTAAAACTTTACAACCTAATCTTGAAATTTGTTTTCAAATTACATTACACTTTGACTTCTCCAGAGCTTTTCCCTTATTCAAAATGCAGCAGCATGACTGAGTCTTAACTTGCTCATTTGGGATCATATTACAGCTAGGACAATTGCTTTTTTATGTTGGTAGACCAATAAGCAATGAGATGTTTGTACTCTTAATAAATGTTAAATATCAGTGCTAATAAAATTCATGGCAGGTAAGACATGGTTGATGGTGAAAATTCTCACCACTCCTTTGGTCTCACCACTCCTGTTAGGTATCTCTCTTCAAAACACACCCTGTGTGTGATCTGAAAACTGCATCTGAAAAAGGCTGTCCATTTGGGCTTTTGTATTTTATTAGGGTGGAAACTGATGCCATCTTTCCCAAAGTCTGTTTTATCCCATTTTCCTTCACTTTAGATTAACAGGGTTTAAAATTTATTTTACAGTTTTGATTAAGGTTTCCTCTCATTCCTGATTTATTTTGTTTTTTAATTTTTAAATCATTAAATATTAAAAAAGATTATACATTAGACATAGCATTAGCATTTAGACTCATATACCTCTTCACAGTGCTTTACAGTGGTTTACTGAGTCAGTATATTGCCCCTAGCAATCTGGCTCCTTATCTTATCAACCTCAGAAGGATGGAAGGCTGAGTTAACTTTGAGCGTGGTGAGACCCAAACTGCCAAATTGCAGTCAGCCAGTAGTCTGCAGAAATAGTCTGCAGTGCTGCATTCTAACCACTGTGCCACTGTGGCTCTTATTTGTGTGTACAAAATTAATACTATTTCTCATGTGGAAAACGTTGTGTAAACAAAATGCTACTACTAATATTTTTGCAATACTAGTGATCCAGGCTTCCAACAGCATGACAATATTGTCTATAACAATATGGAGGACCTGTAGTGAGCCAGATGTTCACTGACATATAGCTTATACCATTCTTTACCATTGGTCTTGCTGTAAATTTCTGGAAATTTTAATTCAATAATACCTGTAAGATAATATTTATTTCAACATCCAGCATTGTATGTATGTGGATCTATATGTACATGCATACATTAGAAAAAGCTCTTATGCTGGAGAAGATAGTAAGAAAGAGAAGAAGAAGATGACCAACAGCAAGGTGGATGGACTCAGTTATAATAGCAATGGGTACAATGTTGAAAGACCTGAAAGGACATCCAAACACCAGATTAGAGAGAGATTGTCATGGATAGATACTATCTATTGGGTCACTAAAGTCTAAAATGACTTGATACATAATCAGTCAATTAATCATTCACATACTATACATCCAATATATACCCACATACATATACATTCTTCTGTTCTTCTTCTTCTTCTTCTTCTTCTTCTTCTTCTTCTTCTTCTTCTTCTTCTTCTTCTTCTTCTTCATCATCATCATCATCATCATCATCATCATCATCATCATCCTTCCATCCTTCCGAGGTTGATAAGATGAGGAGCCAGATTGCTGGGGGCAATATACTGACTCAGTAAACCATCATCATCTCTTGCTTTGTAGATTAATGTGATTGTCATTCTCCACTTTTCATAGAATCCAGGGATTTCAAAGGCCACAGTAGCCATCAGGAACAATCATCTATTCCATACAGGAATTCATATTAAATATTTCTGAGTTTGAGAATTGTTTAGCCTCTTCTTAACTCTAACCACAAATTCCACCACTTCTTTTTTTT
The DNA here is from genome assembly GCF_051295495.1 of Thamnophis sirtalis. Classification (NCBI taxonomy): domain Eukaryota; kingdom Metazoa; phylum Chordata; class Lepidosauria; order Squamata; family Natricidae; genus Thamnophis; species Thamnophis sirtalis. The sequence continues at coordinate 132,346,271 of NW_028261382.1, read as the reverse complement.
TTTTTAAATTGGTTCCACTGTCAAATAACTTTCTTTACTTTACTTTTTGTTTAGTCTTGTAAAGAAGCTCAACGTTTAGCTAGGAGACTATTTTTTAAAATGAGTTATTCCTTTAAGATTGGAAACTACAAAAGCTTGACAGAATTTTGAGAGCAATGTCAAATTAGGTACAAATTGTCAAGCATAGAATTAAGCAGTTAGATTCCTCTTTAACATTTCAAGAGAGCTAATTAAATGGGCCTATTAATTACACTAGTATCCGGAGGGAACTATAAAATTGTATTTGTCATTAATACAATGGGATAATAGAATATTACAGGGCTATATATTTGTAATTCTACCATCAACACTCCTGCCATCCAATTCTTTAAAAAACTGAAGCTATACACCATTCACATTTCATTCAATAGCACACACAACACAAAGTCTTTCTGTCCATCTATGGGTCTCTCTCTCTCCACTGATTTTGCTTGACATTAGTAAGATATTGATGCAATGACTAAAATTGAGAAGCCACTTGTCCCTGTACCATATTCATGCTAATCCTAATTCATGGTGTTACATCTATTGACACTAAATTCCTCTATCCAATAAGATAGCATTGCCATATTCAATTATAAGTATGGTTAGTACCTTTGTAGCATATAGAGTAACCTTACGAATATGTTTTATAAACTTATTAAAAAAATTATTAGGAAATTTGTGGAATTTTTATGAAATCCCAATACTAATAACATCAAAAAGATTGTTTCCATTTATCTATAGTGGGTCAAAGTAATTGTGGCAAGGAAATTCTAAAGAATTGATTCACAAAATATTGGGCAAAGTTTATAGCCCTTCAACCTTTCTTCCTATCCACCCCTACTGGAATTGTTTAGTCCATGCCCCCATCAGGACCAAAGGTCACATATTAGTCAAAATAAACTATATTGTTGTCAGCCCTTCAAGTTTGTCCAGACCAGAAACCAAAGCCATGAGTACTGGCAGTACCTTATTCTAAGGTTACAATAACAGAATTTTGTAAGTGTAAGAAAAACTCTATATTTATGGGACTGTTATTCCTATTTTGTTGCCTGCAAAGAAAAACAAATGCATTCCCCTTGAATATTTTGTAAGCCAAACTGTGTTTTGTTGTCCTAACAATAACTAGCAATTTAACCTGTTTTTTTTTTTTTACTTTGGAATAGAAGTTAGCTTTTTCCATACAACCTACCATTGATTCCTATTGCTGTTTTTGGAGTCACGGAATGAGATGTTTTCTTTCTAAAAGAACATGAGAAAAGTTCAGCATTGTGATATTTCATAGTATTTCCATCCATATCCACCTTATGGCTGACTTATTTATTCATGAATATAGGAGCTAACAATGCTGAACAGAGTATAGGGTCATGTCTATCAGCCATTATACCAAGAAAGTAATATCTGAATTGAGTGTACATTTGATATTTTCTTTTCAATTCTTTTCTCTTTTATAATTTTCTATTTAGAAAAATTGGAAAGGTTTTTGTTTACTTAGCAACCATTCAAGCTTACAATGGACCCTGAAAAAACTACTTTCTCAGATTTGAAGTTACACCATCTTCCCCTCCTTCCCATGACCATGTGACCATATTTTGGGTGTTCATCTGCTCCACATTTATGGCTACTTACAGCACTCATGGTCACATGGCCACAAATAAATGTATGTATGTATGTATGTATGTATGTATGTATGTATGTATGTATGTATGAATGAATGAATGTATGTATGTATATGCCAAAAATCTATAAAAGGAAAAGAATTGAAAAGATTGATCCATACACACTCACACATTAATAACCCATAGGGTCCACAACCACCCTATCCCAGATTTGAAAGAACAGTCAACAGTCAGTAGGATGGGAATGAAAAGATCTATGGAGGGGATATCATTCCAGGGCGCATTACCATGACAGGGAACACATTCCGTTAGAGAGAGGTTCCCTGAGAATGGGCTACAGCATGAGTCTGAAAGTTTGGAAGACTAAACCTTTGGTCCCAGTAACCAACCCATATTGAATCCTGTAACATTATTCTGGGACATTGCCTTCATTCATGAGAGAGCACATAATTCTTGGGTCACAATAGGTAGCACTGTGTGATTAAAGGGACTGGAACCACACTGATTCTGCCTAGTATTATTAGAAAGAAATCATGGAAGATAGGCAGTCTTTCAGGTAACCTGGCTGTATTTCATGAAAGCTCTATAAGTAATAAACAATATTTTGAATTACATCCGGAAGTTCACTGGCAATTTAGTGCAGCTCATGGAACAGATATGTGACATGTTTAATTCTTGATTCTGGACCAAATGCCTTTTGGTTTCCAAAGAAATACATGATACTAGTCCAACTTGAGTGATTAGGACATGGGTGTCCATATAACTTCCTCAACTAAGACCAGAGACAGTTGATGCATTAGATATAACTTGGCAAAGGACCTCTTGGCCACATCTTCCACCTTTTCTATGGGCAGATTCTGGGAGTCCAACATGTTCACCAGATTACATACCAGTTTTGAGTGGGGAAGTGTGATCCCTCTAAGTCTAAAAATGGAAAGTCTTCAAATTTGGCCAGCCAAAAATCTATAAGCACTTGGTTTGGGAAGGATTAAGCTGATTCTCTTCCCCATCTAGACCTGCATAGATACCAGACATGGGACAGGACCTTGACGCCTAAGATTGAGATATATGACTGGATATCTGCTGCATATTAGTGATACTGGACCTTAACTGCCAGTTAATACCTCCCCATATTACACAGTAAGTGTTAAATAGGAGTAGAGAGAATGTTAACCAGTGCAACCTGTTCTACTTTGCCAACAATCACTGGAACTGGATACTGAGAATGGATAATCATGATAACAGTGCAACTTCCAAGCCCTGCAGCCAGTCAGGATGAATCCCACCATGATTGATGATATCAAAAACTACTGAAAAATCAAGGATGAACACTTTAGCGATATCCTGGGGTCACCAGCACCACCATGCATGTCTAATGTCATCTCTGTACTAAATACCAGCCTGAAATTTGACTGAAATGCCTCCAGGTAATTAGCATCTTTCAGGATTTCTGCAATTGCTGTCTAAACACTTTCTAAAAGGGCAGGTTGGAGACAGCTCAATAATAGACATGATTTTTAGCATGCATGTATAATTTATGACTAGGGTAATCTCTCCATTGATATCTGGTACTGATTTAGTACTTTGTGTGGTTTTTCATTAAGCGGTCATGACCATTCATAACAATAAACTGTGAATTCAGGCTAATTAAACTACAGTGCAAAATAACAACATACTGCTGTGTATAGCTCATTCATATGAGAGAATAAACAAATTAAGCTAAGCATAATATTGAAATCTAAGTGGGAGATCATATTAAATACATGTTTTCTTAATAATCTAAAATACTTTTAAATATAAGATTTTGTTAGTGTATTAATCTTAGTTTATTAGAGAAATTTGAGCCTTCATGAGAAACAAGGAGCAAATTTAAAAGTCTTTGTGTAATAATACACAAATGCCACCATATTTTTGCTACAAAAATCCACATAACCCAGAAAAGACACAGAGAAATCTGTATCCTGAATGCTATCCAGAATGCTGCTGGATTTTTCAGCCTGGTAATCTTAAATAATCCACTACTATTAATGTATTATCGTTATTTCATAAAAATCAAGTCAACATGATTTGGAGAAAAATCTTTATTTTAATAAAATATAAAATTGTTGCTTCAGTGAGGTTATGCTGGCTTTCAAAATTTGGCACTATTCTAGATTATAACCCATAGGTATATTTGCTCAGAAAAACAACTCGTTGAAGTTAAAGAGGATTATTCCAAAATATAGTAAGTGAGCATAAAAGTTCAGCCTTACCATTAGAATTTTCCTGCACCTTAACATATCATATGAAATTACTGATATCCCATACTTTCTGGGAGAGGCTTATCCACTCCCCACTTCTGATTTTACTGATATTCTCTGGACTTTAATGAAGATTGAATGATTAAAAAAGTGGCACAGATGGCTGTTCCCACAGATTACTGGCTTATATTCTTGACCTTGTTTAAATAAAGAAAATGTATACAAGGACTTTCAAGAACTGAGTGAAAGTGGTAAGGATCTTTTTTATTTCTCCTTCTCTCATATAAATGAAAGGGAAGAATATGATCGAACTCTCTTCTGCACACACTTTCAGACACCACCCGAGCTATTTCAACCGTATGTTTCTAAATAGTTTTGCGGTTATCAGAGCTGATTATTATATTTGGCCTCTCAAAGCTCTGACTTTCTTTCCTCATGGTAGAATACATGCATAATAATAGTTAGAAAGTAGAATATGCATTCAAAAAGTTGTGAGTGTTGGCTGACCACTCTTTAAAATACTTGGAGTAAAAGAATTTTCACCTTTTAGATAAAATTTACTCCAAGTTATGTCTGTTCTGCATTCTTCCTATCATTTAAAAATATTTTATTGCATTAAGATCAATAACATAGATGGCTTATAAAGATAATTTTCAAAGGGGAAAGAGGGGAAAGAGGGTTAAGCTAAACCTGATATTTTATATTATGGTTAGAAACACCTTTATAAACCCATGTATCATACAATTAAAATGACATGCTGGCATCAAACATGTAGCCTTTGGCAACATTTACTTATTTAGAAGACCTACAGCCCAGATGAGTATAGCTCACACTGACCTAGATAAGGTAATCTTGAAACTTAAAACCAGGCTAGAATTAACACAGCCATTATGGTTTCTAAAATTAAACATTTTTTTAAACAATTTATCAACGTTTATGAGCTGTTTATGGCAGGGAAAATATCTGCTCTTTTTAGAGAAATATAGGAATGATAGCAATGTACGTTCTCTATAACTACTAACCTTAGAACTACTAACCTTCCCTAGAAAAATGGGAAATGTTGATTGAGGGAAGAAGGAGCATAGCAAAATGTAATGATTTGCATATATGGTGTCCAGACATGAGGACATCCCATGCATCATAACATCATTATGCTGACAATTCAAATTATATAATTTTGCATAATTTCCATGATGATATTTATAGGACTTCACTAGTCCCATTTTGCATCAGGCACATATTGATGAGATTGGTCTGACAGATATTTGTGAGATTGCAGATTTCACTTACTTCATTTTCTAAACACAGACTTTTTGACTGCAATATCTTTCCAAACACTCTAGTTATTTCAAGGAATGTTGATAAACCATCTTGTGCATGTTGAGATGAGACAGCAGCCTAATGACATTTATTATTATTATTTTAAAAAACAAATGCTCCTCCTCGATCCCAGGCCTTATCATATGTTGCCTGCAAAAACTTGGATGACCACTGGATGGTAGTTAAAAAAATACAGTAAACCATGATTCTTTTTAATGATCTCTGGATTTTTTGCAGATATGTTAGCCCTAACATCCCCAAAAAATCCATCTGCAAATGAAATAGTGATGTTAAAGGGTCATTTTGTAATTCCCATAGGCTTATGCACTAATTCATTGGTATTAAAACTATAGGAACAGAGCTGGTAATGAGGCTTTTGCATCTGGCCTACTGTCTGCAATAAATCTCTCATAATGAAGGTCATCAACCAGTACCTTAAAAACATGTTTATTTATTGCATATCAACATTAATAGCATCTTTGTTATATGTAGTATCTCATGTTAATTTTAATCAATGGCAGAGTCTGGTTTCCCCATTCAGGTTGCACCATTTTATATTTATTTGGCTCCAGAACATCTGACTTTGTCTCAATTTTACTTATTTCACTGTGTATATCCTAGGGAGCAATCAGACCTGTACAATATATCAAGAGTCTGAGCTACATCCATGCCATTGATTCTCAATTTATTGTGTGTGTGTGTGTGTGTGTGTGTGTGTGTGCGTGCACATGGGTATATGTGTATATGTATGTATATTTCTTGCATCTACCCTAAATAATCCCCATTATTATAATTTATCTCCCTGTCCAGCCTACTCATGATATGCAAATCAATTTTTGCTGTCTAGTGGAGATTATTACGTTGATTGTGCAAATAACTATTATGTCCACACTGATCAAAATTAAGGGATTTTGAATTCTCCATCAGAGAAATGGAAGCTCCCTGCATAAGAGATAATCTCCATTGTTGCTGAAATCTAAGAGAGGTTCCATTAACACTTGATATGCAATAGGAACCCATTTCTTTGTGGCTGTTCTACTCACTGTTGATTAAATGTCTGGAAAGCCAAGACCTATGGAGTTAAAAGGCTAATCTTCCTAAGTATTTTTAAAAGGAGTTTGTAGCTTTTTTAAAAAATTTTTTTAATGGTTTCGGAAGCCAAGGATTTCAAAGCCATTTGCAGATTTAGGACAATTTTCAATTACAGTTAAATATAATTTATTGTCAATTTGTCATATACCTTTCAAGCTGCACCTTAGTGTTTGTACAGATAAGTTTTCAAAGTGAGCAAAGGCATGACAATTACTATAGCTCCTGTTAAATGGATATGTTTCAACAGAGAAGTTTATGCATGGATTTTTCTCGTTCTGTATGGCTATTTGTGGTATTCTATCCTTCAGGTTTTGCACTGAAAAAGAATCCCAATCGTGAACATTCAAAAGTGGATTTTCAGGTTTATTTAAAAATAAATTTTGATTGCAAAACTCTTTAAAGAGTATGCTAAGTATAATGAAAAACAAATATTATACCATGGGTATTCCACTGCATATTTGAATATAACATCACCAATTATTTACTTTTTATACAAAATAAAATTTGAAACACTTTTTATCAGTTTGATGTGATTGAGTAAGTGCCATTAAGTCTGTCTCTAATCTGGTTCTTCAGATCTTCCAATGGTGTTCCCATTTTGGGGTGAGATCTCTGAACTGATTTGTTTGATGTTTCGCTTCTTTGATTTCTAGCTGTCCATGTTATTTTCAGGCATTTACTCAACTGCCAAATTTCAAAAAAACATTGATATCCTTCTATCCTAGTTCTTCAAATCCAATTTTTGTTTCCATAAAATGTCATAGAGAGTGTCACTGATGCATAGACGCATCACAGCACCAGAATATATTTTTTCAAATCCTTTATACTTGCTCTACTAAAAGCTTGTTTGTAGCATATTTCTTCATTTTACTGTTCCTTGACTGTTGATAATTGAACCTTCTAGAATGCATGTGATTGCTGTCTCAGTTTAGTATATTATTTATCTACACGGTAATCATACATATTCCCCTAAGAAATATATTCCTTCCAGAGAGAAAGAGAGAGAGGCCTTGGAAACAGTGATTTCCCTCAGTTTGATTCCTATTACATTTTACAACATATTTGATGTGGTCATTACTGTATAGTCATGGAAGCACTTCAGGAGAAGCAGTGACTCAGAAGCAGCAGTGAAGACCTTGCACTCCACTATCTGACCAAACTCTTTTAATTCATAAACATAAGGATGGAACAGCACTTGCTTACCTCTTCCAGTGAATAAAGTAAATCCAACCCTATACCCTCAATGCTTTCTCCCAGTTAATCTTTAAATGAATGTATTATAAAAGAATAAGGGACGTGGGGGCTCAGCGTCTAAGATAGTGAGCTTGTTGATCAGAAAGGTCGGCAGTTTGGCAGTTTGAATCTCTAGTGCAATGCAGTGGAGAGTGTGCTCCTGTTATTTATCCCAGCTTTTGCCAACCTAGCATTCTGAAAGCATGTAAAAATGTAAGTATTAAAATAGGAACTACCTTTGGTGGGAAGGCAACAGTGTTTGATGTGCCTTTGACATTTAGTCATGCCGGCCACATGACCATGGGGATGTCTTTGGACAGTGTTGGCTCTTTGGCTTTGAAACAGAGATGAGCACTGCCACCTAGAGTCAGGAACGTCTAGCACATGTGTGCGAGAGGAATCTTTACCTTTTTATTATAAAACAAAAACATATAAAAGATAAAAAATAGATAGGGATTCTACCACAAAGAAAGTTAGGTAAAAATTATCAAAATGAATTAAATGGCATCTGCGTAGTGCAAGTATACAATTTCTTAAAACAAAAGCAAAAGCTAATTGCATGGTAATGCTATCTCTTGCATTCTGGTAATTTCTCAAGACATTAGAAAGAAAACATTGTCTGATCATGACCTTATCATAGGTTCTTACATTTTTTTCCATTACTAGTTCAAATAATAATATGGAACCAGTAGTGAAGAAAAGAGAATACCATTACTGCCTGGAACATTCCATTTGTATAAGTTAACAATGTCTATTGTTTAGACTTCTACAAAACAACAACTGATAGATCATAGTTGTGTTAAGGGTCTGTAATTCAAGGCAGAGCATAGAGTTTGCATTGCAAGCACATAGACTATTTTTCATTCAAATATGACTAGAAAAACTCCTACTTGAAACCTAGAAGTAGTGTGAGTGTAAAACCTGTATTGATACGTCTAGGTTGAGTAACAATATGATTCAGCAAAAGAAAGATTATTAGGCTTCTATATTTGATGCATTTAAGCAAATAAATATAAAGTGTGAATTGGGGGAAATTACAATAAAATACAATGCAATACAATACAATAGCAGAGTTGGAAGGGACCTTAGAGGTCTTCTAGTCTGACCTCCTGCCTAGGCAGGAAACCCTATACCGTTTCAGACAGATGGCTACCCAGCATCTTCTTAAAGACTTCCAGTGTTGGGGCATTCACAACTTCTGGAGGCAAGCTGTTCCACTGATTAATTGTTCTAACCGTCAAGAAATTTCTCCTCAGTTCTAAGTTGCTTCTCTCCTTGATTAGTTCCCACCCATTGCTTCTTGTTCTATCCTCAGGTGCCTTGGAAAATAGTTTGACTCCCTCCTCTTTGTGGCAATCCCTGAGCTATTGGAACACTGCTATCATGTCCCCGTAGTCCTTCTTTCTATTAAACTAGACATACCCAGTTCCTGCAACCGTTCTTCATATTTTTTAGTCTTCAGGCCCCTAATCATCTTTGTTGATCTTCTCTGCACTCTTTCTAGAGTCTCCACATCTTTTCTACATCGTGGCGACCAAAACTGAATGCAGTATTCCAAGTGTGACCAAAACTGAATGCAGTATTCCAAGTGTGGCCTTACCAAGGCATTATAAAGTGGTATTAACACTTCACGTGATCTTTATTGTGTCCCTCTGTTTATGCAGCCTAGAACTGCTGGCTCATATTTAAATGGTTGTCCATTAGGACTCCAAGATCCCTTTCACAGTTACTACTGTTGAGCAAGGTACCACCTATACTGTACCTGTGCATTTCATTTTTGTTGCCTAAATATAGAACCTTACTGTTTTCACCAGTGAATTTCATTTTATTAGATAGTGCCCAATGTTCACGTTTGTCAAGATCCTTCTGTATCTTCAGCCTATCTTCTGGAGTGTTGGCTATTCCTGCCAGCTTGGTCTCATTGGGAAATTTAATGAGTTCTCCATTTATTCCCTCATCCAAATCATTGATGAAGATGTTGAAGAGTACTGGGCCTAAAACAGAGCCTTGGGGTCACCTGGTTCAAGTGGTTTTATTAACTTCAAAAATCCACCAAACCATCCTTGACAGATGGCCATGGATACCTCATTTGGAAGCCTTGAAAGAGAAGTGGGTCCAGCATGCTTTTTCGATAATTGCTTGATTGGTTAATAGCTCCTACCATTAGGAAATTCTTTCTAATGTTCACAGAATGTATTTCTTTTAATTTTTTTAAAAATTCAATCTGTTGGTCCTTATCTGTTCAATGGAGAAAGTCTGTCCTATCCTACAAATGATAGTTTTTAGATATTTACAGCCAGCTATTATGTCCTCTGTTAAGCTTTCTTGTATAATATTACTGCATTATTATGGTTGGTTGTATAGTCAGTCAGAAATTTAGACTGAATTTGGCATTTTTATATATCTATGAATCCTTTTAAAAGACCTGGCAGATGCTTTTTATGGTGTGAAATTTATCATTGTAGGATCCAAGAACCTGTATCCAAGTACAGCTGCCTTTTGCAATTGACTGGTGTTCAAGTGATATTCCAGATGTTTTGGGATTGTTTCCAAAGTACTGGTACCTACTACCATTGACATTATTATTACTGTGTACTATATTGTTTAATATTATAGTTATAACTGTTCATCACAGTGCTTTGTTTATACATCTTCTTAGCATTGGAGTAACTTTCTTCTGAATCTGCCACATTTTGCCTTATTTCATATTGATACCAGAATGTGGTGCTTCTGTTGAATGCAAATCAAGATTGAAATTGTCTTCTTTGCTGATTTATCACAGTGCTTGCTTGGGTATAGCTGGGGTCCATTAGCAATATTTTTCATTCATTTTTCCTACCCAAATGCATAGCTTTCCATTTGTCACAATTTAATATCATCTCATTTGTTTGGATCTAGAGTTCGAGTTTGTTCATTTGGAACTGTGATTTTGTCCTTTAAGATATTAGCCAAATAACAAAGCTGATGTAATCTGAACCTTTGATAAACACTTCTTTCATTCTTTCCTCTATAAAGTTGTTTATAAAGTTGTTGAATGGCAATGGACTGAAGGGGGCTCTCTGGGGGAATCCCACTCAATATTTTCCTCCAGGATAAACCATTTATCTATGTTCAGTTGTTCAACCAATTACATATCTACCCGAGTGCAGTACTACCTATCCTGTACTTCTACATGTTGACTGTAAGGATAACATGACAGACTTTGTCAGATGTTTTATTAACATCAACATATGTTACAGTATTCTTTTGTTGCATCAAACTACTTACTTTGTATGAAAAGATTAGGCTGACAAGGCTTGTTCCTAACAAACCCGTAATGTGGAAAAATATACAGATTAATGCAGTTGAGAGGGATCTTGGAAGTCTCTTAGTTCAACCATCTCTTAGTCCAACCCCAAGCCAGAAAACCCTATACTATTTCAGGCAAATGGTTGTCCAATCTCTTCTTTAAAACCCCCAGTGAAGAAGCACCCACATCTCATATTTGGCTGAATGAGTGAATAGTAAATGTTTACAAGACACCGACTGTGTTATCTATAAGTGTACAAGTCACATTGACATCAGCACATAAATTATGCCATGTTTGTAATTTGCATGACCTGGTCAGAGTGCATGTGATGTCTCTTCACCAGTTGATGTTCTATCATTAGTCTTGACATCTGAGATACGGAAATCTTTGTGTGAAGTTTCCTCTAACATAAGCATCTACAATAATGTGGTGGATTTGAAGACTAGATAAGCCATGCACCAAATAGAGAGAACCAGATATGTAATTCCACCATTTCTTCCTGTACATACTTTCCTGTACATGAACTATTATTATTTTTATTGGTCATTTAATCAATGAAATATAATTAATGGGTGAAATTTATTAATATATACTGCATGTGTATTTATTTTATTCAGTTAGGAGTATATCAATATATTAGAAAAAGTATTTGCATTGTCTAGTTTTTTTCAGGTAGTATTAACTGATGAATTTATAATATCTATGACTTGTGACTTAGTGTTATTATGGGAATTTATGTAAATGCTTCCTTCCCATGCAAATTATATGCATGCAGTATTTTATTGTCAAAATAAATGTTTCAAGTAGTAAAATGACAAGGGAATACTTACTAAGTTATTAATAAAGCGAAGCAGCTTTTAGCTGGCAAACCTACCTTCTTTCCATCAAATATGTCTCAGCCTTTAATAAAGAAACTCAAGTGTTGTAGGTGAAAAATTACTTTTCTCACCCGGTCATCTGTCTGTCATGTATTATTCAGGTCACCAATGTTTGTCCTGAACTGTATCATTCTGTAGTTGTGTCAGGTATGAAATATGTTCGGTGTAATTCCATCAGACTTCGTGAAGTTGATTAGAACAGATCACCTTTCGGCATGGGCACAAGTTATCTCAGCAGATTGAGTGAAAAAGACTTATTTATCTTTGCCTTATAATAAAGAAAGAGATGAACGAATTTATCCATTAACTTGGAAAGAATCACACATTGGTGTGAAAATAAATTGCAGGGGTAAAAACAAACAAAAACTGTGGTTATTTCTTTGGGGGTATCACAATTTGAAAATGCTAATCTATAAATCAAAGTATTTGAAAATCAATATTTACACTTTTACTAAACAAATATTGAGAGTTATTTGGAATCCTTTATGTATGGCATACAGAGTGAATATTACACTGATTTTTTTTCAAAAGAAAAGGTACAGTAAGTGTTGGGAAAAAAAGTGAAAGATAATAGCAACATAGTGATTAGTTTAATGAAATTATATTGTCAGAAATGGAGAACTGCATTAGAAAATGAACTTTAAGAGAGATAAAGTTGTGTAATTAGGGAGAGAAAATTATGTGCAAGAATGCATTATGGTTTCCATATGGCCTGGCAACATTATACATGAAATAGATCCAGAGGTCTTTTTTATATGCATTAAACCTAGCTAAATACAAGTCAATAACATGATGTAGTAATTAACAAGTTTCATTTCATTCTAGACTACACCAGCAGAAGTATGAAAAACAATGGTACCACTCTATTTCTTCACAATTAGAAAAAGCTTGGAGCATTATGTTCGGAATTAACATCACATATTAAAAAGGATACAGGCAAACTGGAACATATCAATAGTGCATATAAAGGGCTTTAAAGATGAAACTCTGAAAAAAGAGTTGGCCACATTTTGCTTGAGATAATAAGAGGAAGAAGGCAAACTTCACAATCAAAAGAACAGTCACTACATAAGGAAATAACATTAGAACAAGATTTAACTGAGAAAAATGTATCTGTGCAAGTCAGCAAGATTACAATTAAATCAGTTTTTTAAAAAACAAATACATATTAGAAACATACTTGAGGTAATCCTGGCTTTGTGCTTTAAAATAAATAGTGGGATTGGTAAAAATACACCTGAAATCCCATTTGCAATTTCATAAACCTTCTCTGTTGAAGAAAGGGACATTTGTACTAAATGCAAGTTTCATAGGCCCAAAGTTCATCTTTTGTTTAGTTTAACCTTAGAACCTTAGATTAAAGGAGAATGCAATTGTAGTGCTTGCAGCAAACTGTGATGACACCAAAATGACAGCATGCACGTGATGATGTCAACATGTATTACAAATATCCAGATTCTTATGGAATCTGCCCAATTATAGTCAGACACACTTAACTTGTTGCCCTGTAGAGAAATGAATGTTGTGGCCTCTCCCTTACTCTTGCTTTCCAGTTTCAAGGGGGTCACTGGATTTCTCCCAGCGATTGATCTGGGTATGGGTAGAAAAGGAAGGACAGCCAATCCTGGTATACAGGCCAAAAGAGAGAGTGAGTTGTAAGAGAAAACATGTATTCAGACTGATAATGGGAGAAGAGATCCTGAAAATAGTCTAAAGTTTTTCTAAATAAAGATATATACTACCTTTCCTAAGTAAAGCAAGCTTTATATACCATTCGTATATCTACTTTCATTTGAACCATAGTCAACTAGACTTAACAAAGTTACTGGCTAGAAGTGATAGGAGAAGTTTGTCCAAATGGGGAAAAAAATGTCCAAGCAACTCAAGTCCTTTCTTTGCTTTGCTATATATATATATATTCGGGTCTTTTCTTGTGTAAGATTGAGAGTATCTTGGTGACGTTTTGACGAGGTCCCATTCACCATTTTCAGGCTGGTGCCTTTGACTTCGTGGTTGTGCGAGCAAAGTTATCGGAGCTGCATCTTTCTATAAATATTGGTGGGGGTGTGTGGAGTGCTGGCTTTGTTGTTATAAGGGGGTTGGTTGGCTGTTACATCTTTATTAGTTGATGGAGTTGATGTATGAAGATTAGTCGGCTGTTTCGTAACATCCTGTGTGGCTGAGGTACAACCTCAGCTGCCAAAAGGATCCTGAAAAGAACTGAATTAGCCCTAATCAGAAATGAACTCCACAGGAAAAGATTCCTACTAGACCAAACCAACGGAGACCTATTCACGCTTCACCTCAAACTCAGTAACAAAATCCACCCAGCACTTTGGGACAAATCCAAACAACTAGCCCTCTGGAGAGCTGAAACAGAAACCTCCCACAAGACAGACACACATACCAACAAACTCTGCAGACTAGAAAAAATACCAGAATCTCAACCCCCTTCCACAGCAATTCATGAAACAAACAGTACGTAACTTATCAGACAGGACCTCACCATAGCAGAAACCAATGTCCTTTCCAAAGGATTCAACTTTGCAATCACCACCAAACGCATCCCCACTGAAAACATCATATGCAGAGTTGAAGCTACCCTCACCAAAATCAACCCAGATGAAGCCAATAAAATCAGACTTGAAGTCACCAATGTCCTCTGCTTCAGCAATCCACCCAGAAGCAACTTACATAAAGAAGAACAAAAAGCACTCACAAACTTGCTGAAAGACAACAACATAATCATTCTCCCAGCAGACAAAGGTAATGCCACTTTGGTGATGAATACATCTGACTACCAAGACAAACTATCCAACCTACTCCAAGACCCCGGTTACAAACCTCTAAGACCACACCACCTACCTGGAAAAAAACCCCCACCAAATCCAAAATAAAAGCCTCTCCCATCAGTGAATAGATCTAGCAAAGAATCATCCCCAGAGAGAAATCATCTAGATGCCCCAAGCTCTATGGCCTCCCCAAGATACCCAAAGAAGGAACACCACTCAGATCTATAGTCAGCTCCATAGGCTCACGTATACAGAATCTTGCCAAATTTCTTGCCAAATAACTTCAGCCCTACAGAGAATCCATCACTTCACACATATAAAACTCACTCCACTTCATAGAAACAATAAAGAAACATAACCTACAACCCAGCGACCTACTCGTGAGCTTCGATGTCATATCCCTCTTCACCCAAGTGCCTATTAAAGAAGCCTTGACAGCTATCCGAAACAAATAAAAGCTCCCTAAGCACATTCTAGATCTGACCAACCACTGCCAAACTAACACATACTTCATCCACAATGGACAAAGATACAAACAGATAGAAGGAGCACCTATGGGATCACCCCTCTCACCCGTCATCGCAAACCTATACATGGACATTTTGAAACCAATGCCTTAGATAAATCTGAACACAAACCCAAACACAATTACCAACCTAATCCAAAAGGAGACACCCCCCAAGAACCGAGACACAGAACAGGACAATGGCATCGCCCTCCTCCCTTACATCAAAGGCACCACAGATAAAATAATCAAAATTCTCTACAAACACAATATCAAGACAGCCTTCGACACTGACCAAAAAATAGCCAACATCTTAAGAAACCCCAAAGACAAGATCCATCTAGAAAACCAAGGAGTCTATGGAATACCATGCAAAATCTGCCCAGCCACATACATTGGACAAACTAATAGTAGAATAAATGCACACATCACAGAAAGCAAGAAATGATGAACATGAAATTGATTTTGAAGGATCCAAATTAATCTCCAAAACTGAACACTTCAACAAGAGAATAATTATGGAAGCCATTGAAATAGAGAAACATCCCCACAACATGAATAAAGGTGATGATACCTCCCGCCTACCAGACATCTGGAAACTAGCCCTAGTCAACAAATGAGTCCCAGCCACGAAAACCGACACCAGGCCCAGAACAAAACAGGATGCCACCACCAATCACCCTCACTAGACTCAAACTCATTCAATACTTACGTAAGTTGTAAAGATTCAAATTCTTAATATATGTGTTTGTGTGTGTATTTGTGTGTGTGTATGTGTGTGTATGTGTGTGTGTGTGTGTGTGTGTGTGTATATATATATATATGTATGTATGTATGTATGTATGCATGCATGCATGCATGCATGCATGTATTGTGTGTGTGTGTGTGTGTGTGTGTGTGTGTGTGTGTGTGCATATGCAGGTCTTGGTGTATTCGGGTAAGTATTGAAACTGATGCATTTGTGTGATAAATCTCTTGATTCCCTCAGATGCCTGTGAGTACAATAAGCAATTTGGAGAATACTGTACATGTAGCCTGCTAAAATCCCCTTTATGGCCATTGGAATCCCCCCCCCCCGCAAAAAGGGCCAAATTCTAAATAACACTCCTTACCTGCTGCTCTCCTCCTTCTGTTTCTTCTTCTGCCTCTCTGCCACCT
This sequence comes from Thamnophis sirtalis, assembly GCF_051295495.1. Classification (NCBI taxonomy): domain Eukaryota; kingdom Metazoa; phylum Chordata; class Lepidosauria; order Squamata; family Natricidae; genus Thamnophis; species Thamnophis sirtalis. The sequence goes on along the minus strand of NW_028261382.1, from coordinate 132,330,124 downwards.
CATACCACTCCCTCTCCCTCTCCCTGTGTTGTTCAAAGTTCGAAGGGGTTTAAAAATAAGTGGATTCCTTAAATTTTTATGCACTAAACATTGCCTCATCCACTTTTGGAATTTTGTACATCCTGTACAAAGCCTGGTTGAATTTCCAGCCAACATATTTGCCTATTTATGGATTAAACAAACAAACAAAATTAAGATACTTGGCATTGAAGAAATAATATATTTAAACCTGAGATTCTGATTTTAACTAGCCAACGCCCATTTTGAGACTGAAAACATAAGATAGAATTTAACTTCATCTCCCTCAATCTCAGAATTTAATCTGATTGTGGGAATTGTAGGGATGAAAGTTTACTTCTATTTGCATCAGCTTCAGCCCAAACATTGAAGGGTGATAATAATTATATCCATAAATTTTATATTGCCACAGTGGTACTTTTCTGTGAAGTAATGCTATTCAAGAAAACTTAACTATTTACACAGAAGTCAAAATTATATTTGAATGTAAATATTTAGGAGCTAAATATACCAAATATTTTGCGTAAATGAAAACCTGATTTATATAGATAATGCATCATGTCTCTTCAAACATATTAAATCTCCAAATCCAGCCACATTTTCTTTCTTTTTCAAACATTAGTCATGTATAATGTGTAAATGTGTATATCAAAATATTCTTCAGTAAACTATTTAATACTGCTTTCCTAATCACTATATCTTCATAATAAATGCAGTGATCCTACACACAATGAAATCACTTTGGAGGTAAGAAGTTGGAGTAAGAAATCTAGGGATTCTATAGTTGTTATTCTCTGCCCAATGCTTCAGAGTCTGTTGTACTGTTGCCATTCTGCTCATCTAAATTCCTTTGGGCAAACCATTTTTTCTCTCTATTCATTTATCTATGTCTCTCATTTTTTTTACTAACTTGATAAAGAGCTACAGAAATAGGGCCAGTTAATGGACCCAGAATGGGCCCATATAGATAAGGCTGAAACTTAGTTCTCCTTGAATTGGTAATGGAAGTTATTCTAGTGTATGTGCAAATGGAATTTAGTTTAGTATGCTTTAAGAGAGAGCATCTAATTAGTTATTGTTGGTGGAGCTTTTTGCCTTGGAAAATAATTGAAAGGCTTTCTATAGATACTCAGAAGAATGTGTTTGAAAATGGCATTCTAGATGATGCAGAAAGAAAAACAGAACACGCTAATAATTTGGTTTAAAGACCAAGGTTGCCACTTTTATTGAAATACAATAACTTAAACTGAAGTGTTACTCAACAAGCCAATAGTCCTTAGAGTAGTAAGTAATCATATAGCCTGGAGGCAGCACTAATGTATCCTGCATCCTGAAAAGATGTGATCTCCAATGATGCAGCTTCCAAATTGGTTCAGATTTAAGCAAGGATGTAGTTTTCCCCATAGGGCTTTGATTAAGACAACAAATGGCCCAGGCAGGGTCTTTCTACAACAGTCTAGAAGACAGGGAAGTCTAGAGGACAGGGACACTGAAAAAAGAAACTTTGCAGAGAACTTTATTCTGCAGAGGGCTACTCTTTCAACAAATACATCAACATAATTGCTAAATCTCCCTAACATTTTAAGATCATATCATAGATTAGTTATAGTGATCTCTCTTTCTGACTCTTCCTCTCATTCTTTCCACACATATTCTCAAAATGTTTCTTCATTACTTATACTTTTACTTTACCCATTAGATAATTGGAGTGTGTTTGTCATAGCAAGGTAAATGTAGCAATATACCAAAGCCCCCTTAGCCATTAGACAAATATTTACGTTTCTTGGTTCCACAAATAAAATGTCCTATTAGGTGGTGAATCCATTTTCACTAAAATGGTAGTATATAATATCATGCAGCATTATGGTTTTGGTATGGTATGATATCAGACTATCTCCGACACTCTTTCTTTAGATACCGAGCTGAATAAATGCATTGGTAAACCACCACCACTTTTTCCAGACTTACAAAGAGAGTATGGTTTAATAAGAAGCTGACGGAACATACAAAGATCCAGATCTACAGAGCCTGTGTCCTGAGAAAACTCTTGTACTGTAGTGAGTCTTGGACCTTTTACGTATGGCAGGAGAGAAAGTTGAACACCATATGCGCTGTCTCTGACGTATCCTTGGCATCACCTGGTATGTCAAAGTTTCGAATAGTGCAGTACTGGAACATGCTGGGATTTCTAGCATGTATAGACTATTGAAACAGTGATGTCTATGCTGGCTTGGGCATGTCGAGAGAATGACTTATGGTCGGATTCCGAAAGATCTCCTGTATGGAGAATTAGTGCAGGGAAAGCGCCCCAGAGGAAGAGCACAGCTGTGATATAAGGATATCTGCAAGAGGGATCTAAAGGCCTTGGGAATGGACATTAACAGCTGGGAAACCTTGACCTCTGATCGTTCAGCTTGGAGGCTCAAGATGCAGTGTGGCCTTTTCCAATTTGAAGACACACTTGTTTGGCAGGCTGAGGCAAAGAGGCAGTCCCGGAACCAGTGAAAATGGGGGCTGGGCAGGGGACAGAATGTATCTGCTCTCAGTGTGGAAGGGATTGCCACTCTCAAATTGGCTTTTTAGCCACACCAGATGTTGCTTTACGACCTCTTTTCAGAGCACGATACCATAGTTTTTTGAGACTTAAGGATGCCAATATATGCTTTTGTGCCCGCATTCTTCCATTCACCAATAGTCAGGCTTCATCAATCATAACAACAAGATTTGGAAGGTGAAGCATTAAGGTATGCTGTTAAAACTTGTGATTGTTACCCCAGATATATAGTATGTTTTTTTTTCTGAAATCCCTACTGACATACATATATGCACACACATATACACTTCATTCCTTTTACTTTTTAAAAATGTCTTTTCTTTAACACTTTTGAAAATTAAATACAAGAGTGTTTACTCAAGTCTAACTCAAGTATTGATGGCCAAACTCTATGCCCTATCTCCTAAGTCTATTGAATGTAATTATTAGCTAATTATTTCACTGATTTTAGTAAGGGAACACCTTTCATAAAGTTACATCAAACTGCTTTAAGCAGAGATCTTATGTATATTCCATTATTGCTGGTCCCATCAGTAGCCCATTATGCCTTTTCTCTACCATAGACTTCTACTGGTGGACAGAGTTCTTTAATGTTAATAATATTCCAATTTTATAGATCACCTTAATGGTCAAAGTTGTTAGGGAGGAAAAAGCTATCTTTTTTCCAGGAAAATGAAGAGGCTTGAATTTCTGCTTTGTACTTCAGCATTCAGATACTTTTTAGGTTAACAGGGTTACCGTTCCCAGGAACTGTCAATCTTGGACCTTTGGAAGAAGAAAAAAAACCCACAGTTTTTTACAAATCAGGCCTACAGCTTGTTAGGCTGTTTCAACACTTCAGAAGTAGGATATGTTTAGTTAAAATCTTTAGGATTTTTACGGTATAGGCCGTTCTATTTCTTATGTTTCTCTGCTTTCCTTCTTAATATAATTGCCCTCTAACAGGATACATTCCTGTAACCCTGATTAGAAATGTCCTTTACCTCTTCCAACTGCAACCAATTGACCTCCAAACAGCAACAAGAGAAGTCTGGATTATAACCCCTCTCAAATTCAAACTTTCATTGTCACTCTGAGTTCTTTCTGGAGCTGAAAGTCAGCCAAGGTCAGCGCATTAATACAGGGTATATTAGTGAACTGTACCTCATGATAGCTCCATAGCTGAGATAGTTTGAGGTAAAAAGGCTGATAGAAACATCTTTAAAACTTTCCCATTAGTATATTCGTTATGTGGGAAAGGTATTTTTGTGATGACAGAGAAAATCAAAGCAGTTATTCATGTGTTCATTTTTGGTCTAGAAATCAATTAATGACCCCTGGGTCACGGAACTCTATTTTTAAATTCCTCCTTATCTTAGAGTGGCTTAGAGGAGTGATATCCTTTTGGTCTTGGAAAATATTCTTGAAACACAGATGTTAACTATCAAGGAAATTTATATTCTGAAGCTAGAAAAGCTGTGCATTTTCCAAATATTGGGATCATTATTCCTAATAGACATTCTGTTAAAAAAAGCCCTGTGACTATTGATTGCCTACATGTATGTTGGCTTTTAAAAAATTCTGTCTGTGCACCATTATGTTTGTACTTATAGGTCATAAGCAGGTGCAACAATATAGAGCCTTTATGATATTCCAGAAAGTTTACTCCATGAACTGCTTGAGATATAACACTGAGAATATTGTTTTGCCCCTGTGCCTTTGTGTATATGAATTATTTTAATGTTTACATGTATGGATGAATGACGGCTTTCTTCAAACAACTGTAATTCTGTCTAAAGAAAATGAGTTAAACTAACCTAAATTTGAAGAGTGAAGAACTAGCAAGAGAGGCTGATGAATTTTCTGTGTTCTAAGTATTGAACAGGAAATAGAATGCTGCTTAGGAAAGTTTTAAAAGCTCCATTAGTGAAGATTATATAAGTTGTAGATAGAAATATGTTGAGATATTTCAAATATTGAACTCTTTGCTCCTAGGCAGGCGATTCTGTATATTTCTATAGTAACTGAAGTAGACCTGGCATTCTAGTTTAATTGGTTGTTTCAAAAAATTATATTCTTTAGTATAGATTTTTTTTAAATAGTTTTCAGATCATTCTTCTCCTATACATATATCTAAACAATTTCATGAAAGCAATTAGCTCATAGTTACAGAAAATTGGGGAGTTTATTATAGGGAAATTGTATATGTGTATTTTGTTTCTATGTGCATTGTTTTAATGAATATAATTAAAGACTGGGGGATAATTTCATTTTTAATATCAGTTTTAAATAAATTATTCCAGAAATGATATTACCTGTAATTAAAAATAATAGCATGATCTTTGTCGTGGTTGGGAAAAGTATAATACATTTAAAAAAAATACTGCATTTATCTTACAAAGAAGGAGTAAGTATGTGTGTGTTTGTCTGTATTCATTCTTAAAGATTTTGAGAACAGCGGCATTACAATGTAATATGTAAGGATACCATTTTGAATGTGATTCTAAATCTCCACATTGTTTAAGGGTTTTTTCCATAAATATTGAGAAGCCATATATTATTGTAAATTTAAATTAGCCTTTTATTAATGTTCTTTTGTTTTAGTCCATTGAGTTCTGCCTATTCACTCCACAGTCTAGTGGGCTTCAACTTTTTAAGGCTAATGTCACAGGGATAAACATGAATTTCTTAGAATTTAAATGATGAGTTGTGTTCTTTCCAGTGTATCTCTCCCAGAAAGTAAATTACGTTGTGAATAATAAAATGTCATAATGTCAATCTCCCTCCCTCCCTGACTTTCAGAGTTCAAGGAATAATAATGACAAAATATAATGACAAGCACATGATTATGACAGGGGCATAATGATTTTTTGAACAACTTTGATATGAGCTCATTGAGACTCTCTCTCTCTCTCTCTCTCTCTCTCTCACACACACACACACACACACACACACACACCACATGCACAAATGTATTTAGTATTTTATTTATTGCTAGTGTGCCAGATATGAAATAGCTTGCTTAATTTTTTATGTCTAAAAGAAAATGCAGGAGGGGGAGAAAAAAGTGGCCCATTCGAACTTATATATCATACTGCCACTAAAATTCTGCCTAACCATTACTGTCCTCCATTCTAAAATTTTAATATTTTTAGAAGTGAAGAAGATGGGTTACTGAGGACTCTCTTCTCCTTCAGATAAATATATTTCAGATATAAAGACCAAGGGACTAAATTTCAATTCTTTGGAAATGATGGCATCAGTATGGCAAACTCCTTTTAAACAATAAAACAATAGAGGGATCCAGTCACATTTTAGGTTAGCCAGAAATAAAATTAATAAATAACAGAACACAACAAAATTTGTACTTTTACCTTAGTTCTTACTTGGAAAATCAGAAAGCAAAGATAAGGTTCACTGCAGAGGTGGTATTCAGCAGTTTCTGACCAGTTCTGGAGAAGTGGTAGCAGAAATTTTGAGTAGTTCGAAGAACTGGTAAATATCATCTCTGACTGGTTCCGCCCATCTCTGCCTCCAGAGTCCCAGCTGATTTGAAGGGAATGGAGATTTTACAGTATCCTTCCCCTGCCATGTCCACCAAGCCACGCATACCAAGCCCTACCCACAGAACCAGTAGTGACAAATTTTGAATCCCACCACTGGTTCACTGCTAATTTCAAATGTAAAAAAATAAGACTTGATATTTTAGACAGAGTTGAGCTCAGTTAATTAGGCGGATACATTTACTAAAGCCAAGATGAGTTGAACAGCAGAAGAAGAAAAATGTAAATTCTTCAGCAGTATCTAGGTATAAAAATACTTGTTGCTAAGGTTTTTCCTCCTCCTGCCTACCACCTGTTGTCTTTAGTAGGCTGTAATCAGTTAGACAGGCCAATGTTGAACTATATAATTTGAGTGACTAGTATGTCTGAGAGGTTTTATTTTCAAGAGTATGTTGAATTAGATAAATCACAGCAGTGCTGTGGAAATTTTAAAACTGGCATTAGAATATTTCCATTTTTATCAGTCCTTTAGCTTCCTTTTTAAAAGATATCCAGAACAACCTGTTTGGCTTCTTAAAATTTTGATCCTTTTCAATTAGAAAGGTTATCCATTAGTACAAAGTAACTACATTCCACTTTTTAATTTTAAGCACTAATTGACGTGGATTTTTTATAAACTTTTTAAAAAGTAGATATATGAAATCTCTACCAAGAAAATTTTAGGGCATAATGTATGCTTAGGTAAATGCAACATTTCATTCAGTATTTAAAGAAAAATAAGTTGAAATATTTTTCAGGGTGATTTGTATGCAGCATGAGAACAAAGGAATTCAGAAATTGATATATAGTGACTCTAAGTGGTTTTATATGTATTATGTTCTCTGTATTTTAAGCAAGTGTCACATTAATTATGCTTTCTAAGCTCCTTTATGTAGCTGACCTTTGTACTGCTGGCCTTACTGAGTATGGAAGCAATATCAAAAACAGAATGGGTGAAATCTATGAAAGCAGGCTTTCTGTACAGGCAATTCTGCTCCTTTTTTACATGAACACTTTTCTTCCCTTTTGATCTCAACAGCTTATAGTATGTGGATTTGTTGCCCTGCCTAGGAATCCTGTCTACAGCCCTTTCTTTTTTTACTTGCCTTGAATGTTGAAGAACTAGACAGTCCTGATGTAAAATTATCCCCTATTTCATATCCAACATGCCATTTCCTAGGCTTTACATAAGGGAGTCTTATGCACAAGAAAACTCAAGTTTTCATTTCACCCACCTATCTAGCCATCCATAGTTAATGCATTATTAACATTTCCGTAATTAGCTCTTGTTCTGTCAGCGTCAGAATGTTTACGAACATGCTGTGCCAATATAGCAGCGGTGAGTGCCTCCAGACTGGCATTAAGTGGCAGCTAATTTAGTCTATTACATAGGTAGGATTTCAAAGGAAATATAGTCAGCAGTAACAAATGCTTCAACTGGCAGCTTCTCTTTTAAGCAACATAATCAGTGCAAATTAAAATGCACTCTTGCTAAACCAAGTAAAATCAAACCTATGCAGAACATGTGTGCAAAGAGCCAGACTCTACAGAAGTTATGTTATCATTTTGAAAATAGTATATTTTTATTTGTCTATACCCAAAGCTTAATGGACAAATGTTCCAAGAAGATGTTGTAGCTTTGAAAAGACAAATAGCATTTTCAAACTATTTAAAATATTCCATGGGAAGATAATCTGGAGCTGGAAAATAGAAAATAGACAGTGCCTTCTATTTGGAGGGCTATTTTTATTGGTTTGACATTATATTATTGTTTGAAATAAGGCTTTTACTGTGGGATAGAAATGCTGCAAATTGAAGAGAAAGGTTTATAAACTCTACTTAATAAAGCATATGTTAACTACAGCTCTCTGTAGAAGAGTCCTTTAAGGTTATTTATAGTTTGATCTATTATATTAAGCTTCTTCTTAATAATAGAGTTATCTTACCTTTATAATTGGATCCACCCGTTAAGATTAGAAAGATTGTCTTAAGTGACTGAGAGAAGTTGTTGAGACAGCGATGAATCTGACTAGCAAATAGCAGAATGGGATGGAAATCAATATAGTTAAAGTCCAACTCTTTAAAACCCAAATGATCTGAAATACATAGCATACAAAACTATCTCCAATGTTCTTTCTATAAATAATATGCAAATAGATTGACCAAACATAATTACTAAAATAGTTATCTACAACAGTTCTAACAAAAAAATGATCTTTCAAAATCAGGCTATTCAGCTACTAGCTGAATAGCCCTGATTTTGAAAGATCATTTTATGTTGTGGACATAAATATAGTATTAAGGATAATTAAAGCAGACAGGAAATAATGGATGTTTACAGTTATTTCAGGTGACTCTTACTGCCACATGGATGATCTAAACTAATCCAGTATGCAGAGGGATCAAATCTAAAAACATTAAGATTAATCTTAATCAACCTCTCTCCAGATTGTAAAGATTGCACATGTTTATCTTGTGTGAGACTTGTGCTCTTTCCTTGATTTCTAGTCCTTCAAATGGTCACTAACATCCTAGTTACCTCTAAGGTGACCAGATTTTCAGATTGGAAAAGAGGGACACCCTTGACCGGGGGGGGGGGGGGGGGGGGCTTGATTAAAAAAAAAAATTTTTTGTCAAAAGTTCACCCCAGGACACTGAAACCAGCATAAATACGAATCTGTTGCCAAACAAAATTTTGATCACGTGACCATGAGGATGCTGCAATGGTCGCTAAGTGTGAAAAATGGTCGCAACGGTCGCTAAGTGTGAAAAATGGTCTCAACGGTCGCTAAGTGTGAAAAATGGTCATCAGTCACTTTTTTCAATGCCATTGTAACTTTGGTCACTAAATGTTTTCCCCCTCCTCGAGACTCCTCACTTCTTCCTTCATTCCTCTTGCTTATCTACCTTCACCTTATCTGTCTTCTGCTCTTTCCCTCTCTTCCTTCCTTCCTCCCTCCTTCCATCCTCTTCTTTCCTCACTCACTCCCTTCCTCATTTTTTCGCTTCTTTCCTCCTTCCATTCTTTATACGATATAAAATTCAATGAGGGTGAAACACACCAAATCTGGCAAAGCTGCCTTGCACCAACCTGGCCTGCCCATAGAATAGCAGCCACTTTGAGACACATAAACCTGGTCTGAACATATTGCATCACAAAGATTTGCAAAGATCACATTTGCAAAAAGGAACATTTCTTGTAGTAAATACATTTTATAAACAATTTAAAAGTAAAAATCCCCCCAAAATAATAAAAATAAAAAGGTATTCTATAAATAAAAGAAATCCTTAAAAACCATTGTTAAGTATTACACCAGCAATAATTTATACTGTCACCATTTCAAACTATCATCAGAAATACGAATCCGTTGCCAAACATCAACATTTTGATCGCGTAACCATGAGGATGCCACAACGGTCGCTAAGTGTGAAAATGGTCGCTAAGTGTGAAAAATGGTCATCAGTCACTTTTTTCAATGCCATTGTATCTTCCTGATTATTAAAAGTGCAAATTCACTCAGTGTCAATCATGACTCCTGAGTCCATTTCAAAGTATTGTGCATAGAAATTTTAAAAATGGCTTGTTTCAATTTATTTTGGATAGAATCTTTTTTTAAATAGTCTAAGACAATTTAAAAAAAGAATCAACACAGAATACCACTATTTTAAAAAATCATATGCACAATAAATAAAATATTATTTTAAAATACATTGAGCCTATACCTCACAATTGGATTCCTGTAATGTGATTTACGTGGGGCTGACCTTGAAGACTATCTGAAAGCAACAGTAGATTCAACTACAGCATTAAAAGTCACTATGCCCATGTTTCACCTCTGCTATGCAAGATGGATTGATTACAATGACTGTAATTCAAGGTGCTGGTCTTCACGCAGTTGTTCATGACATTGATAGATAAGGCCTAGTGATTTGGGCGATGACCTATATGCATCTTCAATTGTTTCTGCCTGAACAATATGATTTGGAGCAGCCTCACTCTTTTCTGAAATTCAGAAAGCTTAAAACCTGGCTTTGTTCAAAGATCTGGAGTTAATATGTTTAAGGGTGCTCCTGGCATATATGTAGTATTGTGATTGTATTTAATTTAGTCTGTCTTATTTTGTTCTTATTTTAAAATGTTTTACTATGTGTTGGATTTTGTTAGCTTTCCAGAGTCTCCTAGAATGAGAAACCATAGCAAATTTAATGAAATTAAAAAAATAACAATAAAATAAAGTCAGCATTTAAAAAAGTCCAAAAGATAGATTAAGTCTGAAAGCTATTATGGGAAAAGGCAACATTCTCTCCCTCCCTCCCTCCCTCCCTCCCTCCCTCCCTCCCTCCCTCCCTCTCTCTCTAGGATAGCAGTGAAGAAGATGACTAAAGGTCCTTAGAATGGATGCTACTTTCATAACTAGTTAAGTTCTAGGTTGTCCTTCAAGGCCAGCACATACAGTCAGCTTCCAATTAAAGACTCAAGCTCCTGGAATGCAACGTACTGAAAAAAATCTTCAATACAAGTTTCTCTGTGACTGTCCCTATCATTTGCAACACATTCCTCTTGAAATCCATGTAACCCAAACCTGTTATTTTCAGAAAGCCTTAAAGCCTTTTCCAGTACACTGAGCAGGATAGTTTCTGACCTGCTTTGTGGTCTATGTTTAATCTGTGCAACAGGTTTTGTTGTTTCTCCAATGTTTTAGCAGTTTTATTGTTATGCATTTGATTTGTCTTGATCCTAATTATCTATATTCTGCTAACTGCCTAGATATGTAATTAAAGCAAACAAACAAATAGATGATTAGGAGATGGTACCCAAACTATTTATGGATCTATATAAAATAACAAGCATCTTGAATTTATCTTAGCATTCTATTGGGAGTCAGTGCAGGTTAGCACACATTACATACTCTTAATCAGAATCATCCAACAGATGTCTGACTGTTGCATTCTGAATGCACTTCAATTTCTTGGTGACTTCAAGGGCATCCTCCCATTTAGAGCATGTCACAATAATCTAAACTTTGTTGGCTGTTGCTTGAAAATAAAGGTGTAGCAAAGGCCTTATTCCATACCAACTTCCCTGTAAGCAGTTTTATGGATTTTCTACATTTATTTGATTGCTACTGCTAGACACTGAGCCAACACAGTTAGTTGTCTGAAATCTTTGCAAACCCTATGACACAGGAGGATAATCCACACAGCAATGCCAATTTGTTTTCCTCCCATTCATAAGATAGAAATAAACTACATTTATGCAAAAAAAAATGTTGGCACAAAGCCTATTCTCGCTGTGTCAAAGCAACAAGATGGCTTTGTGCTTCTGTGTCTACCAAGCACCAATTTCTTCCACATTCCAACCTAGCAAAGTTCAAAAGATTATTAAAATGTGAAACCAATGCTGTACTATGTTTAATATCTTTCTACTTTTGAATGCACATTCAAAACATATTATTGAAGTGGGCATGGAAAGAGGACATTCCTCCATGTTGTTTATTCTCAATTTCAGCAGTGTATTCTCTGCCTTCTTTCTCCTGGATAAATTTAGTTTTCATATTCAGTTTTTCCAATTTAGTATTTTCTTCAGCCATCTTTCTTTTCTTTCCAACATCATTAGCTTCTCTAAGTTCAAACCACTGGTATTCTGTATACATATGATGAAATGTCATCAGTAAGGGTTCAGAATACCCTTTTTCAATATAACATATATTTTAGAGCCTTAGTGGCTGGTTTGTAAACATTGCAAAGAGTGTGTAACAATGACAAAAGTTGATAGGGATAAGCAAAAGAAAAAAAAATGCATAGGAATAAAAAAACCAATCAATTGTTCAATACCAATCTTTAATAAAGACATAAACTGTAGAAATAGAATAACTTTATAGCAGAAGCCCTCAATCTGTAGATCTCCAGTTGTCTACATTTCTAATTCAATGGCTCACAGAATAGTTGCATCATAAAACCAAGGTTGTTTTTGAGCAGGGTAAGGCTGTATCCTAATTTACAGAAAGTAATCCTCTAGTAAAAGTATGTCAAAGGATGTTTCTTTACTGGGAGATTGCCTTCAGTTTGAAATGCCCAGTTCCAACTTGTGTACAAATAAAAATAATGAGAATTCTAATTATAAGAAAAGGAAAGCAGGAATTTAAACAGCACAGTGATCTATATAGAACTTTGTAGTATATAGAACTACAAAGTATTTACAAATGTACTATTTACAAATTGATTATAAAATGGTAGACTCTATAACCACTCATTATTTTACTTTTGGTCATATTTAATAAACAGTGAAAGGCAAAATATTTTGATAAAATTATCATGTTTCCTTTGCATCAAGTAAGGTTTACTTGCTAGCAACAGGATTACTTCTGAAGAAGTCTTTTTTAGAAGTTTAGTTAGACACTTATGAGAAGTAGTAAGGAACTAATTTTTCTAGTTCAAAATTAAGTACTAATCAAAAAGTCATGGAATTCAATCAGACTGCCTGAGTTTTTTTCTTTTTAATAAAGCTGTTATTAGGAATAGCTTTGTAACAGGTAGCTTTGCATCTTTAATGACAAATTGTCAATACATTTTCAATGGTACATTTTATTCCATGGAGGATTGATAACATTGAATTTTTAGTAGATATAAGGTTATGGTGACTTTTATTGACAGTTTGCGGTCAACTATCTTAGCATCACATTAACTTAGTTTTATGATATTTTTGCTAATAAAAGTGTAATATTGAATTCTATATTACCTTCCTTTTGGTTTTCCTATCTGTTCTTATAAAGCATCTTGTTTTACAAGAGCATTCATTGCTACATGGCTAGCCCTTTAATGAGAATTTTTCATTTATTCCTTCCTCTTGCTTTTTTTTAAAAAGGATGATATACAACCCCAGAAGCCCAACTTATTAAATATTGGAAGTCAAATGTGTGCTTCTCTACAGCTTAACTTCCTTTCCCCTCCCTCTTTTTCTAAACACCATCCCACAGAACATCAATCAAATGAATCACAGACTCCGATTAGACACTGAATCTTGAAGGGGAATATTGGTTCTGTATCAGATAACAAGGGGTGACGCAGTAGGTTGCTTTGTTTCCACATCCATTCCAAACAGTGATCAACGTTGAATAAGCAGTTAGTCCTTTATCTCGGCCCATACTTTTCACAGGTTTTCAGTGGTTTGATTAGTACATGTGGCATAAATAAGTACTCTCTTCTGGTTGTTATCTTTCCAAAGAGCACAAATGTTTTCCATTTACTGTATTTTCCCTCAAGCGACATTTTATAACTTGATTCTGACCAGCATTGCTTATTTCTAATATAATTACTGGTGTCTACATTAAGTCTTCTTCTTTTGTTGTTTAAAACAGAGGATCTAACCATGCAAACAGGTTGCTTCTCTGGCATCTTTATGCAAGCTCAATTGTTACCAGCATGGCCATTTGCTTCTGAATATATTTCTGCCTTCATATCCTGATACGTATGTCTCAAATGTTTTAATCTAGTGTTTCTCAACCTTGGCAACTTGGCAATGCTGGCTGGTGAATTGGAGTTGAAATTGCCATGGTTGAGAAACATTGGTCTTATCTTGCTAAATATCTCTTTCATTAATTTACATCCGTGTACCTCTTAGCTGGAATATCCTCCAGTATAAAGATTGTATGTAACTCTGGTATCTAATTTACATAACAGAGGGATAAAATAATTTGGTTGCTCTTTTAGACATGTAGAAATTATTGTTAAAGTATAGTCCCTCATAAGCAACTTTTTATGATAATTTAAGCACAAATAATATCTTGCTGATGATCTTTTATGGAATTTAACACATGGTGAAGTTTAGAATCTTGTCAAGCCAAAAATGTTATGACTGTTATGGCTGAAAAATGTTCATATTAATATTTTATTTATTAAAAACTTTACACATCACTTTCCACTTAAAATTGTAAGGCATAATAAAAATACAAATGTTCAGAAGTGCAATAATAAATTATAATACAGTACAATGCAATGGGTTAAAAATTATCAATCAAATTAAATGCACTAAGGTTATTTATGGATTACTATTAAATACTGTAGCATAAACAAGGAGATATGAAGAATCTATATAGTTATCAAGAAAAGCCTTGAATTGTCCAATTTCCTTTTCCTTTATAAGTTTTGACCACCAGTATTACTAAATATTAAGCATTATTCTTTGGAGATGTCTGAGTTATATGGATGACAAATAAAGAATCTTGTTTGTTTAATAACATCTTCTACTATATATTGTCAACATTCCAAACAAATGAGACCCTAATAATTTTACTTCCAACTGATTTAAATTGTTTACTGTTCCTCCTTTTCAACTATTTAATTGTTCATTACACTTAGTAGTTATTTAGTTTATTATTTTATTAGCCTCATGTGAGATTGAAGGTCCTGAAACATATGTAATGTGGCTTTCTGAAACTTACCTAGAAATATAACTTTCATCCCATTAATGTAAAATAATACCAAAACATGTGTGTCTCTCTCCCTGGCTCTGTCCCTTCCTCTCCCTCTCTCCCTATGTTCCTCCCTCTCCTTCCCCCCTTTCACACACACCATTTCTGTTCATCTTGTTGTATTCTAGGTCAATATGTACATTAAAGACAGAAAAATCCAAGATTCCAAATAAGGTTGAACACTATCCCTGTATACTCATTTCTCTGTGTGTTTCTCTTCCCCACTGTACCATACACATTCTGTGTATAAGTGATCTACAGAGTTTTTCCAGGCCATCTTTATAGTTTCATTGTGCCTGAAGCAAGAAGAGATAACAGCAAACCAAACAGGGTTAGTGTAGGTATAACAGATTTTTGGAATCAAAAATGAAGCTTTAGCACTTCAGTTCAGAGGCAAGGCATTAACAGGCAAACCTCTCCATGTCACAATGCTTGGGAGTGATGTTAACATCACTAATGTGCCATGTGTTATAAGCCAGAGGCACAAAACTGTGTGGGCAGCACTGGCAGATATTTACATTTAAAGGGACAGAAGTGACTTTTGGTGGGAGACAAATGAGCTGAAAGAACACTTGCCCCTTCCGGTGCCCCTTCCATTTGGTGTCCCAGGTGGACACTTGTTTAGAGTTCCCCTAAGGCTGACCCTGCAGCTGAAGTATGTACAGAACAAGACTGCCGACTGTATGAAAAAGAGGAGCCCAAGGACCAGACCCCCCTAATCAACACTGACATTTCTGTTTCCTGACACTGCCAAATGAGGAACACGGGGTCATGCAACTTAGGAAATTCAAATGCAAACCTGCCAATTAAGAAAAACTTATAGTTAGAAAGAATGTCACAAGGAGGAGACATGATACATTTGAAAAAGAGTGGAGGCGTACTAGCAAGACAAATTTAGGAAAATAAAAAGCAGCTCAGTGTTACCCTGTGAATTCAGTTCCTAGATTTCATTTGTGTATATTATCTAGAACAGATTGAAGGCAAAGGCACAGATTGCAAAACATGCTAAATGTTTACAAAATATTTTAATTTAATTGAAGTGCATTAATTAATTTTCTGTCAAGCCAGATAAGCTATCTTATAAATCACTATGAATTATCAATCGCAAAATTCAAATATTTAAAAATTATTCTAAAGGCTCAAAACCTATTTTTCTTGCTCCAACGTTATTTAATTAAAGTCAGATGTAGTTCATAAGCAATTTTATGTATAGTAACATAATTTTTATGTAATTCATTTATGTTTCTGGGAATCTGCATGGTGAAATGCAGTATCTATGTATTGCTCCTTGTATGTCTGTATGATGTAAATATAAACATGACTACTTTCCATGGATAGTGATGCATCAAGGCTGCCTGAATAAGACAAAATCTGATTTTAATTATCAGTTCAATTCAAATATTGAATGTGACTGGCAATTAAAATTCATCTTTTAAAACATATAACTTTTATTAAAAAAAATAGTTAAAACTGATGCAAACTAAACTTAGAGAAAGCAAGTAGTATAGAAAAAAGAATAGAAAGCACATGGAAAAAGAAAAAGGAAGACAGAAGAAAAAGAAAGCAAACTATACAATAAGGAAAATGAAAATAAATATCTACAGTTAGTCATTCCTTAATCACAATTGGAATCGGAATCTCAGTTGTTGAGTGAATTGATTGTAATGCAAGTGTTTACCTAACTGTTTCACACAACGGTCGCAATCTTGGAACAGTCATTAAGCAGACAAAGTGAAAGAGCTACATGATGAAGCTGAAATCCTCCCGGCAGGCAACCTTTTCACTTTGACACATTCATGTAAACTGCCAAAGGATTGAAGCAATCTATTTTAATGGAGGGGGAATCCTCCTCCTAGTTGCAGGAACAGTAGAAATCCTGAAGATTTTCAGATCTGTTCCTGCAGTTGCAGAATGACTCTGTTCTCCTCTCTTCTCTCCCCTTGCAACTCGTCTTCTTGCAACCTACTGAGATTCTGGAGAAGCCAACAGAGAAGATTGCAAATGGTCATCACTGTGGCCTTCCCTGTTGCTTTCCCGTATTGTAAGAAAAAGTTTAAGAATCATATTTGTGCTATTGCATTTATATTCCTTTATTTAGTTCACATACCTATTTACTTAAAACATTATATTTATGTATTTGTTTGGTTGTTTTTTAGTTTGTCAAACATGTATGAGATAACAGGTATAAGTACAAACATGAACACAGGAAATGGGGACAAATAAATGGGGACAATAGGACAGGGACGGTAGGCACGCTGGTGCACTTATGCATGCTCCCTTAAAGATCTCTTAGGAAAGGGATGAGGTCCATGATAGACAGTTTAAGGTTAAAGTTATGGGGGTTTGAGGATGTAACAATGGAGTCAGGTAGAGCATTCCAGGTGTGGACCATTCTGTTGCTGAAATCATATTTCATATCTATCTATTGTTTGCCCATGTATTATTATGTTAAAGCTGAAGTAGTCGTTGACAGGTAGGACGTTGTAACAGAAAATTTTGTGTTTCACATCTCTGGTGTATGTACTCCACTCAGTGCAGTGAACAAGAATTAAAGCTTACAAAATTAAAAGCATTTAACAAAAACAAGGAAATAGTACAAAAGTAATAAAATTCTCATAAAAATAATCTAATAAGAGGTGATAGAATCAACAAATAATATCTTGAAGTAAAATGTTTCATTGTCTGCTGAGTGACTGTCTCACTAAAGAGAAGGGAAAAAGTCTTAACTAGCCTTGTGCCAAATGTCTTTTGTAATGTATAATAACAGCCATTATTATTCACTTGAACCCACAGAGAAAGGATTTTTTTAAAAAAAAACTGTTAAAAGAAAGAGAAAATGAGATCTTTTAGGATTTATGAATTCCAAAGAGTTTACATGGATAATTGAGCTTAGTTCCACATGTATGTACAGTTAGAAAAGTTAACTACAAATTTATAATACAATACAATACAATACAATAGCAGAATTGGAAGGGACCTTGGAGGTATTCTAGTCTGACCCCCTACCTAGGCAGGAAACCCTATAGCATTTCAGACAGATGGCTATCCAACATCTTCTTAAAGACTTCCAGTGTTGGGGCATTCACAACTTCTGGAGGCAAGCTGTTCCACTGATTAATTGTTCTAACTGTCAGGAAATTTCTCCTCATTTCTAAGTTGCTTCTCTCCTTGATTAGTTTCCACCCATTGCTTCTTGTTCTACCCTCAGGTACCTTGGAAAATAGTTTGACTATTTGTGGCAATCCCTGAGCTATTGGAACACTGCTATCATGTCCCCGTAGTCCTTCTTTCTATTAAACTAGACATACCCAGTTCCTGCAACCGTTCTTCATATGTTTTAGTCTCCAGCTCCCTAATCATCTTTGTTGCTCTTCTCTGCACTCTTTCTAGAGTCTCCACATCTTTTCTACATCGTGGTGACCAAAACTGAATGCAGTATTCCAAGTGTGGCCTTACCAAGGCATTATAAAGTGGTATTAACACTTCACGTGATCTTCATTGTATTCCTCTGTTTATGCAGCCTAGAACTGTGTTGGCTTTTTTGGCAGCTGCTGCACACTGCTGGCTCATATTTATATGGTTGTCCACTAGGACTCCAAAACCCTTTCAAAGTTACTACTGTTGAGCAAGGTACCACCTATACTGTACCTCTGCATTTCGTTTTTGTTGCCTAAATGTAGAACCGTACTCTTTTCACCATTAAATTTCATTTTATTAGATAGTGCCCAATGTTCAAGTTTGTCAAGATCCTTCTGTATCTTAAGCCTATCTTCTGGAGTGTTGGCTATTTCTGCCAGCTTGGTGTCATGCAAATTTGATGAGTTCCCCATTTATTCCCTTATCTAAATCATTGATTAAGATTTACTTGATTTATTTCTTGCATTTATTTATGGAGTGTAAGCTTCATTTACTTACAGTTTTATTGTACTTTATTGAAGGGACAGGAGATTTTCAAGAATCTTTAGAAATATATATTAAAAACATAGGTTTGCTTTAAAAAGCCAAGATGGCAGCCATGACTATAGCTCTGCTGGAGCAGCTGGAGCTTCATTCAGACCATTATGGCTGTCTTAAAAAAAACAGGAGCAGATTTCTGGAATCCTTTGAACACCAATATAATATTTCCTAAATATTCATGGTATTTTATTATGTACATTTGTTGTAATGTTAATATTAGTTTTGAAATATTCAATAGTATTAATTATTATGGTGTTATTAAAAACAACAGGAAGTGTATCTTGAGGAGAGAAATATTCCACAGAAAAAAATATTGTTCAAGTATTCCCCCCTCCCCTCCAGTTTGTCATTAACAGCAACAGCAGGCACCTCTAGGGAGTTTTCTTATAAATGGATGTCCCAAAGCGCTTAGTGTTTAATTACACACTAGAAATCAAGAAAAGAATGGATACAGTTAATTAAATATGTATCTAACCCAGGTGTTTTGGTAGCAACAGGCAAGCCATGTGCAAAACTTCTACTAGAAATTTTGAAGAAGCATTTTCCTGGAGATGAACAGGGCCAAAAGCTGAGCGAACAGTCAATTGGGTGGGACTGTTATTTCAGCTGCAAAGCTAGGTTTGCACAGTAACTAAAGGATTAATGATAAGCTCTGTTTATGTATTACAAATGCCTTCTTTTTAGCAATACCCTGGAAATTTTAAATGTCTTCAGAACAGAGAGACTGGCAGTTTATTTCTGACACCACAACAACAATATCAAAATGGATACTCCATTGGAAAAAAACAGTTTTATATCTAAGAAGAATCTAGAATAGAAACATAGAAGACATTTTCAGTTCAGTTCTAGACTCATAACAAAGATGCAATGTGTAAACCGTCCCTAGCCTTCATACATTTCTTGATACTCAATGAGTAAGAAGCATTTTAACTTTCTCTTTTTACATTTTGACTGATGGGGGAACAGATAACAACATTAAAGAATTAAGTTCCAATTCTTGAGTCAGCAGAATATGTCAGCATAATAGTCCTGTGCCACTTTCTATTTTGCTTGCAGGAACAAAATCAGCAACTGATGCAATCTTTCTTGATTTCAAATGAGACAAATGAAGAAAAGTGATTGGTACATTCCTCCAACTCCATTTCCTTTCCCACAAAACAGTGCGTGCTTATGGGGAAACAGTCAGCTTTCCCCTCCAAAACATGAAAGATGGCAGGATTGAAACTCCTTTCAAAGTATGGAAACTACAAGAGCCTCCTTTCAATGCAGTTACTAAGCAATTTCAGTTTGCCTGCTGCTTCTGCTGTCCAATTCAAAACCCATTACAGCAATAATGTTTATAAAGATCAATGTTTTACCCCAACAGGGATATCACTAGCATAATAACATATGTCCAACACTCTATGCTGTCACATTCAGGATTAGCTGTAGCTTCTAAGTGGTCTTCAAGGGCAGTCCTGTGTACAGTACATTACAGTAATCCATTCAAGAGGTCACTAGGTCATGAGCTGTGTGTGTGTGTGTGTGTGTGTGTATGTGTTCATTCGTAGATTTTCAAGGGTGTAGGTATGTTGGTCTTGTATTCAGGTCTTTTCCCATGTAAGATTGAGATTGTCTTGGCAACGTTTCAGCGAGGTCTCATTCGGAATCTTCAGGCTGGTGTTTTCGGCTTCATGCTTGTGCAAGTAAGGCGTGATCGGACGTGTCATCTTTATATAAATATTGGTGGAGGTTAATAACACTTCAACAAGAGAATAATTATGGAAGTCATCAAAAAAGAGAAACACCCACACAACATGAATAAATGTGATGATACCTCCTGCCTACCAGACATCTGGAAACCAGCCCTAGTCAACAAATGAGCCCCACCCACCACCCATGTCATTACAACACAAAAGAAAAATGGACACACAGCCAGCACCTCAGCCACACATGATGATACGAAACAGCCGACCAATCTACAAACATCAGCTCTACCAATCTACCAATCAGGATGCAACTACACAGCCAATCAACCCACTTACAGCAACAAAGCCAGCACTCCACACACACCCATGAAAATATATATTTGTAGATTTTCACAGGTGTAGGTATGCTGGTCTTGTTGTATTTGGGTCTTTTCCCGTCTAAGATTGAGATTGTCCCGGCAACATTTCGGCGAGGTCTCACTTGCCATCTTCAGGCTGCCATCTTCAGGCTGGTATGCTGGTCTTGTTGTATTTGGGTCTTTTCCCGTCTAAGATTGAGATCGTCCCGGCAATGTTTTGGCGAGGTCTCACTTGCCATCTTCAGGCTGGCTTAAAGGGCTATATGCATTTTATATATATATATACATATACATATACATATACATATACATATACATATACATATACGTGTACGTGTACGTGTACGTGTACGTGTACGTGTACGTATACGTATACGTATACGTATACGTACACGTACACGTACACGTACACGTACACGTACACATACACATACACATACACATGTATGTATGTATGTATGTATGTATGTATGTATGTATGTACCTTTATAAGGAACATAGGTAGTTATATAGACATACACTGCTTATAGTGCTTTACAGCCCTCTCTAACAGTTTATAGAGTCAGCATATTGTTCTCAACAATCTGGGTCCTCTTTTTACCCACCTGGAAGGATGGAAGACTTAGATAACTTTGAGCCAGTGACAATCGAACTGCCAAACTGCTGGCAGCCAACAGCCAGCAGAATTAGCCTGCAATACTGCATTGTAACCACTGTGCCAGCAATTGTCCCCTAGAGAGGTTCATTCCTGCTTATCTACAGAGCAGAACATCTGAGGGGCCATTACAATTAGCAGATGATAATAGTTATTCCCTTTCCTATCCACTGGTTTCTTGGCTGGTGACAAACCAAAACCCAGGTAGACCTATTTTAGACAGGGAAAGTGTTCTGTCTGGGTCTTTCTGGGTCCATATAAACCATATTTTCTGCCCCACCATGATAAAATCATGGATGAGAACATTTATTACCAAACAACCTGGTATTGTAAGTCAGTTACCCAGGGCTAGAGTCCAGGGCCCAGGTTATGATTATCTAGCATGGGAGATGAACCCTGAGGACTGATTGCTCAGCATTCCTGATGTCCCCAAGTGCCCCCTGCCCTCAGGTTCCCACCATATCACCGTCTGCCTGCTATAGTCCTAATGTTCCTACCTGTCCTTCTTCCCAAATTCTGTCTGACTACCAGGCTTGATAGCCATCTCATTGGATGGATGACACACCTATGCTCCTTTAGACTTCATGTACAAGAAAGAAAGAGTTTCACTTAATATGTTTAGTGAATAAGCACTTTATAAAATAATTATTTTAGCAAATGCTTAATTCAGGATCCAACATGGTTTGGTTGCTGGGACCAAAGATTTAGTCTTTCAGACTCACGCTGGGGCCCATCCTCAGGGAACTTCTCTTTCACCAAAATGTGTCAAGTAGAATCTCTGGTCCTGGTGACTCACCCAGATGGGATCCTGCAACATTATCCTGGGACACATATATTTTCCTTTATTCATAATGCTTATTTCTTTTATAAACATTTCACAAATTGTCCTAACTTGTCCTATTTTGAACACAGTCAGGAGAACGATGTCACTGGAAGGGAGAGGTAAGGTAGCTACTAGGTCCAGCAGTCATCAAAGCAAATCCCTGTTGAAGAGGCATTGGATATTCTCTATAGTCACCAAGGAAAAAAAGAGTGCTTGGTTTGTGGGGGATTTTTTTTATACCTTACTCAGAGGTAATTTTTATTATCATTTATTGATAAGAATATACCTATTACGGATTGGTTCTTGACATTCAAGAGTGTTATTTGATCACATTTTTGTAAATGCTGGCAATTGAAAAATGATTATTTTATTAGAAAACTAAAATATGCAGACACAATCAGAAAAAGAGAAAAAAGATTTAAAATTAAAAGATTTGTATAATGTAGTAGCATAACATTAACAAGAGAGAATAACACTGAAGATTGACAAGTGTTTTGTGTCTAAATAATTCCAACAAAGGTGAAAATGAATTTCCTGTCATTCTGAACTTAACTGAGTCTGTAGCATGCAGCCTATTATACTATGAGAGAATTTTGAAAGGTTATCAGTCAAAACGCTGATGACATGCAGATATAAATAGCTGATGATGCATTTATCTTGAAGTAAGTATTTATTTCAGCACATTGCGCCTCATCAGGTTTTTATTTCTAATATATGACAGAAACTGAGAAATCTACTTGGTGGCATCATAGAAAGCTATTAACATCATAAAAATAAAAAAAAAGTGAGTACCCAAATTGAATCAAATATCATGTCTGACTCATCCAGGCCAACAAATCTGAGTGCAAAGACATAGGCAATAAAGTTTGCAAACTATAACTCAAAAAATGATCACTTTAGTTTTAAAGATATCAATAGCAGCAAGTAATCACTGTTACCTCTTCTGGTAGAAAAGAAGATACAATTGCATTTGCTGTCTTGTGAGACTACTAGGAATGGCTTTAATTTGTCCTTGTACACTACAGATGATTGAAACGTAACTCTTGATATTTCAAGGTGTTAACTTGTTCAATGCAGGAGCCATTTAACTTTCAGCTAGAGATCTGATTATGTAACTTTTGATAAAGACTACCTATTTTTGTTTTGGTGTAACTGATATCCAGTAGTGTCTCAGAACAATATAAGCCACCATTATAGAGAGGATAATCATATCATCAGCATAGAGGAAAACCATAATAGATCTATCCAGCTTGGGAATTGAAATTGATGCTTTTTCAGAGCCTGAGTTATGTGGTTCATATACAGACGGAAAAGGAGGCCAGATAAAATACTCCTATTTAATCCCTATCTGAATGGGAATTGGAGCAGAAAATCCTCTGAAAATGCACATCTGACCTGCATTGAGGTGTTCTCACGCAGCATTATGATCAGAAAAAAGAAATGGTGGTCAATCGAAATGCCTGTCAATTTTGTTCAAAGACTAACCCTAGGGATTACATCAATAAAGACTCCATAAACCACAAAAGTAGCAAAAGTATGTTCCATTAGATGATGTAACAGTATGCACAAATTGAGCGTTGATCAACCTGACTAGATCTAAGTTACTCCTCTGTCAATATATTTTCTTGTATCAGCCAATGTCTAATTTCCAATAAAGATGCCTATCATATGATTTGGTAAATAGTTTTAAAAGGATAGTGAAAATTTGATTGGTAAGATTTATCATCTTTCTTATAAATTGGCATCTTTGTCATGTTGATGGAATGATCAATTCAGTCTGAGTAAATAAGGAAGCCACTACTTGAGCCAACCAATAAAAAATTAATATCTTTAATAACTCACATGGAATTCAATACCCCCTTCCCCACATATATACATATCATTGTATTGCCATTTTTAATTGCAAGGCAAATTTAGAGATTTTAGAGGGCCAATATGGGGTGGAACATTGTGCATCCCTAACAGTAAAGCAAAAATTAAACTTGATTTAAATAAAATTGATTTATTACTCAAAGTTAGGCCTTTGTGTCAGGTGCAAAATGCAGAATGAATTTTTTCAAGCTTTCTAGTTCAACCTTTTCCTTTTAGGTCTTTTATGATTTTTCACATCTAATATAATGTTCTACTGATGTTGGTCATTGATCTTTCTACAGACCTTTCAAATAACTTAATATTTGGCTTCTATACTATCCATCATTCAAAAAATTAAACTTGAAATTAATTTTCATATTCTTAATTGCTGTACAACATTCAATTAGGCTAATCTTTCCTGGTGTGATAATCACATATCCTGAATAGAAAAGGAAAAATTGAAAAGCTTTCTCAAGTTCACTGAACTATTTGATACAATAATCCCTGTACATGGAAATCTTTATATTCCATTCAGTACATCAGAGCATTAGAAATTTATATTACAGTAAAGGAAAGGCATGATCATTGTCCATCTGAAAAGTCAACTTCAAAGCCAATAATTATGTTGGTTAAATTGGAGGATTGGCAACACAAAGTCAATGGTGGTCACCCTACTATTATTTCAAAATGTGAATATCCTTTGTGGTCCCTTTCAACAAAACCATTTATAATAAGTTCAACTCTACTGCTGCTTTGGGCCATAGTATAAATGAGAAAGAGTCTGTCTTCTGGGTCAAAAGCGATCAGTATTAAATGAGAACCAAGAGTTTCACTATTGGACCCATCATAATGCAAATTCATTAGCCTATAGTACAATGAAATAGAGCATGGTAATATCAAATTCACAATTGGATCTTGAAATATTCCTCAGATCTCCAGACTGCAAGGGACTGGTTGCAGGAGAAAAGGTTGAATTAAAATCTAATTTCTAGGACTGGACTTCAAGAACTGGGTGATAAGTCTATTTTTGCATTAAGTTACACTTCCCTTTACTTAACGAGTATATTCTGAAAGTCTTCCTGCATCCAGTACTATAATGAACAGCAAATAACATCTGTAGCAAAGGGGTGTTTGTACCTGGAGTAGGGATTGCTAGATTTATTTATTTATAATATTGCCAGATTTATTTATTTATGAAATGTATCTGACTACTTAGAACCAACCAGGATGTAGGTGGCTTACAGTAATGCATGTGTCTTACATCAAGGTTGATTATTGCAGCCTAGTACTTCTGAAAACTGCCCACAGTTGGCAGTTGGCCCAGAAAGTGAACATAAACAAACATAAAGCAAATATAAATAAAATGTGTAAAATACAGAGTAAACAAGGGATCCAAAAATGTCATGGAGGTTACAATTTTCCAATATATCATTAATTACTTATGAATAATTAGATATATTATATCATTTTAAAAGATTAAGAATTATTAGAATTTGAATACCTGTTGGGAACCATAGTAAGCAAAATATAAATACCACTGAAATTGTAAGCTACAATAAATGGAATTGATACTGGGAATCTATTCTAATGTAATCATCCCATGATTAGAATATAGGTTCCATACACATAAAACCCAAATATGTAATATAAATCCATGTATTAAATTCTAGTTTAGGAATAGTTTCCAATTTAAACTGAATTCTACATCAGATTTATTTTTATGGTATGATGTTATTTTGGTTAACAAAGTACAATTATACAATTTGTTAACTATTTTTCTAAGGAGGGAATGAAGCAACCTTTTCAGTAAGAAACTCTTATAACTTTGCAGCAGTTAACATATAAAAAGCTAATTCAGTATACTTTGAAGGGACATATGGTTTAATAAAATTTAATTTAATTTAAAATACCATAGTTTTAAATGGTAATTCAAGTTTTAAATTTCATTTCATTCTAGTATAGATGATTCTTCAGAATTGTTGACTTTTACAACATTGCTATAAAATATGAAAAAATGTGACCCACTCATTACATTTGTAATGCCATTTTTAATATAGTGCCCATTCAAAATTGTAGTAATATATTAATGATAAAATATCTAACACCAAATTTCTCTAAATATTATATTCAGAGTAATTTAATATTTGTCTTCCATTGAAAACTCTTGCATATCTTTTACTGAATTCAAATTCTGCATCCATTTAATTACAGGATATTTTACTTGTTGAGGTTTTGAATCATACTTCACCTGCTTAATAATACCTCACTGTTTAATAAATAAAACTAGATGGTCTGAATGACATTTTATAAGATTTTCCAATTCAGTCAAGTCTCTCAGAATTTCCTCTTTTTCTGTTATTCTTATATTGTAGATCCATGGCACTTATTTTAAAGTACTGAAACAAGACAGGTAGATTGGACCATTCGAAATAAGAGTCTTTATCATATTGATAATTAAATCTTGAAGTGTGAACATGTTATTAACTTTCCACTGCACACTTTTTGGGTATTCTACATTCCTTTGTCTTAAACTTACAAGACATTACTTGTTTTTTAATAATATGTAGCAACCAAAAGATTTTAATGCAAACTATATCAAAGTACTATCCATTTTGAAGAAGTATCATAATATAACTGTTGGAAGTGCCACATCGCACAATGTTGCAACAAAAGAGTGCAGGGGAGAGCAACTAAGGGGACTGCAGAATAAGTTGTACAAGGAATGGTTAAAGAAACCAGGTAAGTCTAACCTAATTAAAAGAAGAATTAGGATGCCAAAATAGCTATCTTCCAGTACTTAAAGTCTCTCATAGAGAAGTGTGTGTGTGGGGGGGGGGGGGGACAGGGAATTATTCTCCAATGTTCTTAAAGACAGGATAAGAAGCAATGGTTGGAAACTTACCAAAGAAAAATACAACCTGGAACTCAGGAAAAACTTCCTGGCAGTGAGAACCAAATAGAATAGACTGGAGTTTTGGGTACACCACTGCTGGAGGTTTTCAAGAAAGAATTGAACATCCATGTGTCTAGGATCATATAAGATGTCCTGCAATGGGAAGGGGGTTGGACTGGAAAACTTCCAAGATTCCTTCTAGTCATATAATTCAATGATTCTATGACATCCAATTGCTTTCCAAATCCAATTCAATATGTTCATTTTAGTGTGCAAAGGCCTAGATGTTTAAGTCTATATTATCTGCAGAATTGGCTAATTCTATTGTCCTGTACTCTGTGGTCTTCACTTGAGTGTCTGCCATGTTTTCTGATTGGGCATGTCTAAGATACACAATATATTTCTGCTTTTCTGGTGGTGGGGACTTTTTATGCAATAAACTGCGACTGAAGTGGAAGTAGTGCTCTTTCTTTATTAAAATTTAAGCAGAAACTTAAAACATTTTTAAAAAATCCTACAATCTTAATGGGTTCTTTTGTTGTGATGTCATTCAAAGGAACTTTTTAGAGTAGCTTTACAACAACAGCTCATAAAAAAAGCAGTTTCTCTTCTCCATTGGGAAGAGAAACTGCTTTATTTTGGTGGATCTTTGTTTCACGGTTCCAAATAGCATCCAAAAGGAAATCAGAGTCCAAGGCAAAGTATTGCTCAAAGTTCCAGTTTATTAAGAGAGCTATGTTGGCACAACTGGGAAAACCTGAATCTGAAAGCTTCTTGATTTCTCCACCTAGTTGACAGTTCAATATCTTGCCCCCACATCCACAAGTTCATCACATGGTCCAATCTTCCACTGCCATGCTGGCAGTTCCACTCATCCAATTCCAGTCAGGTGCAACTGTGCAGAAACAAAGTGTGACCTTGGCTTTCTAGAAATAATTTTGTTATGGCTACATAGTATGCAACTCCTTACAATCCCCCCTCCCATTTTCCCACAATAGAAAATGCATAGCAGAATAATAGAAAGTGTAGCAGGCCAAAAATCAAAAAGAAAAGGGGGTTGGACTGGAAAACTTCCAAGATTCCTTCTAGTCATATGATTCAATGATTCTATGACATCCAATTGCTTTCCAAATCCAATTCAATATGTTCATTTTAGTGTGCAAAGGCGGCCTCTGACAGGCGGCCTCTGCTCAGAAGAAAAGTGTATCCTGGAAAGAGGATCATTTGGGGGTTAACACTTTGCACATGCACAGAATTCCAATTTTTGCAAGGAAAAGTCTGGAAGAAAGGCTTTACATCATGCAAAATGCCCCAACAAACAAAAATAGCAGTTAGCAATAGCAATAGCAGTTAGACTTATATACCGCTTCATAGGGCTTTCAGCCCTCTCTAAGCGGTTTACAGAGTCAGCATATTGCCCCCAACAACAATCTGGGTCCTCATTTTACCCACCTCGGAAGGATGGAAGGCTGAGTCAACCCTGAGCCGGTGAGATTTGAACAGCCGAACTGCAGAACTGCAGTCAGCTGAAGTAGCCTGCAGTGCTGCATTTAACCACTGCGCCACCTCGGCTCAGTAAATCTGATGTATCGAGTACAGTAGATGACTTAACAGATAATGGTGCCTTGGGCTTCTGTACCATAAAGCACCCAACATGACTATGCTGTCTCATTCAGTCAAAATATATCTATGGACTATCTTTTTTTCTCATTCTTGTTCTGTTCATGATGGTTGCAAGAACTCATTTTTCTGAGTGCTGGAAAAGCTCAGTATGATAGCAATCCTTGGCAATGAAGAGAAGGAATGACAGAAAGAAGAAGAACAACTGGAGATGAAAAGAGGGAAATGGGGGGATGGAATAAAGACTGAAATTTCATTGTATAATTGGATGAATGAGTTAATGCATTTCTTTTAATGATACTGTAAATACAACAATTTTATGAATGTGATTCTGGGAACCTGAGGTTCCTTTTTCATTGGAAACTACTTTTGCCATTTCTGTTATAAAAATGTGTTTTGATATGTCTTGGTTTAATGTATTTGGATAAAAGTGCTACCTAACAAAGAGGGACTGTTGGCCTTAAGCATTCTCAAAATATTTGAAATCACTGCAGCATTTAAAAACCCAAGAGAACACATTTGGATTTCCAGAAATATTTTCTGTGACTACATATTAATTACTAAAATACTGTAAGACTTATCTCAGTGCAATACTGTCATCACCAGATACAGAGTCTGATACTTTATATGAAACTTAACATCTGGCAATAAGAATGTTCTAATGAGTAACTTTTTAAAGAATTGCCTCTCTGCCAGAGGGAGTTTAAATCCACTTTGGTGCATTAAAACTCTTCTGGATTGTTTGGATGCATTTTTAGAAAAATAGGTCATACCTTTAGAAAAAGAGAAAGCATATGAAATTAGCATTATTATTTTTATCAAAGACAAGAAGTGGCATAGATGAATGCTAGAACTTCTATTTCTTTATAAAAATGAAAGATCTAGCTGCTTAGATTATCTGTTACTTAATCAAATTCTCAACTCTGTGACCAATTGATTGATAACTAAATCATTTTACTATCCATTGATTAAGGTTCCATAATTGGAGAAAGGAAGGAAGGAAGGAAGGAAGGAAGGAAGGAAGGAAAGAGAGAGAAGGTAGAAAGAGAGAGAGAGAGAGAGCGGGAAAGAATTTCAGCTTTCCAACTGATTCAAGGAATGA
The DNA here is from genome assembly GCF_051295495.1 of Thamnophis sirtalis. Taxonomy (NCBI): domain Eukaryota; kingdom Metazoa; phylum Chordata; class Lepidosauria; order Squamata; family Natricidae; genus Thamnophis; species Thamnophis sirtalis. The sequence goes on along the minus strand of NW_028261382.1, from coordinate 132,300,612 downwards.
GATAATTTTCATTATTTTCCTTCCAAATATCAGCTCAAGAGGTTCAAACTCTTCTGAAACAATATGGCAATAATAGCAATTTCCTTATATTCCTTTATTCTGACTGAAATGACACAATTGGAACCATCTCAATGTTTATTATCAGTCATTCAACAAATTTATTTATATAAGTTGTATAATTGCCCATATCAAACCAGTGACTTTAGGTTTCTAGGTATCCTTAAAGTATATAGTAGCTACAAATAAAATAAAATGTCTTATGTGCATTAAAAGGCCATGGTGCAAGAGTGGCTACAACACAGTATTGAAAACTAATTCTGCTGATTGTTGATAGCAATAGCAATAGCAGTAGACTTATATACCGCTTCATAGGCCTTTCAGGCCTCTCTAAGCGGTTTACAGAGAGTCAGCATATTGCCCCCAACAATCTGGGTCCTCATTTTACCCATCTCGGAAGGATGGAAGGCTGAGTCAACCCTGAGCCGGTGAGATTTGAACCGCTGAACTGCTGATCTAGCAGTCAGCCTGCAGTGCTGCATTTAACCACTGCGCCACCTTGGCTCTTGGAACACCCAGCAACTCAGCAGTTTGATGCCAGCAACTCAGCAGTTTGATTCTCATCAGCTCAAGGTTGATTCACCCTTCCATCCAAGGTCAGTAAAATAAGGACCTGGATTCTTGGGGACAATATACTGATTCTGTAAACAGCTTAGAGAGGGCTGTAAAGCACTGTGAAATGGTATATAAGTCTATAGTACTATGTGCTATTGCTATATATTTCATACAGTATTTTTTACTACAATGGTAGTCTCCAATGTGGACATATCCCTGATTCTTATTCATCTTATTGAGTCCATCTGAGGCGATTTCCACAAGAATCTGGGATTCATTTATTTTGAAGGGAAAACACTTCAGTTATATGGACTTCAATGGCGGGTTGCTATTTTTTTACTACTGGTTTGGGTGTGCGAGATGCTTCTCCACATGCACAGAAGCATCCGGGTTGGGGGGGGTGTATGGAGCCTCCTGCTGCCACTACTGTTGGTTCACCTGATCCAGGACCAACTGGGAGCAACCCATCTGTGATGGATTTGGAACTTACATTTTGAACACAATTTAGATTTCAAGCCATGTCATTCTTATAATAAACATACAAATATAAGAGCAAGGTGTATTGTGGGCCAGAAAGATCCTAAATAAAGGTAGCAGAGTTGTAGATTATCTGCAAGATTCTCAAACCAACCAATATACAACTTTGCCAGTGTTTTTAATAAGTGTAATTCTCTATTCTGCAATGTCAGTGAAAGTGTGCATTTTATTTCTGTGTGTCTCAAATTCAGAATTGGATGCTGTGCTTTCACTAAGCTCTGATTTTCCCCAAGACAAAAAGAACATTTTAGTTAATTAAGGACCAGTGAGTCTTTTCACAATGTTTATATTGTCACAACAATGAAGTCTATCAAAGTCTTTTGTATCTTCTTTTAGGTAATATCAAATGAATGAAACCAATCTTCTCATAATAAAATAAACTGTATCGTCTTATGTGTTTAAATTTAAATTTTACAGAATCATCTTAGTGATACCATTTTTTAAATTTACAAATTACTGACAGTGAAAGCAACCAAAAAAGGGGAAAACTGACAACTTCTGCTGCACTCGACAACTTTTTAAAGTTTCTTAATGAAATGGCACACTTCGAAAGAATGACCATAAGAAGTAATTATCTACTTGTGAACCATATAGAGATTTACCATTCCATCTCAAAACAAAACCCTAATTAGGAACTGCAATTCTGAGGTTTTTAAAAAGAAAGGGGGAAAAAAGCAAATAAAATTAGCATAACTTCTAATTGGGACATTGGCTAACTTGTGCTTTCTAACAATTTGTAATTTCAGCTGATTTAAGAATCATAAATCGGGGCTGGAAGTATGCAATTAGTATTTGTTTAAATGATAGCAATGTGCTGTAAATAAGATTCTTAATTGGGTTTGCAAGATTAAAATTCAGGCTTGTTGCTTCTCTCCCTCCACACACTGCCAAATCAACACCTTCTTTCTAGAGTTGCAATGTGGTATATTCACAATGCTACCTCTAAATGAATGTCAACTTGTTTTACCTCGACTGGAGCCGATCGATACTTCATTAGGCTGAATTGTCTTGTGCCCATGCAACCTTGAAGCTGTGGCTTAATTACCACCCGTATTATGCAGTGGCTGCAAGAGCTGGGCTCAGCTGTGTCCATTCTGAACAAAAGCTACACACATTTACCTATGTTTAGGAAATATATATTTCAGACCGAAGCTTTGGAATATTTGATAAGTTAACTTTCCCAAGGATGCCAACTTGCTTCATAATGTAAAGGTTTCCCAAGTCACACCTTTAAAAACTTTCAACACTTTCAGAACACTTTGGGTAAGAGTAAGAGCTGTTATATACTAGTGTTCTATTTCTCTCACTTTCATTAGCTCATTTAAAATTATTTTGAAATTAAGAGAAGACAAGAAACCAACAATATTCATCAGAAAAGAAAAGATGGGAAAGTGCACATGACAATCATGACAAATGACATCTCTCATCTCAGAGTCATGTTTCCTCACTAGACTGATTTGTCATCCTCATTTTTGACATTTTTCATCCTGCTATGAAATCACATTGACAGAATAAGATATTTCTGCACTTAGGAGTGGACTACGCAAGATGGCTCCTTGCCTCCATTTATTTTTTGTTTTACAGCTACACATTTTGATTTGTAAGCTCTTCAGTGCTCAAGTCACAATTCCCTTCCATTTGCAAAATGAAAAATTTATTCTGTGCTGGACTCAGAAAAGGGCAATGTGGTTGTGTTGATATAGAAACAGTATATTGCAAAAGCAAAGTTGCACCATAAGTTCAGCTTGGTTTCTACTGGGGAGGAAGGTCTATGCTAAAATGAAGAATAAGAATTATTTACTCAATCTAGAGACTGGCAATTTCACATGGGTACATGAGAGACCGCCTGCTGCCAATTACCTCTCAAAGATCCATTAGATCACACAGATTAGGCCTCCTCCGGGTTCCGTCTACTAGCCAATGTCATCTGGCCACTACCCGGGGGAGGGCCTTCTCTGTGGCAGCTCCAGCCCTTTGGAACGAGCTCCCCGCAGAGATTCGGACCCTCACCTCTCTCCAGGCCTTCCGAAAAGCAGTTAAAACCTGGCTGTGTCGGCAGGCCTGGGGTCAATGAGTTCCCTTCCCCTCTCAAATCGTGTGGCTGTTGGTTGTTTTAAATGCTCTGTATTTTCTGTTGTAGTTTTGTGTTTCCCTTCCCCTCCCTGGGTTTGTGCGCCGCCCTGAGTCCCGTTGGGAATAGGGCGGCATATAAATAAAATGAACCTCGAACCTTGAACATATCTTGAATTAGCAATTTCAGAATTCCCAAACACTTCCTATGTTGGTTGGAAGTTATGGGATTGTATTTAAAATAATCTAAAGTAGATTTGGAATTTAACAATTTGTAGATAAGACTGGAATTTTTTGGAGGTAAGTGTGATGATATAAAGGAAGATCAAAAATTATGGCTGGTGTAGAATAGTGTTAGACAATACAGTCTTCCAGAATCTTATTTTGCCACTTGGCATGCTAAGATTGTGACAGTATGAAGTACTGGTTGCAAGATTTGGAGCTACTTTACAGGTTTGGCAATAGTTTTTTATAGAGAAAATTAAAACTGTTTGCTCCTGGGAAGTCTTCTCCTACAGTTTAACAAACAAAAAATCCCTCACATACCTGTCACTATGTGGCTTCTAATACATATGCTTCAGACATTTGGAAGAATGATCATTCTACAGGTGCCTATAATAGTGTGGAAATTGTTGACAGTGATTGGATAGTAGAAGATTCGGGACAGACAAAATGAAGTACTTTGTCACAGAATTAGTAGTAAACCTGTGGAATGTACTAGTACAAGATATAGTGATGACTGTCAAGTTGGACATTGTTAAAAGGGACTACCAATGACTAACTACTAATCAAGGGCAATTTAGAGCTGTATGCACAGCTTTGAACTAGAACTGACAATCCTCTGAATGAAACACCTATTAAAGCTGCTTTGCAGAGTAACTCATTCACTAATTCAGGTAGCAAAGCTTTACATCCCTTGGTTTCTGAGGCAACTTTCAGCAATTCCACTTGAGATAAAATGTTCTTTACCAATCAGAACTTCAAGCAATATTTTCTTTAGCACTTCTTACTAAGGAACTCAGAAAAAAATTGCATTCATATCCTGTTTGAAGGATTATCATAATCAGCTGATCTGGTTAGCCATTTTAGAAACAGAATATTGAACTAGTGATGGCTTTGATCTATTGAAGAATGGTTCTTCATATATTGCTAAATTCTTAAAATACTTAAAACACTTTATTTGTTATAAATGGAAATAATTTTTGACTCATGCAAATGGAATGCATGGGTCAGCTGAAATAGTTTGAATGAATGCTGCTAGTTATTTGTGCCTGACAACTACACAGTCAATCATTTTTTCTGACAAAAATTACAGGTAGTCCTTGACTTGTACCTGGCTATTTAGTGACTGTTACAGATTACAATGGACCTCCCTGGGGCTATTTATGACTCAGGTTTGAACTTTAGATGGTTGCCTCCTTTTCAAGTACTAATCACATAATTGCATTTTGGGCGCTCAATAACTGGCTCACATTTATTGTCATTTTCAGCATCCTGTGGTCACTAAATACTGTTTGCCTGCTAAACAAACTCCTGTAATCTCTCCCCCCCCTTCCCAGATCTGATACAATTTGACTAAATCTATGGAACTCAAACTTTTTTTGGGGAAAGCATAAACTACAATATCTATAGAATTAATGAAGAATAGTTTGGAAAGATGGATTGTGGAAAAATGAAATTTACAACAAAATCTGTGGATACCATGGCTCATTGAGTGTATAAGGTATAGTTTTATGCTGAACCTTTTTGTTCTTTTTTTCCCCTCAACTATTTCCTGGCTTAATTTGCTATTTCAATGAACATCTAAAAGCATATAGAAAGATTTGTAAAGATAAGTCTCACTTATAATCATCTCTGTAAAATTATTTGTGAACGCTTGCTGTTAAATGAGCTACAACGTAATTAAGGAACATGATTTTTTAAAAATATGTCTTTTCAATTTGTCTTAACTTTTTTGAGGATTTTAAGAATTCTCGATCTGTGGTTTGGAAATATTACAAACAAGATAATTTCCAGAAGGAAATAATACATTTACTTATAAAAAGAAAGAGGGATGAACTCAAGATTCGTTGGCAATCATGGCAAATAACCTCCACACCAGGAATAATATATATATATATATATATATATATATATATATATATGTATGTATGTATGTATGTATGTATGTATGTATGTATGTATGTATGTATGTATGTATGTGGGGGGGTATTTGTGCTGATAAATAAATAAAGGGAGGTATCTATTAGATTTTTACAACCCCTGGTAAGCCCCAATTATGTGTATCTTCTAAGATGTTTTGATTCTCCTTGTAAGATATCAATAATGTCTATTAGAATATATGTGGTTTCAACATCTTTAACCAAATCACATGGTTTCTCATGGGTGAGATGCCCAAGTCCTATATAATTTTGTGGTTTCTCAAGGTTTTTGTAGTGAGATGCGCACTTCATTGGCAACATCCCATAGTGGTATCCAACACCTGAAATATTGCTAATCCCAATTTTACACATTTGTTTGGCTTTCCTTATGTTAACATTCTTTAATTAGGTCATATATGTGTAATGCAATAAGTCTCTTTTTCACTTCTTGATATTTTTAAGTAGATTTGGAAAAGACCACCAGCTGAAACTCTGAACAGCCATTACAAGTAAACATTGAACAAGTTTAAAACACTCTATCCACTACAAAGCAACACTGTTCCTAAATAATCCTTCATTACTCTATACCACTCCTTACCTGCAGATAATATGTCTATAACTTGCCATTCCCTTTCAATAACAATGAAATGGCCCCAGCAATCTAACACCTAAGGGTCACTTGCTTTTATTTTATCCTAGAATGTAGTGGTTATGAGCAAAGACTCTTCCTTTGTGCTTCATCCACAATGAATCTTTTGCTACCATCTGGAAAACATTCCTCTCCTTCTCCTCCTCCCCAACTATCTACTTTTTTCAGCTGGAATACAAAAGATGCTGCACAAGCCATTTGATTGAAGTCACCGTTACATATAAATTGTTTAAAATTACCAAGTTATTTTTCTAGATTAATGGGAACAAAGCCTATCAGCCAATGATGGCATCAGAGTACAAAGTGCCCTTATGGGCTGTGAATTCCCAAAATAGCCTCATGGTATTACTGATTAGCAGATCAAAGAATTCTTATCACTGCAACCTCAAAAATGTGGAATCTGTATGCAATATATTTATAGACCATAAAGGAAAAAGATTCTGGATTAGATGAGCCTATTCTCTTTTTAAAAATTGTGATACAGAGAAAAGTGGCTATGTAGTTGAATATAAAAAAAGTATTAATTACCTATTCTTAGGGATTTCCATTAACTCCCTCCCTCCCAAATGATACTTCTATTTTTGACTGACAATATCTATAATTAAATGAAGGCACGGAAGATCTTTGAAAACTAGAAATCATGAAAATTGAACACTGGAAGGAATCTGTAGGAGGTTTATTACAAAGAGATGGAAACTCTGGCAATCTTTTCCACATTGATTAAAAAAATAGGAGAGGATTATGTTCTTTCACTCTGTCTTGATCGCTACTCCCTATGGCACAATGATTGTGACAGTTTAGTTATTATAGTGTGACATATAACTACAATGCATCCATGTACCCAAAATATTTCTTATAGAATAGTAGCCATACAGTTTTCTTCTAGCCTCTACTAATTCATTCCTCTAGCCTTCCCAATCTTGTCCAACCCAAATAGGTCAATGACTTTTCATCATCCGCTGTCAGGATATTCAGTGGAATGGGTTGTTGTTCAGGAATATACACATCTGGAATATGCCAAAAGGGGATGCTTATACTGTTTTTTGGTACTATGAAAAACTATGCCTAAATTTGCAGTTACATTTGCCATCATTTTGGAGATTTTATGTAAGCTATGTTGAGTCCATAAATCTTCATAGGTATGTATTTATAAATCTAAAAAGTCCTCACTGATAAATAGAACAGTAGAAGTTTTCTACTTTAGATGGTGCCATTCAATATTAACAGAAGATTCATTCAGTAATGTGATATGTTAGCTTTATTAAAGCATGAAACTGACCCTCTTTTTAGTTATTTAACTTCATGTGATATCCAATTTGATTCAAATTAAATTTTACAATTTGTAATTTAAACTTTCCTGATTTCTTGCCAACTCCTTCCTGCCAAACTGAGATTAGAAAAAGAAGAGCACCAAGTTTCATCTAGCAGCAATGAAGACATCTTTCTTTTTTTCTGTGTGAGCAGATGTCAGAAAGAAAGAAGCTATAGATAACAGCTTCATGTCCATATGCATGTCAAATTTGGTCAGGAATCTTAGGTATTTGCGTGTCCCAAATCTGCGGTGACACCTGCTGCTTACATATTTTTTTAAAAAAATCATTTTTAAAATTGAGGACATTTTTCCAAATAGAGATTCCTGCATATTAAATAATGAATTAATTTTTCATATTAGGCATTTGCCAATGACTTTTAGTCCATATCTTTATGCATATAAACATTTTTTAAAAATAATTATGCATAAACAAATGGGAAAAAGCAAGTTTACTGAATATACTTTTATTTATTTCAAGATAAATTATACTCTATTATTGTAGTGCTATTCAGGATGATGTATAGTCACAATAAATTTAGGATTGGCCAAGCCAAATATTCAGACCCTCCTATATTATGGATTCATTCATTTGGAAAGTGATGTGTGCTCATGATAGACTGATTGAAAATCCTATACTACCTAAATTTAGAAACACATATAAACTATTCCAATAATGTTTAGGTTGCCTAGAATACCAGATAAGTAGACTCCTACCCATCCTTTTCTTTATTCAAAGAAGATTTCTTTTTCATTTCAGCATCTGGAGCTTACATATGCCCCTATCCTTGTATGGACCATGGTGACTTTTGCATGTATTTGCTTGATTGTGCAATTGCAGAGCTTTAGCAGGGAGCTCAGATCATACATATGGAAATGCTGTTCAAATCATACCAGCGAAATGCTGTGGACATAGTGTAGTTGGACTTCATCAAGGCATTTGACAAAGTAGACCAAAACCTACTTCTTGGTAAACTAGAAAAATGTGGGATAGACAGGATCTCCACCAGATGAATTTGTAACTGGCTGACAAATTGTACTCAATGAGTAGTCTTTAATGGTACTGTAGGGTTCCAAGTAATATACCCATAGCAAACAGAACTCTGAGGCAGGTTGATTCCGCAATTCATAGTTTTATTGCATATATCATATTGGCACAGGGTGGTGAAAACTGACTCTGAATGTTCCCACAGTTTTACCTAATTAAAAGTAAACATTTTTCACTTCACCAAACAACTAGTCACATGGTCCAATCAAGGTGCTGTCCAGTTGCCTGGTAACTTCACTCCTCCTCTCTCTCTGGCCACTTATGGGAATGTCCTTGGTTCCCAGGAGTAAGTATTTTGTTTTGGCTACAAAACTCCAGCTTTCTCTATTTCCCCTTCCCTATCCCTCAGCTCCAGTGTGGCAACACTGAAGCCTCAAAATGGCCTCGGTTAGATCAGCTTCAAGGTTGACAAGTACTACGTTTACATGGAGGGAAGTAAGCAGTGGGGTACCACAAGGTTCCTTCTTAGGCTCAATACTCTTCAATATCTTCATAAATGACTAAGATGAGGAAATAGAAGAACTCATCAAATTTGCAATGACTCTAAGCTGGTAAGAATAGCCAACATACCAGAAAACAAGCTCAGATTTGAACCATGGGCCCTATCCAACAACATGAAATTTAATGTGGAGAAAAGCAAGGTTTTACATCTAGGCAGGAAAAACCAAAGATATAAGAAAAGATTTGGTGAAAACTAGCTGGAAACAGTAACTGTGAGAGGGTCTTAGAGTCCTAATGGACAATCACTTAAACATAAGCCAGCAGTGTGCAGCGACTGCCAAAAAAGCTAATACAATCCTTGGTTCTATAAACAGAGGCATAGAATCAAAACCATGTGATATAATAGTACCATTTTATTAATCCTTAATAAGACCACATCTGGAATACTGCATCCAGTTTTGGTCACTGCATTACAAAAAAGATGTTGAGACTTTAGAAAAAGTGAAAAAAAGAGCACCTAAGATGATTAAAGGCCTGGAGAGAAAAATATATGAGGAATGGTTGCAGGAATTGGGTATGGTTAGTCTAGAGAAAAGAAGGAGTAGGGGTGAAATGATCATATTCTGGTATTTGAGCGGCTGCCACAAATAAGATGGGGTCAACTTATTTCCAAAGCACCAGAAGGCATGACAAGAAACAATAGATAGAAACTAATCAAGGAAAAAAGCTACTTGGAATTAAAGAGAAACCTCCTACCAGTGAGTGAACCAATGGAAAAGAAATTGCCTTCAGAAATTGTGGTTGTTCCAACACTGGAGGTTTTAAGAAAAGACTGGACATCCACCTATCTGAAATAGTATAGGGTCTCCTGCTTGAGCAGGAAATTGGACTAGAAAACTTCCAAGGTCTCTTCCATCTCTATTCTGATTTAAAATAGGATTCTGAACAGCTTATAAGTGTTTAAATGAAACAAGTAAAAACTGCTATAGATCTTCCCTGAAACAAACATGGAGGTTGGATACTAAGCAATATTTGACTCTGTTTTTATATGAGTGTTTTGCTACTGAGGTGTAGACAGAGAACAGGTGGAGCATTAAAAAAAACTTTGTTAATAATAGGAAGATTAAGGAATTTATTACATGATGGTTCTTATATTTCATAGCAAAAAGCTTTCTTATCTCTAGAGTCCTGGCTGACCTCATTTTTATTTTTTCCCCTTTTTGCCAGGAGGTTTGTTTTCAGGCACACGGAAAATAGAAAATTAAATCTCATACAACCCAACTTACTCGCACACACATGAATCCACACATGCTCCAACTACACAGTTTTGCAGAGAACTCTGATAACACAATCAATTTGCTATGGGCAGCACATAGCTGCATCCACATTTATATTTTTGATCAATATCTGTACAGTATGCAGGATTTCTGGTTATGTAACTCTGACTGGATTGCCCTTCCATTTTTATGCTATGTAGTATTTAGAATAAATAATAAAACTTAGCCAATTAAAAGCCTGTATGAAATGAGATGAGTGCATTTTAGACAAATTTCTTTGCCTTCTATTGTATGGAGTCCATGCCATTGAATGAGCATTTGATCTGATTCTGAATCTGGATTGTTATAGAGATGGTTTTATTGGTAACTATCTGTTAGTTATCACTGTTATTATAGTCCAGGTAGATTTGTGTCTTGCTAGTGTTCCCAGTTTCCAGGAGATAGTGAAAAGGACTACATAGTCTACAGTCAACTCCCCTTGACCACTGGTAGTTATCTGAGAATGACCTAAGTCATTCAAATAATGAGAGAATGGTTTATTAGTTATTGCAAAAGTTTATTGCAGAACCCTTTGATAAATGGTTCATCCAAGAAAGCTATTATAAATGATGACATATAAATTTATAAAGAGTATATGTTTATTTGTTATATTTTGGGTGTGTCAAAGAAATGATCACCTATTTTGTGGATGGTCAGTGTTCTGGAATAATTTCAATTCCTATTGTTGGTGTTTGCAGTGGTGGTCAAAACAGGCAAGAGGTTAACTGCAACTTATGTGAATGAATCGCTACTCCTTTATATGTGTAAAAATTGTAGGTGAGACTTGGTTGTACAATTGAAGTTGCCATCTTCTTTGACTCCATCTGCAGATGCTTCTGATAGTGATACATATTTGTATGTACTCTAGATTTCTCTTTATCTTTGAAAGACTACTACCTCTTCCTCATTCAGAATTTCAACCTTTGTATCAGTCAACTAACAGCTGCAGGAGCCTGCAAGGAAAAATAGTTATCTATTATAACTGAGCTGATGATAATGCAGCTGAAGCATAGAAAACATTCTTTAACCCCATGACTGTTACAGGAAAACAAAAGAACAATGGACATAATATTTTTTTGTGGTCTCTGAAACAATTGCTGTTAATACAACATCTATATTTAGGATTTTGCATGGTTTGTCTAAAAGACACTTTTTGACTTTATTTGTCTCTTTGGAGGGATCTAGGTACTGAGGTGGCATAAATGGTTTTTCCAGGAAGAGGGCTTCAAAGGACATTAAGTATTGAGGAACAAAAATCTATATTATGTACCCTACTTCTTTTCAAAACAATGTGAATTCGCATCAGTTTAACAACTGGGTTAAATTTGTCAGAGTAAAATTAACCTTTCTGAATATATTCCTGGATAATTTTTAAAAAGTATTTTATTTCAAAGCTGCTATGAATGTGAGTGGGAAGTCTATAAACGGAGGTGTTTTGAAGATGGTTATGGTTATGGATACAGGTCAGGTGCCAAGTAAAAAAAAAAAAAAAATTGATATCTAGAGCATCAATGAGATTCCAGTGTATGAGTAAGTTTATTTCCTAACTGATAATGCCTTTGTATAGCTAAATGAAGTATGGATACAATAACTGAGAGATTAGTCATAAAAAACTGGCACAGAGAAAGTAAAGAAATTTTAAAAAACTACAGTTAATCCAACCCAACAATTTCTGAAGGCTTCAGGCTATAATTTAAAATTTTACTTGGTTGTCCAATAAGTTAAATTATAACTTATTCTAATACGCAAAGAAATGTACATCTGTTCAAACAAATAATAGTTCAATATAACTTTTAATGAAACAGAATCTTGTATTTGAAGTTACTACTTTTGAAGAGTTTTATGAAAAATTGGAACTGCACTGGTACTCTTTGAAAACCTTCTTTGCTGAATCTCACCACGTGTGTAAGAACTGAACTTCGTTCCAGACAAAACAGAAACTTGAACTTAGCTACTTACCATATATGACTATTCTATTTTCTCTTTCCAGTTTTACTCACCTCATCTTTTCCAGCCTTACAATTTTAGTCAGACTGTAAACTGGCCAGGGTTCTATTGGTCTTTAATTTATTATCATTGAGTCCCCATAAAAAAAAGGATTGGACCTTATTTAATTAAAGAACGTGTACATTTGTAGCTAGAAGTATAATCGTGTGCAATATAGACTCATTACACTAAAGTGTTTTGGGGTTTTGTTGATGTTTGTTATTTTGTTCAATTGACCATTCATTTTGTTGTAACCAAAGGACTCAGCAGAAATCATTATTAGTATTAATGATATTTGGTTCTCTGCATATTTCTTAAAAGAAATTGTTTTTGTGAGGGGGAAAAACAAGAGTAGTACCTTGTGCAATTGAATTAGACTGTCTTCTCTTGAATTCTTACCTTTTCCTTCTGTGTACACCCTATTATTAATGTACATTATTACTTCAAGTATGTCAGAAAAGGAGACAAACAGTCAGAAGCAGAAATTTTTCCCTAATTCACTCTGCCTAGCCAGCAAAATGTAAGGCAAAATTATTCAGGGGAAAAAATACAATTTTCTGTCATCTCTGCCATACACTGATAACAAAGCTACAGGCTAATATGTTTTGATATTTTTGTCACTCGTTTATCATGTGACCTTTCATGCTATCATTAATACAGCTGAGGGACAGAACAGACACACTGAAATAAGGGTGTGGGTAAGTCAGATTGCTTCTGTAACAACTAACGGTCAGTCACAGCAATTTATGCTTTTCTTCGCTGTAGCACTGACTGAAGAAGAGAAATTGTTATTAAAATTTGATATCACTGTCTAGGCTCTGCCACCTAGAATTTGCAACTTTTAGCTCTGATGAGAATGCTGGGACGAGGTTTAATAAATTTCTCTTTGAATTATGATATTAATACAATACGACATGCTTACTTAGATATTCAACGAATGGAGGGGAAAAATCAGATTCAGGACATTGGAACACTGAGTATTATCTGTACCAATCAAATATTTTAGTCAAATAACATATCTGAATAATCAGATACAAGCAATGGTTTATGTTAAAATTACTAGCCTCTTTAAGTGTGCAAAATATTAAAAAATATTTATTAATAATATTAATAAAGGTTTGTTTTAATCAGCATTATGTTCAGGATGCTATAAATAATTTATTACATCTTCCTTACCTCATTTAGAATAGGTGATAAATACATTTGCATTTAATCTGGCAACAATACTTACAATTACATTCAATTTATGTTGATTATAGAGCCAATTCTGTAGCATTCTCAATATAAATCTAATTTATGTTTAATATTAGTGCATTGAAAATATTTTACATAGCAGAAAATTAACCTTACAAGCTATCTGGTGAAAAAAAAAGTACAACTTTCAGCATAAAAATAGTGTGAGGGGGAAAAACAATCTTTTAGTAATTTAAGCCTTTTTGTCTTCCCAAAGTGGTGCTATTTTAAATATTTGAATTACGAGATGATTGTGGATGATACAAAGGCAATTTCCACATTTAAGGTTCAGTTTGAATCCCATATACATCAAAGATTGATCTTGCCCTGTTATCCTGTTTTTACTGTGCAAGCTTGAATCTGGTTAAATATAGACTAATTCCATATAATGAGAATTATTTAAAATGCTCTAAAACTTGAAATATCAAAAAGCTCTTTGAATTGCTTCACTTTGGGGAGAGTTTCTAACTGAACCTATTACACAATTGTATTTACATACAAAGGTAGCAACTGTAAGATTTCAGTTTTTTTTAAAAAAAAGGGACCTTACAGAGAAAATGTTTTCTTTAATGGACTGTCTTCAGTTACATTTCTTTCAATAGAATGTGATATAATAAAATTCCTAATACATGAAAGAAACATGCAAGGGCTTCTTTAAATTCAGTTCATAAACTCATTTTGCTTATATTTTGCTAACATGACTAAGTTTTGCACAAATAAATACACATAATATATTTTAAAACCTAATGTAATACAAAGTATTATATTATTCACCAGAGTGTAGATCTTCAGGTGTAATAGCTCTTTATAACTATAAACAAACTATGATCAATTTTATTTTTCATTTAGTCAAGGTTTTTCTCAATCCTTGCAGATATTTTCACTTGGAACAATGCAATGCTTATACAATACACATTTTTAGAACATTTGTTCATTTTGCAGAGGATGAATATTCAATTCAGACATAATTTGTGGAAATATGTCCTTTGATGTTAGTACTATGCTATACCTTTGTTTTCAGGATATAATCCATAAAATATTAGGTGGAGGAAGGAAATATTATGTGTTTTGGTATGATTTCTGTTTTGTTTTGCAAATAGACTTGGTAAAAATGAACATGGTAGTTAAAAAGTTACATGCAAAAATACATGACTAATAATTTAGCAATAAAAACAGTTGGGAACTTTCAAGTGATTTATTAACAGAAACTGTAATCTATATAAAAGCAATATATGAATAAGATAATACTGTGTAAATAAAAAGAATATTACACCTTGTTATTTTTATTTTTTATTTGTTGTTGTTCACATTATGTTATGAACAAAGAATTGTCTTTCCTTCATCGCCTTATTCCTTACAGACACACTGACCTGGAGATAAATTCTCTCCATAAAGAGCAGGAGTAAATACAAATACATCTTCATACTAGCTGAGTCTTATATCACTGCAGAGAGCATAGATTATTCATTCCACCCTGCGTTATATAGAATTCCATTTTCATTTTTATAGGGGATGCATATGTGGAGATGGGAGGGGTAAAGGGGGGAATATTGGACTTATTAGCCACAAAGGAGACTGTCTTATTGTACTAAGAACTAATTTCATATCATTCTATAGCACAAGTCTTTGTATATTTATTTCTAAGTAAATTCTATGCATAATAGACCTTAATCTCAGATAATTGTGCTTCGGTTCATAACCTTATGGAACTTAATGCTTTCCATTTTAAAAGCAAAGGTGTACCATCTTAATCCTACACTAAAAACAAGGCAAGAACTATTTTTAACCCTGGAATTGCTCCCCTTACATTAAAGACAATATATTTGTATTAGTATTTTTAAAATTCTAGGCCACCTCCATGGATTTTTTAGGAAAATATTTATTATATAATAATAATAAAGGTCTCAATAAAAAGTATAAGCCTGCTATTTGCATAAATGTCCAAGAGGATCCCCCCCCCCGTTTGAAACAGTGCCCAAATATTAAAAGTGAGGGTAGGAATACTTATGATTTAAAAGGACATTAATAACACTTCTTAACTTGTGGAGGTGCACATTTTCTTAAAGGCAATGAAACAATCAGAAATAAATTCTGTTAATTAGATGACAATAAATAAGTAAATAAATATACCCCACAAACACAATTCTTCTTTCTCATTTTCTTTCTTATAACATTTCAAAAAACCAGTTTTTGTAAAAAAAAAAAAAAAGAAAAAGAAAGAAAAAAACCCACTGGCATTCACGTTTTCATGTAAATAAAGCAGGAACCACAAACAAAGCCAGCAATCTTACATACTTGCCTTCAGTGGTAAAGGATGGAACGCTTGCCTGCTACCAATCAGCAAGTGGTTGCTATGGTTACAAGGTCAGGAAATATGCCTTTTCCCCTGTTGTCCAAGGCTTGCACATGTCACTTCTGAAACTATGAATTTTATATACAGGTCAGGAGATGCATACCAAAGAAATAAATAGTGTATTGGACCATAATGACAGCTAACGTTCAAATGTCCTTGAATTTTTTTTTAATTCTATCCAAACACATTTTGTCATTTTGAATGGGTTGGGGATTTTTATATAAAACTGGAGCAATTCCTTCCTGTAATGAAATTTAGCAACGTAGGTACAACCTATATCTTCTTATTGGAAATTGCATTAATAACTTGTTTCAAAAAGACTCTTATGATGCTTAATTTTCTGACACTACCATTCTTGAGTGATCTTTTTTTAAGTTCTTCAAAAATTACAGCATTATTCTATTTTAAATGTCTCATTTTCCAGCTACTAACTAATTTCTGAAAAATAGATTTATCAATGCTGAATTGATATATAGAAATATAGATGTCATGCTGATAATTAAATGTAAATGGTCTTGTTTGAAAATCTGTTTCTTTGCACAGTCTGTATGATAGAAAAATAAATACAGAGATAAGAAATAGATATAGGAAAAGATATGGAAGTTTTAATAAAAACTCGGTAGACTGAAAAGGATGTTGTTTTTAAAGTGACTGAAATGTGAATTCAACCCTTGATGGTTTATGTGTCACTGAAGACTTTACTAGGAAAATTAGTCAAGGCCTCTCAAGGGATTTTGCATTTTGCAACAGATAAGGTAGGTCAAGTAAAGATGGTGATTCCAGGGTATATGTTCTTTTTTACTTGTTTTCTTTAGTTTTTACACCCTGATGTTTCTTTTAATATAATCTGTTTTTAGATTCTTTATATAGCAGATATGAAGAGAATTGCAGTTTGCTATAGAGCACGCAATTGTGCAAATTATACTAATTTAAAATGTGAAGAATGATATGTGAAATGCCTGGCAATATTAAGCATTTTTTTCTTTATCCTTACCTTAAGTAAATAGCTTGTTCACTTAGATAATATTTTTACTGGAATATTCTGATGTTATTTTCATTTCTCAATGTGGAATGTAGGGAAATATGTAATATTTAACAATACATCATCGAAAGCAGATTTATCAAGATATTGTAGTACCATAAGAATATTATGAGCAGTATTAGAATCTACAAAACACTGTGCAAAATATTATGAAATGCTGCACATCTTGAAATAAAAGGCTTTTTTATTATTTTTTATTTATTATATTCTAAGCGTTCTCAATGAATTATATTTCCTTCTGTTTTCTTTTTGGTTGCTTTACAACTCTTCTATAGCCTGTAAACTTGTCTATTGATGATAAAAAGCCTAAAATATATTGAAATAGGAATATAACACAAAGGATAAGAGAGATGTTATTACCCTTTTCTTTTTGGATTGTATCTTTTGTTGAAGTGGATATTCCCCTCCCTTCTTTTTCTCACTCTCATTTGGCCAGGAAAGATTAGCCTATACCTTGATAACAATTCTTCCAACTCACCCCCAACCGCTTGATTCATTCTTTCTTTCTTTCTTTCTTTCTTTCTTTCTTTCTTTCTTTCTTTCTTTCTTTCTTTCTTTCTTTCTTTCTTTCTCTAAGAAAGCAGCATTCAAATGAGAAACTAAACACAATTCTTTTCAACAGGCAATTTACCCCATGACGAGATATGCTTTCACTTATTTTTCTCTGACATTCTCACATCTAGTAGCACAGCAGGTATCCAGAGGTTAGGCTTCAAATAAAGGATAACTACCTTCTTATATTAATAGATGCCATTGTATGAATGTCATATTATTGCAGCATTTAGTTCCTTTAATTGTTTTCTTTTAAATTATATATGATAAAGCAGGCCAAGACAAGTGAGAATAAAAAAATATCCCACATTTTACTAATTTATCATTATTATGGTGTGGCACATTTGCCCATTACATGTGCATATGTAGGTGTACTTGTATATGTGTTTGCATCCAAGGCTACTTGTAAGGACTAGTTTTGAGAAATTAGTCATGGTTTAACTGAGCTATTTTACCTAGATGCTTCTGATGCTGTTCAAATAATTCCTGTCCCTTGTACATGTTACCTCGTTACTGAATTCCAAGCAATGCTACATACTCTAAACTTTTCATGTCAGGTGGGTCAATATCCCCTAGTTCAAGAGGGTGGGTTGTTTCTCTTTAAGAACCAACAGGATAGCATCCCCTGGTTCTCAATCTCAAATCTTCCTGGGCTGTTTTATTCTGACTTTTTTTTTTGTCTAGTCAGATGAGTCCAGGTTACAGTCTCCTGGCCTATGTGCAACCTTGTCCATTAGCCAGTCCTTGCACCTTTGATGTGAACCATCATCCCTCTGCTTTATGTGGTTCATTCATTTTTACGCTTCCGTAACAATCTCTGCCCTAGTCCTGAATCCTGCTTTTATTGTAGACAGAGCTGACAACAGGCAGCCTTGTCTTTCATTTCCTTGATGTACTTTGTACTGCAGTATGGCTTTTGTTAGTATTGATGCAAACATTACCATAAACCACCACCTAGGGACTGAAAACAATTGACTAACTGTTTTCAAATCCAATACACTTAAGTTGATCAGATACAAAGTTTAAGTACAGTTAGCTTGGAGGAAGAAAAAAAAAGAAAAAGAAAAAAAACAGTGATGTGTGGTCTCAGCTTCTGCATCTGGAAATAAAGAGCAGTGGAATATCAAGACAAACAGCAATGAAATCTATTGGGGGGAGGGTTAGAGGGACAACCAATTGCCTCTCTTGGCAGTCAGGACCAATTTTTGTGTTCTCTGGCCCTATTTAAGTGACCTTCGTTTTATCTCATTTTAGAGGCTTATTTTAAGCAAGAATAGCAATGGGATTAAAAAGGTAAAGCAACCATGTTCAGGTTCTGATGAGATGTGCATTTTAAATTGGCTGATGTTAAAATTCTGTATTAAATTCTAAACAGCAGGCTAACAATCATGGCACTCATTATAGCAGACTATTCCATATCATATGGAAGAATTTCAAAGTTAGTGTGTTGTAAATGCAAAACTGTGCCTGACCCTTATTGAGAAAGAAGCAGTAACAGGGTCATTTGCTTTTTGAGCCTTGTTAGATCCTGAATTCAAGCCTTTGTAAAAGGGGCTATTCAGATTCAGTTTCCGCAGGATGCTTCAAAGATGTCAGTAGTGCATCTTTGAAGTTTTCTCCTAAATTAAGCAATGAAGGACTTGAGGGGAAAAAATGATCTATGAAATAAATCAGATTCAGGTTTTATGTATACTTCGCACCTGATAAAGCTGTTTCTTATGAAGCGTATAAACCATGCCATTACTAACTTCCTAATTTGCTCCTTTGCTCATACAGCTAAATTGTAGTAGCAAAATCTAACATTTGTAAATATGAAATAAAAATGTAAAGCTATACTTGGTCTTACTATAGGTATCATATAATCTGAAAAATATCCACTTTTTTAGCGTGAAAACTTCTAGATTTTAACGTACTTGGATAGATTAGCAAAATTACCTGCATTTTGTTTTATCTGAAAAAAAAAACCTCAAAGTGGATGTAGATTTATAATGCAATCAATAAAGTCATTAACATTTAAGCAGCTTCACCGTTCATGGAATTGGAATTCTAAATGATAATCTTTTCATGTATCTTGCTGTCTCTGTAGAAGGCCTCTACAGTAATTTTGAATTCTTCCCTTTTGGTACTCACTTTCAATAGTATATTCCTAACTCAATGTCATTGCTAACATTTCTAGTTACTCTTTCAGATTGTACAAAACTTTGAATCTTAAACCTAATATTTAATGAATCACAAAGCAAACATATATTTTCATATATCAAAGTAAACTCAGTGGGATGTACTCCTGGTAAGTTTGTTAGGTCTGAAACAAGAAATTGTTTGTTTATTATTATTATTTTAGAAAATGCCATAGAATAAGGTTACATTAAAACTGTAACATGTCCTTCTATCATTCCTAATATATTTAAATGTAGTCGTGGTTATGGTTCATTGGTTAATGAGGGAAAATATGTCCATCAGTTTCAAAATCATGAGCTACATTTATGTAATAATATATATTATAAAATAAATATCCTCTATTTCCCCCTTTTTTCTATTTTTTAAGAAAAAGAAAGAAAATAGTCCATTGAAGTCGATAGATTATCTTGTCTTTCATAATTATAGTAGATTATACTAGCATTCAAAATAAATTATAATAAGAACAAATATAACTTATGTATATAGAAAATTGTATAATTATAAAGATTATGTATATAATTTTATAGATTTGTAAAAAATTAATTCTTAAATCATGCAGTTAATTAACAAGTTCAGTGTCAAGATCATTATTCAGCAAAGTAGCCAAATTATAAGAACTATGTTTAACATCTCAATCATTGAACCTGATGTGGGAATTATCACCTAACTGTAAAAGTTATCAATAATAATTGACTGTGAATCTTTAAGAGGCAACATATCCAAGTTCAGTTCATACAATAAAGATGCTAGAGAGTGATAGTGATTTAAGCGTTTAGTTCAATGTGTCATAGCCTCCTTGACATCACTTTATTTTTTAACCATCATCCAGTGGACCGTATAAGATATATAAGGGTTGGTGGCTTCAGCTGCTTGAATTTATGTGTGAAATCTCTTGCTGAATTGTCTCATAATTGAGTTTTTAAAATAGATTTTCTTGGCTAAGCACAACTGCAATTGTGTTTAGTAACGAAGTTTAAACTGTTATGAAACACACAAACCCCAAGAAGGAATATAAAGGAAAACAGAACATGGTCAGGTATTAATAGCAGATAAATATATTTAAAGGATGCTTAATAGGCCCAGGAAAATGTATTTTGGAAAATCTCATATAATCTTTCATGTATTACAAGAGTAACACTTCACACTTTACTTTCATTCACTAATTCACTTCAGATGTATTTATGTATTGTTTATCTAGGAAAGTAACTTCTGTAAAAATATAATGGTAAACTAATTTTATTATTGAAGCAGTTAATTCACCAACTATCTAATCATACAAGATGCAACTTTAATTGAGTTCAGAGGTTTTAACTTATCTCCAAAGAATTGAGATATTAAGGCTATAATTATATCTCTATGTCTCTATCTCTATCATCTCTATCTCTATTGATCTATCGATTTACCTCTGTCTCTATTTATCTCTATCTAACATCCATCATTATATTTGTTATAGGGGTGGGTTCCGGCAGGCACTACTGCCAATTTGCTCGTGAGCATGCCGTGCGCGAGCGCACACATGATGCATGCATGTGCTTGATGCGTGCTGTGCGTGCATGTACAATACAATTAAAATTGTTCTGCGCATGTACAGAATTGAAAAACAAGATGGCACTGCCATAGGCACCGCCTAGAGAACCAGTTCAGGGTCGTAGCAGGCCTGGGTCACTGTTGGTTCCAGCAAACCAGGCCACCAAACCACTACTGGTTTGGCCGAACTGGTCCAAACCAGTAGGAACCTACCACTGATTTGTTATGAGAAAGGCCCACTGAGCATTATAATTTTTACTTCTAAATATATTTTAAGAGTAAGTGATAAATATATTTGTTGTACTAGAGAATAGTGAAATGCCTATCCATCTAAGGCAGTAATCAGATTAATTTCCCAGACTTATTTATGATTAGCAGAACCTGAAGAATCTAAAATGTTACAGCATGAACTGCTCACATTGAATGTGCTGGTTAGTCAACATTTCCCTTCTTTAGATATCTAATTCTATTCTCCTAACCAAATTTCTGTTGATCAAATAAGGATTTCTGGAATCCTTATGTTTAAAAAATCGACAACATGTGACTTCCATTCTGCAATCAAGTTCAACCCATTTTAATGCATTAATTATAATATATTTTGCTGTGCTGTTAATTAATAAAACATATAAAAACATTTATGATTATATATTGGTAAATGAGTTTAATGGAAAAAACATATGAAGTAAAACTTTGGCATCTATTCCCTATACTCTCTAAGTTTATCTTTCTGATATCAAAAATATTTGCATATTTCTTTTATTCTAAGTTAAACATACTTTTAAAAAATATTGTATGCAGATTTTCTTTGCAAATTCAGAACAACAAAGTTCTAACATTGGCATAGATTTGGATTGAAAATGAAATGAATTCTGTGCAATTAGTTTTTAAAATCCATATATTTACATCTGTCAATTTTATGAAATAAGCCAGAAGATCATATTTTGATTCCTAACTAAAACATCAACTGATAATCATTTATTTGATTTAGTATTACATAAATTAAATTCAGTAACAAAACTGACAAGATTAATTGAAAGGGATGTGTCATTTAGAAATACAACAGGAGTAGGAACTGAGCCTATTTTATTTTCTTAAAAGAATAACAGAATTGGAAGGAACCTTGGAGATCTTCTAGTCCAACCTCCTGCATAAGCAGGAGAGCCTATACCATTCCAGACAAGTGATTTTCCAGTTTCTTTTTAAAAGCCTCCAGTTATGGAGCACGCACAACTTCTGAAGATAAGCTCTTCCACTGATTAATTCACTGCCAGGAAATTTCTCCTTAGTTCTAGGTTGCTTCTCTCCTTGATTAGTTTCCATTCATTGTTTTTTGTCGTGTCTTTGAAAAATAGGTTGACCCCAGTGGTGGATTTCAATTTTTTTTAGAACATCTTCTGTAGGTGTGGCCTGCTTTGTGGGAGTGGCTTGCCAGCCATGTGACCGGGTGGGAGTGGCTTGGCAGTAATGTGACTGGGTGGGCGTGGCCAACTTGTAAAATGTGTTGAAATGTGGTATTAACAACGCTCTTGTTTAGCAACCAAAATGTTGGCTCAGAAACTGACATATGAAGCACGCAAGTCTTAAAGCTGTCAAGTTACAAGACATTTGTACCCCTAACCCTTTAGAGAAAAAAAAACCCCAGGGGTGTTCAAACTTGACAGCTTTAAGACTTGTGGACTTCAACTTCCAGAATTCCTCCTCAGGAACTCTGGCATTGAAGTGTGCAAGTCTTAAAGCTGTCAAGTTATAAGACCATTGCACCCCTAACCCTTTAGGAAAAAAACCCCAGGGATGTTCAAACTTGACAGCTTTAAGACTTTAAGGTTCAGATCGGAATCTTAAAGGCAGGTGGGGTGATTGGTGAGCCAGCCAATCAGTGAGCGGGGGGTGGGGCAAGCGTGGTGCAGACGGACGGGGGGAGGGATCTGGAACCGATTCTAAACAGCACAGTAGATTTGTGGATCCTCCTCTATAGAAAAGGTTAGAACTGGCAGGAACCCACCCCTGGTTGACCCCATCTTTTTTATGGCAACCTTCAAATATTGAAACACTGCTATTATGTCTACTCCTTTTAGATAAACCCCATTCTGGCAACCATTTTTATATGTTTATCTCCCAGCCCCCTAATCATCTTGGTTGCTCTTCTCTGCACTCTTTCCAGAGTCTCTACATCTTTTTTATAATACGGTGACCAAAATTGGATGCCGTGTTCTAAATGTGGTCTTAAAGGTAAATGTAAAGGTTCCCTTTGCACATATGTGCTAGTCGTCCCTGACTCTAGGGGGTGGTGGTGGTCATCTTCATTTCAAAGCTGAAGAGCCAGCACTCTCTGAAGATGTTTCCATGGTCATGTGGCTGGCATGACTAAATGCCAAAGGCATTTAGGAACGCTGTTACCTTCCCACCAAAGGTGGTTCCTATTTTTCTTCTTGCATTTTTACGTGCTTTCGAACTGCTAAGTTGGCAAAAACTGGGACAAGTAACGGGAACTCAGTCTGTTACGCACCACTAGGGATTCAAACCAGTGAATTGCTGACCTTTCTGATTGACAAGCTCACCGTCTTAACCAGTGAACCACCGTTTCCCTAATGTGGTCTTACTAAGTCTTTATAAGGCAGTACTAACACTTGATGTGATCTTGATTCTATCCCTCTGTTAATGCAACCCAGGATTGTCTTGGCTTTTCATTTCTAATAATAAAATAACTTAGTATTGAGATACTAATATGGATAAAGTTATAAAAGGAAATGTTAGAGACTTAACTACAGAACTATAGATATACAAGTACACACAATGTTACTTTTAAAACAAGACTTAAATCTTTCAGTTTTCCTCAAGTTTTTTTTAAAGGGACTTTCATTCTTCAAATTTTCCACAAGTTTTAGCATTGCTTTGATATTTTTATTGATGCGATTCTGAATTTTATTATGGAAGGAGGCAGAGGGCCTATACTGTTGTACTTTATGCCATTACTTATTTCTCTTATCACTCTGCACTTTTCATGGTTTTTCCCCCCATATTTCTGGTTTGAAAAACCCTATCAGGGGAGTTCACTGCTGGGAGTTAACTAAAGTGTGTGAAGCCTTGAAAGTCCCCTGCAGACTGTTGGGAAAAATCTTTGCATCAACTGAAAACATTTTTTAAAAATGTTATATATATTATTTGATTACACAACTATAAACCTTGAAAGTATACATATTGGATATTCAAAGAAAGGAAAAGATTTGTGCATATCTGTGTATTTTGTAATGTGTCCAGTAAAATCCTGCTGCCTTTTTGCAACCAGTGGGGACCAAAATTATCAGTAATTATCATCAATCTCTGTGAGCCATATTTGGATGTTGGCCTGAAGAAAATAAAGAGGATTTTTCATTTGCTTCCTTTCTACTTAGAGATCAATAGGAAGGGATGGGAAATGTATTGTCATGGTTCCTAATTCACTTTTTCTCCTTACCAGGATAATTCTTTCAATAGCACTTTTATGATTTGAGGAACCACTATGAACTGTATTTATATCCAAGCTAAAATTACATTCTCATCTTTTAACTATGTATTTGTCCATGTACCCGAAAGAAAGACACAGATGTGATCATGAATTTGAAAGAAAAAATACTTTCAAATCAAATTTGGATATGTAGAGTGTTTTCTTTTAATTAATGATAATATGTTGCTCTTGTGTCTCGTTTATCTTAGATCTTCCTAAGGCATATTCTCAAATCTCTGTATTATATTAGTTATATTTCTCTGAGCCTTCACTACTCTGTAATTATCTTTTGAAAACATGGTGTCCAGAATTGTATACAGTACTATGATTATTACTACTCTGTTGCTTTGCATGTACATTGGGAGATTTTGCACTGGAGACAAATTCCTTATGTGTTGAATCATTCTGTTCTGTTCCTTTCCATTCTGTTCCATTCTGCTCCATTCCAGAAAGGGTCAGTAATCTTTACCCTGACTGCCCTGACTCAAATTATCTAAAACTTTTCCATTCGTGATTTTAGAATGAATGAACAGAGTTTTTTTACAGTGTATTTTTTTTATCAAGAGCTACAATGGTGATAATGGCACAAAAAAAAAGAAGATGCTTGGATTTTTTCCTTTCATTGGATTTTTTTTTTAATTGGAGAGATTTCAAAGTAAAATAAACATTAATCTTATTGAATGTTTAACACATCTATGTCATAAAGCAGTAATTCATATGCTTTAGAACAACAATAGCAAAATTATTACATCTAATATTCAACCCTTTGCTTTTAAATTTCATCCAAGTATCTACAAACCACAAGCTAAGGACTATCTCATAGAAGACAACCATCATTTCCTATGAAATCTGCATTGGAAAATTATGATTAATCCACATAATTGGTTACAGAGATCCTATATCTCTGAAAGGATATGAAAGGATATCTCTGAAACAAGGCCAATTAGTCAAGGAAGAAGGAAGTGGTGATTTGTCCTTCAGCTTTTCAGAAATTATTCGCGTTAGGGCTGTAAGATCTGAGTAGCAGAAATATGGGTGACCACCATATAAGCAAAGACCCACAGAGTCACTAACACTTTGCTATTTTGTAATGATACTTCAGTAATTCTGCATCCAGATTTGGTGGACCTATTTTAATTAAATTGGTTCTTTGCCTGATATAAAGTATTTCAAATTAACACTTTTTAAGTTATTGTTCCCTTCGATTCACCTGGTACATACATTCCTTTTTCTGTTATGACATCAAAAACAGTTTTTATCATTCTGAATAAAGAATTTGAGCAAGTGTTAACATAAGGTATTTATAACCATAAGAAAGCAACAGGCAGCTAACAGTGAAAAAAAAATTATAATGTATTCTTCTGCAAGTTTGAAGATGCCTTATGGCCTCTAAATAGCTTTATGACAAAAATCAATTATTTATGATAGCATAGTGCAGCATTTATAATAATAGGGTTTGGCATGCAGTGGCTTGGTTCTGTATAAAAATAAAAATGAACCTTATTTTGCTTAGTTTTCTTTTTAAGAAAGGGGAAGGGGGGGGACTCTCAATTTTATCAAAATAACCAAACAAAATATATTGAAAAGCAGGCACCCAATTGTATTTGATGATGGATAAACCCTGCTCAGCCAAATGCATAACCCTCCTGAAATGTATTTCCTATCGTAAATAGTTCTATACACTGATAAAACTTAAATGTTATTAAGTCACAGTTATTATGTGGAAATCAAAACTTCGCCCTTCAACACATCAACTGCAATACAAACCAAAAATTTCTGTTAGGTAATTGCATCCTGCTATATGGGCAATAGCTACAGACTGCTGCTATTATCCAGTTCTGTCTGCATTCAACAAGTTGCTGGCTAAATCCCTAGTGGTTGTGCACTCAGCTTCATATACAAAGCTTCATATGATATAGCCACTATCTCACTAATACCAAATGTCCAGCCACAGACAGAGAGCCAACAAAGACAGTTTCCATGTAACAGGCCCATACAGACCACTAAGCATTATTAATGAAATAAATAAAAGTAAAGTCTACAGATTATTTTATAGATGTACCTATGCATTTTTCTCCTCAAGAGCAGTAATTTATCACTGTGTTCCATCATATAGATGGCTCTTTTTGTTTTGATTTGATTTCCTAAACTAGCTTACAGCACATCCTTTCTGGGTCTGTCATTAGGTTTAGGGCTCAGTCAAGGTTAGCTTGGTGCTACCACCAAGTGTTTTTTTTTTTCATCTGAAACTGCAAATAGCCAAATTAATCACTCTCTATCATACATACAAAAGAGCAGTGGGACTAGTTTATTATCTTTGCTGAAAGGATAGCTGCTGCTGGTTTTCCTCAGTATTGGAACAGCTTTTATCCCAGCTGGTCAAAATGCAAATTGCAAATACTGTGAGGCAGATTATCCTTCCTTTACCCTGTTTCCTCATCTCTTTTGATTCAGCTGTTGTTGTGTTGTCATATCTTTTAGCTTGCAAACATCATGGTAGGGTATCCAAGAAGAAGGTCAAAAAAGTCAAGACAGCAGCCAAAGCAGCTGTCAAAGTCCTGCTCCTTCTTTACATGCATCATACATGTTGCCCCCCCCCCTTTTTAACATTTGATTGTGCAGTTGCAAAGACTATTTTGGCTTTTTAAAAAAAATCTGTTCTGAAATATCCCTTTATTATAACATAAAATTAAACAAACAAACAAATAAATAAAACAAGCAAATAGGAAGTACAAAGAACCTTATTAGGAATTATAGAATTATTTTAAATTCTTTTTCAAATCTTTTAATATTTGATATGAAGTGTATCCTTTTCTGAGGTTGAGTGATCGCATGTCAGAGATGCTGAGGTTCAGTCATGGGTACCTCTCCTCTACTAATGCCTTTATCATCTCCCCCATTTGGTTATAATCAGATTTAGTTTCTGTTAAAATTTAAGAGCAAACAACTTGGAAACTATTACTCTATATATGTTAGTAAAAAAAATAGAGTAAATTATTAATGAAAACAGTCAGGATAGAGGTCTACAGAAAGTTGCGGCAGCAAAACTGTCCTTGACTGGTCTCAGAGACTTTTCTCAGACAAGTAGCATCAAAACAGGTTTATTTGTGAATGAGTGAAACATAAAATCCAGGCTGGTAGGAATCAAATGTGAAGCCACAAATATATCCAAAAAGTGGCAATAACAAATTATTTCCATAATACTACCAAGAAAAATACCTAGGCATGTTGCCACCTAAAGCAAGGTTTGATCTGAAGGTCTATTTATGGTCCTTTAACTTTATATAAAATGACACTCCAGAAATAGTTTGTAATTACATTTTAAATTTTTTGAAAGGCTATATTTTTCTAATCCTCTCTGCAAAATCTCTAAAATGGTTGCGTCAGAAAGTACATTCCCTCCTGTGAATAGCCTCTACATCTCCAGAAGATCCAGTGTTTCAAAATAACCTTTCCTGATTGTCTCAATATACATGCAGATTCTTTCAACTTGCAGAAGCAATGTCTGTTCATGCATGCACAGGCAGCCAAAGACAGACTTCGATTCACCTGGGCCAAGAGTTCTAGAGGTTGCAGTTACTTTAGTACTTTATGGAGTGGGTGCTTTATTCATGCCACTGAAGTTTGCTAAGCACCCCTTTCAAAGGCTTTGCACACTTCTCTTAGCCTGGTGAAGTGCTCATTATTTTCCCTCTAGTGAACCAATGCATTCACAAATATTGTTTACATAGATCTGTTCCTTTTAAAACATACTCATCTGACCTTTTTCTGTTTACAGTCAAGTCTTGCCTCAATGTCCATTTGTCTTACAAACTCACCTCTCGATAGACAGAATTTCTAGGAACATAACTGTTCTTGCTTCAATTTTTTATGAGCGTAAATTTGGTGAGATACCTTGCTGAAACTGTCCTGAATATATGAATGAATGAAAAACAAATAGAAAAACGAATAGAAGTTATTGACTTAAGTTAAGGTAAAATTAACATTTTTATAAAGGTCTGTAAATTATTTGTGCACTAGATATCCATTCATATAATAGTGTATGAATCTACAAACAGTCCTGCTCCAACCGTCATTAGTTGAAGTTATGAATCTACAGTACATATCTTATAATATCTGAAAACATGAATGCATAAACAAGGAAATAGGCTTTCCAAGAATATTTTAAGCATCGTCTTGCAAGATAATACCCACTTTTCCTCATACTTGCTGTCCCATGAAAAATGTCATCTTTCTTCTTATTTAAACATGAGGAAGTTCAAAGTCCCTTCTAACTCAATGAACATGGGGTGGGGCATCTTTGAAACCTTTTTGCCATGAAGCAAGCTATACCTCTTTTGTACATGTTTACATACAAAACATATACTACATATGAAAAGGACAGAGGTTACTTTGTGATGGTACCACAGGAATAACAATAGCACTTAGACTTATATACGGCTTCATAGTGCTTTATCATACTCTCTAAGTGGTTTACAGAGTCAGTATATTGCCTCCAATAATCTGGGTCCTCATTTTACCAATCTTGGAATGACAGAAGACTGATTGAACTCCAGTCAGGATTGAACTCCAGGCTGAGGGAAAATTTAGCCTGCAATACTGCATTCTAACTACTGCAGCACCAAGATTATTGTTGCTTATACAAAAATTTTGGTGATGTGGATAGCAATAGCAATAGCAATAGCAGTTAGACTTATATACTGCTTCATAGGGCTTTCAGCCCTCTCTAAGCAGTTTACAGAGTCAGCATATTGCCCCCAATAATCCGTGTCCTCATTTTACCCACCTCGGAAGGATGGAAGACTGAGTCAACCCTGAGCTGGTGAGATTTGAACAGCCGAACTGCAGAACTGCAGTCAGCTGAAGTAGCCTGCAGTGCTGCATTTAACCACTGTGCCACCTCGGATATCTCTACAATAACTCTTATTAAGGGGATAACATTTCTAGATGAGCAACAATGAACATATAATGAAGGAAACAGACTCTACATTGGTACTTAGAACAATAAGAAAGAAAAAGAAAGAAAAAAGTAGATAGAAGGAAAAGTCCCAGATATTGAATTTTTTTAAAAAATGGTGAGAAATTACCAAACACTGGCTTTTCCACACCTAAGTACTTCTTTATATAATCACCCAAGCACTTATTGCACCTAGCTACTGAAAAGGATCCTTAAAATACTTTGACATTGATGTCCTTTGAACAACTAATAGGATTGCTGTATAAAGATATATGAAATAAATGTTCAGTAATAGGCTGTTCTTCACTGTACCCTATTGTTATTACACTTTATAATTCCAATATACAGATGTTCATTTTTTCCAGCTATATTCTTGTAGTGTTATGTTAATTCATTTGTCTATAATCTTTTCAATCAGCTTTCTTTTGTCAAGGAGGAAGGAAGGAGAGAAGAAAGAAAGAAAGAAATGTGAAATTCAAGAAAGTTATTGACTTTATTTTTTAACTAACCATGTTGACAATTTTAATTTACTTAAACTGAAATTCATTGATGATATCCTTTCTGCCTTAGTGAGCAATTTACAACTATTTTTTTTCTTTTTTTCCTGGGAAAAAGAGACACTTTGGTGTAGCAATGCAAGAAACTAGAAGACTTTGAGTTCCATATGTACCTTAAGCTTGGGCCTGTCACTCTCTTTCAGCCTAGGAAGAAGGCAATGACAAATTACTTCCCAAAAATGGTGCCAAGAATATTTCAAGAATTTGTCCAGACTGTTGCCAAGACTGTCTCAAAGGCACTAAGAAAGAAATTTGGTGATCACATTTTGGTTTCTTCTTTTAAACTAGAGCAGTGTGATTATTTTTTAACAATTTTTATATATGTATGTTAAATCTAGAATTATGGTTACTTTTGCTAAATGACTCAATACTTCACCCTTAAAATCTGCACTGGCTTTTCTTACTGCTCCAAGGCATACTTATTTACTGCATCTCGACATTTTATCTCTCTGTAATGACCTCAACTGACATATGTGCAGCCATTTCTAAAGTTATCTGTTATTATCACGTTCACAGTTTTGATGACATTTCAGATTTCAACCTTAGCATCACTGCCTCGAACAAATTATTAGTACATTGTAGAATCAGTGAGCGTAATAATTTTCTCATGTTCCCATTTGAAAGTATTTGTGTTATAAATTTTTAATTTATTTGATTGTAAGCTTTATTACCGATAAAAATAACCATATTGCAGCTTGACCTAACTCTGGTAAATCCATCAGTTTGGCATTCAGAGATGACAGCAGCTATCACTGAGTGTTCTGTGAAAACACATGTTGAAACAAGTCCATTTCTTATAGGTAAGAGCTTTAGTGCCTTGCAACAAGTTTCTGAGACCAATATCAGGAACTAGCATGATCGTAACAGGTGATGGCCAAAGTCCACCTGTTTGTTCATTTCTCTAAAGGATATCCAGATAATGAGATAGACATATGAAAGAAGATGATGAAAATGGTGCAAATATTTTATTGAGTTGTGGGAATAAACAGACTATGGAGATGGGCAGACTTCACATAATGTGATCCCAAGCCACGAAGGGCTTTAAACCAGCACCTTGAATTGTACTTAGAAGCAAATCAGCAACCAACGCAGCTCCCCCAGGACAGGTAACAAATGAGTACACTGATATCTGCACAAAAACAGCTCTCAAGAAACTTATTGCCACAAGACTGTGATCTGACCATGTAAGGAGGACCAAATGCAAGTCCACCAATTCCAGATGACATAGGCAATGCTCTGACAAGAACAACAAATTAGGTGTGTTCCCACTATTCCTAGTTGGGCCCTAGATAACCTGGGAAAGGCCCATGGAAGTCATGGTTTCATGAAATCCTGGGCTATCTCTGACTCAACATCCAGGGATGGCAGGTTGAAGTCCCCAGTACTATAAGCCTGGGGAACTCTACTGCTACCCTTGTGGTAAGGTTGAGGAGCCCAGATAGGAAATCTGCCATGCAGCAGGGAGACTGGTACAGCAGTAACAATCCCACCTGACTCCTTAAGCCCAACCTAAGAAAAAGGCTCTCACAGCCGGGCACTTGTGGAACAATGCTTCTGGAAGAGTCTCTGATAACAGCAGGCACACCCCATTCCTGGCCCAATAATCTGCTGGGTACATTTCTGAGAGGGCAATACCTCCCTCTGGGACTATTGTATTTACAGGTAGAATCAAAGAAAAAAAGAAAGTAAAGTAAGTAGAAATCTGGTTTACAAGCATTGTACAATTAACTGAAAAAGTTTTAAATTACATTGATATAAATTTGCATTTTGAAATATATTAATTTACTGTCATTATTAAAATCCTATTATTAGTAATAACCAACATAACGTCTACTATTAATGAATCTTTGACTTGCTGGATGTCTCCAAAACAGAGTAATCTAGAAGGGTATGAGCGTAAAAAGACTGTGTGACAGGTTACGCCATATATTTGAAGCTTATCTGAAATATATCCTTCCTATGTCTCAGCTTTATTTTTCACATACTGGTGGGTGGCACAAGGGGTGTAAGAGACATACAACTTGGTCTAACTGATTTCTGAAGAATTCGGCATTCTGAGGTTTTTGTGATTTGAGCATTAAACATTTTGTCCATATTTCATCATTAGTAAATGTATCCAAAACCAAATAATAGCAATGAGCAATGACAGATTCCATTGTAGACATAGAAAGAACTGTAGAATAGTTTTTCTGACAATAGATGAGAACTTCATCAGAAACAATTCAATATGTTTTTTATATTAACAATGAACACTAATTAAAGTGGTAAATTGATATGATAATTGTAGTACTGATACATCTCTACAATGATGAATGATATCAAAAATTGTCAAGAAGAAAATGTAAAAGGTAAGAAACTAAACACAAGGAATAGAAATGAAATTCTTTATGATTGTTTCACTTGGTTTTTGAATGGTTGATTTGGTTAGCAGTTGCCAATGTATACTTGGAATGTCTTTTAAAAAAAAATTCTTATGGAAATGTGCAGCGTGTAACACTTCAGTAGACATTTTATCTTTTTCAGCACTGGAAAAATCAAGTAAATATTTTCCTGAATCCCATTTCTTTTGACACATGCAATCCAAGTTCTAATTCTCAAGAAACTGCTCTGGAGTAGACTCCATATAAAGATACACAGAAATATACACACATACATACATCTATAGATATATGGAGGTTTCTTTGAAAATTATTTACATCTATATCCTAAAGAAGGAAGAAAGGGAACTATATCTCTACAGATGTTGATAAGCAATGTCTCACAGGCTCCAGGGGTGGGTTCCGGCTTCTGTTACAGCCGGTTTGCTCAGGGATGCGCTTCGGGTGTGCATGTTTGATGCGTGCTATGCGTTCATGCAAAGTAGTGAAAAAATGTTTCTGAGCATGCAGAGAAGCAAAAAAACAAGATGGCAGCGTCTATGGCACAGCTGATAGAACTGGTTCGGTGGTGTGGCCTACCAAATTACTACCTACTTGACCAAACCGGTAGGAACCCACCTCTGTCCCAGCATCCTTCACTATTGACTATAATGGCAAAGGCTACTAGTAATTGTACTTCACCCATAGTTGCAGGATAGTGTTTGCCCTAAGAGGCAATCCCAATGAATTTAGTGTAGTTTAACCCTGATATACATGGTTACATTGGATTGGGTATTGTTTTAAGATGTGAAATTTTATTGGATATAATGTATCCTAGTGGTGCCAGATAATGAATGTTCAAAAACCTTCTCTGTGTGTTTGGGTGTGCATTTGCATTTGTATAGCTTCAGATATAGCTACAGATACAGACACCTACTGAGTTTGTGGATGATGCATGATTTTAATTAAGCCATTTATGGCTTACCTTATTAGTATGTGCTATTTAGTAGGAAAGTGGAATAAGGTTTCTGCTTTTCTTTCCCAATATCCTGATGCTTACCTTCTGTCATAAAGATGTGGGGGACAATACAGGCATGAGGAAGATGAGCCTCAGAAGCCTTCACAGAGGGTAGCAAATAGCAGCGAGAGGTGGGGGTAATAAATAACAAAAGCTATGTTGTGATGGCATGATTCTGCTTTCATCCTTTTGATGAAAGTATCGGATTTTCTGGAGATCTCTGATGAATTTATCTTAGGTTTTTTTGGATGCCAAATAAATCAAAAATCTAATTTAAAAACAGATTGTGGTTTTAAGCTTAGTTTTTAAGTCTAATGAACAACAACCTTTCAAATATATAATTAAATAGAGAATATGGGAAAACAGTATAAATTTATCAACTTGTAATAAATAAATAACAGAATTCAATGATACCTTTTTTGGAATAGGTTCTGCTACTGGGGCTCCAATACATTGTGAATGTATTATTTCACTTATTTATTTTTTAGTGTTCTGAGATAGAAGTGTGTGGCGAGGAGAAAAGGAATTTCATGGTTTTTTAAAAAACTTTTTTCTGTTTATTTCAATGTTTTTCAACAAATGTACAATCTATAGATGGTACTACACTGTTTATGATATAGTATTACATTACTATTATTATGTATGGTGAAATCAATGGCTGAAAGAATACCCTGGTAGGGAGAGTTAAAAATTATTCCAGCGTAGACTCCATGGAGGGAGAGGAAGCATATAAAACCAAAGACTTAGGACTATATCAGGTGTTTCCCAAGAGAAGGAAGACAGTCTGGCAAAATTCTTGTGAACTAGTGACTCAACAATAAAGAAACCTCTTGATGTAATTCTCAGAGCTGTTCTGCACCTGACATCATTGTATATAATACTGTACTATGATGCTTTAGATGGCATAATACCATCTATATTATAAATAAATTGAATGATGTCTTTATGATCTGAAAACTCATCTGTTTTCAGATCATAAAGACATTGTGTCTGTTTAGTTTTCTAACATCCTCAACACTAGTCATTGGTTTCAGAATAACCCGTATGACTGGGCAAACCCACCCAGTTTTTTAACATGTGTAGCATATATTGGACCTGCATAAAAAAAAATATTTTTGGATCATACAGTCACTCCTGCGATTTCAAAGCCAGTGATTGCTGCAAATGCTCTGTTAACCTACAACTCTTTCCTATCTGAATCAAGTTTTATTATAACTTCCATTAAAAGCAATCAGGTTATTTCTGAGCTAGTGGCATTATGAGATTTATTTTTTTGTTTGTGTGTCTGCTTCAGTTTCCATTTATCTAAATTGGTTCTAAGACAGTTGTACTGTTTGGAAATGCTAGATATTTTTAGTTTCTCACCCAAATTTCTCATCTTCTTGGTTAAATAACAGATAATGACACCATCTCTCAGATGTCCTTCATCTTCACTGAGAATTGGATGTTAGCCTTATTTCAATCAATATATTCTTCTCTAGCATGTCAAGATGGTTGTATAAGTAAAGATAGTCTATTTATACTCAAGTGATATGTTGTAGAGTCTATTTCTCCATTCATGGCACTTACATTTTTGGAAAAAATGTTCATATTGAATTGGAAAAGGAAGAAAATTAAAAGTTATACCAACTTCTTCAACCCAATACCTTCTGGTTATTTTGTGATTACATTTCCTAGAATTTTTAACTAAAATAACAATTTGGAAGGCACCAGAGAAACTAGATCTCTGTGGTAGTCAAAGCTGCTAGGCATTTAGCAAGCCTGGTATAGCACAGATTGAGATTAGGAAAACCTGAGTTCAATACCCTCTAAGCCATTAAATACTCTTGGTGACTTACTTTTTCTCAGAATTATAATTATAACATAGAATATAGAATATGGAACCCTAAAGCAGCTACCCGAAGCTATACCTGCTGAGCCTAAGAACAGAAGACTAGCTCAATAAATTTATTATCTTT
Organism: Thamnophis sirtalis; assembly: GCF_051295495.1. Classification (NCBI taxonomy): domain Eukaryota; kingdom Metazoa; phylum Chordata; class Lepidosauria; order Squamata; family Natricidae; genus Thamnophis; species Thamnophis sirtalis. The sequence goes on along the minus strand of NW_028261382.1, from coordinate 132,265,287 downwards.
CTTTACTGTTTTGATTTGTCAACCCACAATTATTTCTCTTATGAGATTGTTTCCAAATACAGGGAACTTTGTATAAGTGTAACTTCAGGCTTGTTTCTGACCTTGCTGGTAAACTTTCTAAGAAAGTTAAGATGCCCCAATTGTAGTCGCAACCCTTTTCTGGTTTAAATTTATCCTCTCTCAATGCAATGAAATTCTTCTGTCTCTTCAATATATAATGTATGCTTAAAGTGGTGAAGATTTTTTTCAGTGACACCGCTAAAATGGAGGAAGTTCTTTCCTAGACATTCCTTAAAAATGGAACTTCTTCCATGCAAAATCAAGGGTTGATTTGTATTAAATTTATGAGACCAGATGTTGATTTCAATTTATTGCTATACTAAGCAGAAAACTAAAAGAATATGAATATATTGTTAAAATGTAACAAAAGACATAAATAGGATAAAAGAAAATATCATTTAAAAGTATGTCCTCTTTTCAATCCTTACTGCTTTTTAAAATCAATCCAATCTTATAGCATCTTGAGGATTGCCTACACCATTTATGCATATGGTATTTGTTGTAGTTAGAAGAGAATCATTCGAAGAGACTGGACATGGTGTTATGTTGTTTATTGCTGGCCAAGATAGGAAACAGCATGCTATAGTGCTATGTTAAGCTCCAGCCCTTGTAACTCTAATGAATGCTGGCTGTGAGAAAAATGAAGTTCAGGTTGGCATAAAAAGAAGAAGAAAAAAGAAAAGAAAATCTACCTGCCTTTAGTTCATGTTTGCCTAAACCAATGGCACCTGCTATGGCCTGGAGTACAGTAAATGTAAATTACATTTGCAATGCAGTTTCCCTTAATGAACCTATTGAAGTCCTGCAAATTTTATATTATAGGGACACCACTGTGTGTGTGATCACATGTAGAATTGAAAACAGTAAAGCAAAGTGTTTCCATGAATAAGTGCTCTAAAATTTAACATCTTGCAGAGATGGATTAAGCATTTGATTTTTGAGGATACAGCTTTCGAAATCAAATTTTCCTGCTGAGCACAACAGTCTGGAATGATGACCAGAGTGGACTAAAGCTTCTCCACAGTCCTTTAAATTACTATACAATTTATATTGTAATAGACTTGACATGGTTGTGGGGCTTGCACGCTCTGAGGATGATAGCTATGTCAAGGTTCAACCATACTGGATAGGGTTTATCAGAGGAGCCACCTGCAGAGTGTTTTTCCCATAAAGAATGTGGTAAGAATTAATTTACAAAAACTCATAGAGGATCAGTTATCACCTAGGTCAACAAGGACTATGCTAGGCTAAAATTTATGAATATCTAGTGACAAACAGACTACAGTACCCAAGACTGGTTGATTGAGCAAGCAGGGCCAACACTTCAGACCACTAGAAGAAAAGTTGTTTATTATCATAAATATATGAAGAATGAAAACAAATGGTCTGAAATTACAAATCAAGTCCAACAGGAAAAAGATATCTAAAAAATTTCAAATCATCAAGAATCAGAAATAATAGAACAAAGGCTAGCAGATTAATATAAATTATAATACAAGATAAAATAGTCACAGAAGCAGAAATGAAAGAACTGCAAATGCCCACCCAGGCCAAAGAAATTGAATCTTTGATAGAAACAGCTCATATTTTACAGTAGAGGAAGCAATATAGATATGGAATCATTTTCATTCTTGAACAAGGAATTCTCTTCTGCCTTCTCCTCAGAAAGGAAAAAGACCTTTATAAAAAATTGAAACTAAGAACAACTGTGCATCTAGAACATAGAAAACAACAGAATAAGATTACATTGAAACTTGTTATGAAGAAACAGAAATTAAACAAAAATTAAAAGATGCCAATTCTCTAATATCAAATATGAGCACAGGCTGCAAGAAAACAACAACAACTAATGTACATTATAGCTGCAGTTGTAGCTGACTATCTTGAATGCAAAATCAAAAACTAAAAAATGTTAAACAGTGGATCACCAAAAAGGAAGATCAGGTTGGAAAATAAGATCAGCATGTTAAGATCAGATGCAAGCCCATCCATCAATTTAGAGACTGCAATGAACCAGCCAACATATAATAAAGGAAAAACACTATGTTTCTGGGTGCAGCTATGGGATAAACCAAAGAAATATAACAAGAATGCAGCTTGGATAAAGAAGGTGGATAAGAATAAAAAAGAAGCTGAAATAAAAGAACTTGTAGAACAGTAGAAGGAAGATCAAGAATTGTTCAGCACTAAGTGAAGATAAACTGATTGAAATATCTGATTGGTCCACAGCCACTCAACATACTGCAAGAATGTGAAATTGAATAATAGTTAACATCTGACAAAACCTACTGATAATGAAAGGTTCAACAAAAAGGAAAATATCAGGCAACTATATTTCAAATATCTGATTACCAACACATTTCAAGTTGCTCACTGATGTTGTAACTGATGCAGTCCAACAAGATCTACATGAAAACAAACTCCTTCCACCTGAGCAGTGCCTAATTAATAAGATGATCTTGGAAAACTGTAAGGGAAAGAAGACCAACTTAAATGTAGCTTGGATTATTACAAGAAAACGTTTGACTCCCTTCCACAAGACTGGATTATCGAGTGCCTGGAAATAACAGGAGTCAATAGAAACATCAGAAACATTCTACAAAGATCAATGGCACAACAGAAGTAACAATTGCAAGTCAATGGTGATAGACTGGCAGAGTTTAACATCAAGAGAGGACTATTTCAAAGAGATTCACCATTATTGTTTGTCATGGCAATAATTCATCTGTCAAAAATACAGAAATCAGCCCATGGCTATCCAACATGAAAAACATATGCCAGGATACCCCATATCCTTTATATGGATGATCTGAAGCTATACAGAAAAGCATCATCTGAAATGAATCACTGCTCAACATTATCTGAATATATAGCCAAGATTTTGCAATGGAGTTTGGATGGAACAAATATGCCTTCTTTACCATCAAAAATAGTTAAAAACAGAGGAAATTGAGATAACTAACATTAAAAGTTTGGATAAAAATGATTGGTAAAAAGACCTGGGCATCCTTCAGACTAACACCATCCAGCACACTGAACTCAGGAAGGAGGTTAGTAGCAAATAAATCAGTAAAGTAAAAGAGTAAAAAAATCTAAAGTCCTAATTCAGTAGTAGAAATACAATCAATATGATTAAAACCTGGGCAATTCCAGTCATTGGATATACAGCTGGAATAGATGATTGGACTAGAAGCCATGGATGAGGAAAACTAGAAAAATAATGCAACGGATCATGTCTTTCATCCTCACAATGATGTTGTCAGACTCTACATACCAAGGAGTATAGGTGGGCATGGAATGTTGCATGTAGACCAAACAGTTGAAGAAGGGGGGGAAAGGGCATTAGAAGAATATCTGATGGGCAATAAAGAAGATGTTGTAGGAAGCACACCGCAAAGGCTTACTGAATACCAAAAAGATCAAATGCATCTGTAAGAAAGACCAAATGAAGAACAGTAAAGAGACATGTCAAGGCAAAGAATTACATAGTTGGTACATGATAAAACCAAGAGAACAAAACCGATGGTAACCAGAGGTAGCAAGAGCTAGTTTGTATATTGAATCAAAGGAAGGAAATTAGGCAAATGTAAAATGTAAAATGAAGTAGGTATTCCCCCATTCTTCTATTCCTTTTATTAATTTTACTTGAACCAATCATTCATTTATTATGTTGTCTTCTTTCCAAAAAATAGTCCTAAGGCAAGGGTGTTAAACTCGATGTCATTGAGGGCTGCATCAGGGTTGTATTTGACCTTGGGGTCAGGGGTGGGTGTGGCCAGGGTGGGCATGGCCAGCTCAATGTCACTCATGTCGTGGGTGCCTGTGGTGAACTCTGCCAGTGAAAATGTGTCCCTGGCTCCATTTCAGCTGCAACGGCCTCTGTAACCTTCTGCCAACGAAAATGGAGCTTGAGAGGGCCGCACACAGCTCTGTTTTCATTGGCAGAGGTACTGCGAGACCATCCTTCACTGTTTCCAGGGTGGCCCCAAGGCCAGATCTGTTGAATATGTGTGTGTGGTGTGAGGGAAAGACGCAGGAGCCATGGAATCAGAGAGTAAGATGTTTATTGCGAGATGACAAGTGATTCAAAACGTCCCTGCAACTGTCAGGGTATTTATACTCGAGCCCAAAGCAACTGTCAAATGACCAGCCAATCAGAGAGCTGGTAACAGGGAACATTTGCATATATAACACTCCTTCCCCCCAGTTATTTGCATACTCAACACTCCTCTAACATTTGCATATATAACACTCCTTCCCCCCAGTTATTTGCTTTGTGTGCAAAGAAAGTCCAAGCCTGTCGGTAACTTTGGTTTTTTTGAAGGCAGGTTGGTGTCCTCGTGCTTCAGCTTCCCATCCAGCGCCAAGCCTCGCTTCTCCCGGTTGTTGGTCAGCAGTGGAGTCAGCGTGTAAACCTTGCAGAAGGTGGAGCTGGGAGGCAGGCAGCTTTGTAAGGCAGGTGGCCTTGGGAGGTAGGCAGCTTTGTAAGGCAGGTGGCCTTGGGAGGTAGGCAGCTTTGTAAGGCAGGTGGAGCAGCGGAGGCTCCAGGCAGCAGCAGCTGCAGACAGTTTGTATTATGCAGATAGAAAGCCGTGAGGAGACGGATGGCAGCAGCGGCTGCAGACAGGCAGGCAGAGACAGCCGAGGTTGGCCTTCGCGGTCTTTGGCTCGTCCTTGGAGTTGGCGTGGCTCGTCCTTCAAGTTGGCGTAGATGGAAGGCTTCACGGTGGCTATTGCTGCTGCTGAGTGCATGCTGGCCATTGGTTCTCTGTTGTGGCTTTTGTGTCTGATTTTCGTGGGGCCGTGACTGGCTTATTCTTCATTGTTGTTTTCCAGGCTCTGCGGGAATCGCATATCCCATCCTCGTCGCCAGTGTTGAATATGTGTGTGTGGTGTGAGGGAAAGACGCAGGAGCCATGGAATCAGAGAGTAAGATGTTTATTGCGAGATGACAAGCGATTCAAAACGTCCCTGCAACTGTCAGGGTATTTATACTCGAGCCCAAAGCAACTGTCAAATGACCAGCCAATCAGAGAGCTGGTAACAGGGAACATTTGCATATATAACAAGATCTAAGTACCCCTCTGGCTGGATCTGCCCCCCCTGGCCTTGAGTTTAAACCCCTGTCGTAAGGTATGGATTTTCATTTGGTTTAAGGGAGTGGCCTGAGGCAAAAAAAAAAAAACAGCTTTAGAAAGTGACTTTTGGGAGAAAGACAAATTTCAACAAATTTGAGAGGTTGTTGAGGAACTTATTATTATGAAGTCATGAATTCCAGTATTGGCTCTTGTCTTATTGATTTTTCAATTCTACACTGACTTAGTATTAGTAGAGAAATCCCAGTTTTATCAAGAAAACAAAACATTTTGCCACATATATTTTAATATATTAATCTACATGTTTTAATCCATAAAATGCCATGAATTTTCCTGTATGGATTTAAGCAAAGTTAATTTAGAATAATAACTAATGTTATCCTCATTAAAAATACTTACAAGTTCAATTCAATTAAGCATAAGAAATACCTAATTTTAACCTTTTTAAATGATTCCTTATGCAATAGTTTGATTGACAATGGTTTTATTTCAACTGTTGCAAAAAAAAAATACTTTCCATTCTGCAAACAGGATCTGTTGATGTGTGGAATATTTTTTTTAATGTGACATTCTATTGATGTTGTAACCTTGCCAATTGGAATGTATATAGTTGTTATTTCTCCTCATAGCTGCAGCTAAACAGCCGTTTGATTATTACACAGGTAAAATATTCAGTGTTATGTTATAGCTACAGCAAGCATTGATTAAAGTCTCTAGTGTTCATGAAGGCTGACAGGGATTCAAAGGAGGAAATGTAAAACTTGAAGGTACAGCAGTATAGTGACATTTCACTCTATAAAGCTGCCAATATTTTAATCCTGCACGTAAATCATTTCCATCAGTTCAATTCCATATCTTAATTTGTGTAGCAAACAATGTATTGGATTGCATTATCTTTAATAATGAGAAATGAGATACAAAGTTTTCTGGTTTTCACAACCCCTATTGGGGAGCTTCAGTTTTAGGTGGAGAGGTTTAGCACCCAGAACTGTTATGGGATAGATTTCATTTTCATTCTTTGATCAGCCTACATTTCATTGTTTGTTCTATAAACCTTTTAGTTTCTCTGCTTTAAATGATGCCTTCATCAATGGTGATGCTGTATTCGTTTAGAGTGATGATTGATATGGTAATAGATACAGTGTGATTGAAAGCAACCTTTGTCAGTGGGGAGGCCAAATACTCAAACAGTATATTGGTCTGACTTCGCTCATTATTGGAGGCCTTTCATAGTCATATTGACTTGCTGTCCAAATGTTGTTACTTACCCAAAGCTTTCATTGTTTAAATGGTATAGACATTAGTATTGAACATGGCTTTTCCCAATATTTGTCCTAAAAATACACACATGGCTCAATTATCCTCTGAAAATGCTGTGAGTAATAAAAGAGCAGTGGGAACCAAGAAATAAAATTTGGATTTAAAGAAAAATAATATTTTGTTCCTTTTTTCATCAGTCCCACTTCAATACACGTATACCTTTGTTGCAGTATTTCTTGTATTAAATAGCCACTGAAGCATTTGTCCATTTTCTTGTTAACATCAGAGAACTGCTTTTCCACTTTCATTGGTAAGTTTTATAACAGGAAAAGAGTGACTGCAGGCATGAGAAAAGAAAACGTTTTGGGCTTTGGAAGCAAATCTTATCTAGAAACTGGCCAAATGGTTTGGGTTCATTACTCAGAACCTTGACACAGCTATTCTTTATTTTAGCAAGTTAACCCGTGTTCTTCAAATTGCCAGAAAAATATAAAGTATGTCTTTTGAGTGTTATTCATTTGATTGGTGGCTCTTGTTAAGATTTACAGGTCTTTCTACAGACCCCTCATATCCTGGGCATAAATTTTTTCAACTTCTACCCGAAAAATGACATTATAGGGCATACCAGAACAACTAGACCACAAGGACAGTTTTTTCCCCAAATGCCATCACTCTGCTAAACAAATAATTCCCTCACCATTGTCAAACTATTCACTCAGGCTGCATTACTATTATTCTTCTCTTCCTTCCTAATACCTATCTCTTTCCTAGTATCTATCTCTTTCCACTTATGACTGTAACCATATTGCTCATATCCTAAAAAATTAAATTGTTTTATTTGTTTCCTATATAATTGTATTGCTTCTTAGTAACCTATGACTATCACTAAGTGTTGTATTTTATGATTCTTGATTAATGTATTCTATTTTATTTTTCTTTATGTACACTGAGTGTATATGCACCAGACAAATTCCTTGTGTGTCCAATCACACTTGACCAATAAAGAATTCTATTCTATTCTTTTCTTTTCTTTTCTATTCTTTTCTTTTCTATTCTATTCTATTCTCTTCCATTCCATTCCATTCCATTCTTTTGTCCCTCTTCCTTCTGCTAAGTTCTACTTTCTTGGGTCAGCAAATCCAGAATTAGACTTTGCAGTACAATATCACATCATAGTATGGTTTATGCAATCTGCAGAATAATATGATGAACTATGTTGCAATATTTCTTAGGTGAGAAAATATCATTTTGAAACAGTCTCGTTACCTTTGTATATATTTTCATTACATCTTGAAACAAATCACATCTTAAAAAAAGGATTCCTAATTTTCTTATTTGTCTGATGTTCTTTTCCTCTTGCATTTATACAGAAAAGTCAAACATCATGAATATTTAGTAAATTGATTCCATACCTGTGGTTTAAGGTGGTTTAACTCATTGTGTATTTTAACAAAAGCCCTACATGGCATCGGACCTGGGTACCTGAGAGACCACCTCCTGCCAATTACCTCTCTCAGACCAATTAGATCGCACAGGTTAGGTCTCCTCCGGATTCCATCTGCCAGCCAATGTCGGCTGGCGACTCCCCGGGGGAGAGCCTTCTCTGTTGTAGCTCCGGCCCTCTGGAACGAGCTCCCTGTTGAGATCCGGACCCTTACTACCCTCCCGGCCTTCCGCAAAGCCACCAAGTCCTGGCTGTTCCAGCAGGCTGGGGGGGAGCTGAGAAGCATTTACCTCCACGGAAATTGTGAATGTTGGTTTTGTTTTTAATATGTTGTTTTTGTCTCGTTTTCCCCCTTTCCCTTGTCTTTTGTGAGCCGCCTGGAGTCCTCCGGGAGTGGGCGGCATAAAAGACAAATAAATAAATAAACAAACAAACAAACAAACAAACAAGACATGAAGTTATTTTCTTTTGACCCCCAAAATAAACACTTGGCCTTATTTTCGGGGAGTTCTTATTATTTTCAAGGAGGCGGCGAGCGTGGTCATCTCATGGCTGCTGCTGTATTGCAATATTTTCAGGGAGGCTTATTTTCAGGGAGGGCTTATTTTAGCACATGCACTCAAAAGCCCGATTGGGCTTATTATCTGGGAAGGTCTTATTTTCAGGAAAACAGGGTATATTATCCTTTCATAACACACATTATGAGATTAGGCTATCATCATGGGAATCTTTGTATTAGTATAGCTATTGCTACTCAAAGAAAATTTACACATCCAGTCATATCTCTTGATATACTGTATCTGTGGCCAACCCTCCAATTATGATAACTATATCATTACAGCAAGACATTTATTAATTTTTATGTTAAGAATTAACAAAAATATGCATGATCAAGTTATTAAAAATATTCCAACAATATTTTCATTTTTTTTCCTGCTGTTACTAAATATTTAATAAGATTGTTCAATCTTATTTAAAAAATAAATATATTTGCTTATTTATTATATAATAACATATTTTGAAGATGTATCTCTACAAATCGCCATTAAGATACTTGGAAAACATTGCATAAAATTGTACTTTCTTTCTCCAGGCATATTGAATATATATTCATATCCACACTGATATCTATTGAAAACAGAACCAGGCAGATCAGATACAGGATATTCTTTCCAATTAGTCAGTTTTGTTTTTTTAGCTGTTTTTGAAATTTCAGATAAATTTATTTTCCCTTCACCAAATTTCAATTAAAACGATTATCATCAGAAGATAAAACAGAACATGAATCTGAAATTATCTTTGAGTTCAACAATAATAGTAAATTCAGTAGTGAACAGCTATCAGTAGATACGCTAACTCAAGAGGGAAAAAAACAATTTAATTAGAAACTAATTGCCTCTCATTCACATCCAACATTTTCCCCTTATGTTAGGTTGGTTATTAAAGGAGATATGATTATGTAGAATACTACCACAGCTACAGCCACCAAAGGCCCTGAATAAATGTCTCATACACCTAGTTCTCAGTTAACAATCCTTTGTTCTGTTATGGCTATTGTAATGCCCACACAATCATGGGATCAAAATTTTGTCACTTGGCATCATACCTGCATTTAGGATCTCAGGGGCGCTTCAATTCCACTCCCCTTCCTATTTCTACTCTTTTCACTATGCTGTTAGCAACAATGATTGCCATCACTAAATAATGTAGTCACATGACATTATGCTATATGACTGCATTGCTCAGGCAACATAAATTCCACACCTAATTGCCATAATTCAATGATTTACCAAAATTGTGCACGCACCGAACCAGCAGTCATGCTCGTAGCAACCCACCCCTGCTTCAGATGCTTTGGAGAATAGGTTGACCTTCTCTTCTATGGGGCAGCCCTTTAGATATTAGAATAGGTTTGCATGGTGAAAATATGTATTAATTAGTGTACATCGTATAGTTTCTCCCCAAAAATACTTTTTCATGATCAGAACATGAAGCAGAATAGAGTTGTGTTTATTTTGCTTTCTAAAAAATACAAGAATAAAAAACCCTTTCATATTAAAGCATGTATTTCTCAGACTTATGAGTTAGTCACTGACATACTATGTCAAATTACATTTTAATTTGTCTGAGCTTATTTTATCATGAGAGATGTAGTCTTATTGATTAAATAAGTCATTTAGCTGTCCCAAGATAACAGATCTACATATTGTCACAAGAAAGTTGATATACAAACCCTGTTTCAGAAGTTGTGTGACAACCAAAAACCAATGTATAACTACAACATTTTTAAAGGTTTATTTTGGCATTTATGTGCATTTTAATGGGTATATCTAATCAAATATGTTTGTCAAATATGTGTGTATATGATAGGAATTAAAACATCAGTTTAATTGTTCAGATTTAGCAGTTATACTTAAATAAGGGATATAATGAAACTTATTTAATATACATAAATAACTTTCATTAACCATTCTATTCAATGTAACTCTTGTATACATCAAGTAACACTATTTGATATATACAATCAGAAACCATTTTTCAGACTGTTGTAATATTTGATTTAAAAGAAAGGAACTATGTCATACTGCTATAGTAACATAATCTTAATCCTACATTTTAAAATATAATCTTGTTCACATGTTGACACAGAAAAGAAGCTACATTTTTTTAAAAAATAGTAAAGGATTTTCTGTAACTTTTTTCCTTTGGCTGTAGAATCCAACCAACAATTTGAATTAATATATTTATTTTGAAGAAAAGAAAGTGATCTTACAAAGTTGTCATCTTTTTTACAGCTCAAGAATACAAATTTTTAGCATTCTCCATAAGCTAACCTCTAGCTTATAAAAATATATTTTTATTCTGAGTTATTAATTCATAGATGTTTCACATTAATACTTTCAAATGGGAGACATTCTCTTGAAAAGAATTTCTGTATCTATTTCACAATTATTATTATTGCAAAATATAAATAATAAAAAATAATATGCATTTTGAAAGTTTATTCAACAATGCGAGAGATAAAGAGAATATTTAGTACATAGCATTTCTTTTGATAATGTTGATTTATATACAAATGATATAAGAATCTGAACAAATTCCACTGCTCTTTTATAAGCAACATATGATAATTATTCAAGCAGGTTGAGCTATATGGATAGTATTAATTTGTCAGCCAAAGAGTCTTTGCACTTCTTCTATAACACACAATAAATTGAGAACAGTCTGTAGTCTCTTCTAGGATATTAATGTGGTTAGTGAAGTGTACATAACCATCACCACATATCTTGTACCTCCTAGATAGCAGTGTCAAAATGTGGTGTTTACTGATAGTTTACTGTCAGTGACAATGCAAATGTAAAAGGAAAGATAGATTAATTAAGCTTTCATAAGATTTGGTGTAGCAATTTTACTCCTTCAGTTCCTTCATAGTACAAACTATGGCTTGGAAGCAACATAGTCAGCTGATAGCATAGTTGTGCCATTAATGTTCTTAGTTAGTGATAAGAGGAGACAGAATGCTAGTTAAAAATAACTTTTATGGGGCATACACTCACTCCATTCTGATTTGGAACTGTTTCTTCTTACCTTACATCCCATCACATTATTAATATTTCCCAACTGCTGCACCTTGTAAATCTAGGAAAACTCATCTACTCTTACCAATTCTGATTGAGAAATAAAGTTCTAAAAAAAAATCCTGGGTGTTCTCTAGTTGGCATGTTAAAATCTACTGCTCTACAATATTTGGAATGTTTAATAATTGGAACGCATTAGTATTTAAAATTCAACACGTTGATATAATGATTTCATCTGGCAGCTGAAGCTTATCAGGTTTCCTATCTGGAGCAGCTTTAATGAAAACTGTCAAAGACATGACAACAAGTCAAAAGGATTCAAACTGTAGAACGTGAGGTGAAAATTCCCTGTTCAAAACTGGTGATAGCAGACTTGGAAAAGACATCAGTATTTTATTTCAGCTCAAAGAATGGGAATGTGTACTTAGGAACATCCTGCTGCCTCTCTCAATACTTTCCTAAGGCTTTTGTATTTCAAAACATATATTTTGCCAATGAGACTTTTTGCTGTATTACCTAAATCAAATAAAGTGGTCAGAAGAATATATGCCTTATATCTGTCATTTCTTGGACAGTTACAGGCTCCAATCCAATATTCCCTTGGAAATATTCACCAGGAAGGGATTCCCCCCTCCCCCCTTAGTTTCAATTTAGCACAGAGTTCGCCTCTTCGTTCTCTTCTGCTGCCTTCCGTATTGTAACAGGATTTGTCAACAGATTAACAGGTGCTATCTGAAGAAAGGAAGACAGGAAATTTGTGCCCTTTATTGTTGTGAGAAAATCACTGCAAATTGAGTTCTTCCTCTCTTGAACTGTAATAATCCAAAACTACTAAAGTAGACAAAATAATTGTGCAGTTAGTGCTCAATATATTGTTGATGAGGAACTAACCATTATAAAAGAAAGTGCTCTTTGACGTTTCATTACCTGGCTAGGTAACAATATTAGTGCAAGTCAATGTGAGGTTTGATTCCTCTTTATATATAGTGCTTTGTCCCTTATGCGGTCCATATGGTACCCTCTCTACTGCACAAGATGAATATTTGTTTGATTCAGCAGGGCTATTCTTATGTTCTTTTGGAAAGAAAAAATATCTTGGTTGTGTAGCTAATTGAAATAAAACAAACTGTAGCTTTGGTGACTTATTTTCCTTTTGCATAATTATCAATGGTAAAGGGAATCAGTAAGATTTGTGTCGAAATGTCTATGGAGATTCTCAGTCATCCAGGTCATGATTGTCCCAAAAGTGCTTTTTCAAAAGGCTATTTTGAAATACATTTCAAATACCTTCAATACATTTTGCTCCACATCCAAGAAGCTTCTTATCATTCAAGAAATTTGGGACATTTCTGTCAAAACTCTTTTCCCTTGGCAATACTAGCTTCTCGATGAAGAATAGCAGGTGGCAAGCCTGGAGCTTTCATTAAGCAACTTGGCTCCTTAAACATTCCCTATCACTAACAGCAACAATAATAATGTTTTACATTTAAAGTTCTCAATTGACTTCTAAGCTAAACACATAGAACAGCTCCCATTCAGACTTCTTCCCACTAGGTAAGTGGAAGCAGACAGGATTGGTACTGAAAATAAAACATAGAGCATGAAGCCAGTTTGTGCAGTTCTGTCAAGCCTTTATAGGTTGATAACCAGTATGCATGTATGTTAGTAACTAGTTACTGTAGACGATTAGAATCATATGTATTTGAACTTTCTGGGAAACATCATGAAGGAAATTTTCCTATTGGACTTTTCAGTAGTTATGCTATTGCGACTGCCCTTAAGAAACTGTTGAAGAATTCTCCTGGAAGAAATTCATTAAAAATCATAATCCCTGTTTCTCTGTCCAAATTTTTAGTGGAAAATGTCAAAAGGCCATTTATGCTAATTCTATATTAATGTATTCTTGTATATGAAGAGAAATGTATATGAAAATAGCAATTCCAGGATGTGTTGCCATCAGAATATTAAAATATTCAACACTATTATTCTGAGGTGTCATATTGTACAAATGAGCAATTTGGTGGAAATATTGTTTACTCTAGATAAATATTAAACAGTAGCCATCATCAATACTGAAGTGCTGCCTTTTAAATTGACTTTTTTTCTTATTCCAATTTGCATCATGCACTGAAAGTAAAAAATAAATGTTAAAATGCCTTACCAAAATTAAATTCATTTTTATTTTAAAGGGCACAAATTATTGATAAACACATCTGAGTTTGCAGATTGGTTATTTCTTAGAGGTTATTTGGGGTCATAATTATAAATCTCATTATCTTGCTTGAAGGAGAAGGCCTTTTTCATTATTATGGTGCTGAGGTCCACATCCCTGAAGCTAATTGCAAGGCATTGCTGCAGAGTTCTAATTGTTTGCCATCAAAATAGCTGTGTAAGCTTGATTAACAGTGTTCAGCAACATTCATAATAGTCCAGGCCTGGTCCTGCATAAAATAGAAACTGGGGGGAAAATCAATAAGATTTAATAAGATCAGGAACAATCACTTACAATAGTACATCAATCACACAAAGTAATAGGTGCAGGATTTGATAGGGTCCTGAACTGCCTGAGAGATTCATAACCAGCACTCGTTAATGATTTGTTCATTTGCATTTTATCAATTCAGCTACAGCTGACAAGCAGAAGGAGCAATAAAGAAATATGTTGACTTAAACTCATCAGGCCTTGCAATTAAAAAAATAACAGATAATAGCAGATAAATTGTTGTGAGAAAATCAAAAAGAAACAAGCACATGAAGGTTCCATCTCTGACTTCTTGAAGTATGAGATTATAATAAATTGGCATAATACAAAGGCTTTTAACATACTCATAACCTTCCAGTCAACCTCATTATCTCTTGTAAAAAGTGAAACAATACAGACACTTTAAAATTTATACTATGCTTGTTCCTCTCCTTCTTTCCCCTTCTGTCCTTCATGCAGAATAAGACTTCAAGGCTTCTAAAAATTTAAATGTAAGATACTGATGATTCTTTAGTTTTTTCTGGCCTTTTAAATAAACAATGCTTCAGGCATTGCCTGGGGTCAAATCCATATCAAATAGTCAGCCAGGCATAATGAGGTGACTTTCTGATCATTATTACTTACAATTATCACAGTTGATCAGCAACTTTATTTTGCTTTTTAAATTCACCCTCAACATATTTTCAAAGTTATCTTTAAATTACAATGTAACCAGTAAACAAAGCTTTTTAGATGAACTCACATTATGTAAAATCTGGAACCTGTATCTGTCTTTAAAAAAGCATAGTTATGAAAAAAGTAACAGCTGACATAAAACTATGTAAATTTTAGGACAATATGAAACCAATTTTGGAAGATTGCTTCAAGGAAATCTCCATCCAGAGAAAATGAATATTATCTAAGTCTTCAGTTATTGAATTGTGGTTTCATCCTTTTCATAAGTGGATTAGTTTTTTCCAGTTCAACATTTCTTTCACTTCAACTTCATTAATACATTTTCTATCCTTATAGCCAAATATATGAAAATAAAGGATAAGTAGAAAAGGAAAAGTATTGCCTGAGTTTCTCTGACATATCTGCTCAAAGCTAAGCATTGGAAAATGGATAGCAAATATTCTTTAAACAAAAGTTTTAATCCAGAGAACTAATCTAATTTAGATACTGGAACATACAGTATACCTAATTTTTGAGGCTGAGAGAAGCTTCATCTCTCATCAATTGAACAGGCAGGTCTACCTGGGCAAAGCAGTACATTCTTAATTTAGAAAACTGCAAACCTTGCAAATTAAAATTTCTGTAGAGTGCTGGAGACTAGTGTTACAAATTAATTAATAATTAAGGCCTTTTATTTCATATTATATAGCAAGTTATCCAGCCAATAATAGGAAATACAGCACTGAAAATATAATTTACTAACTTTTGTTGTATTGTCAAAATATATAGGATAGAAAGATGTAGAGATGATAGATAGATAGATAGATAGATAGATAGATAGATAGATAGATAGATAGATAGATAGATAGATAGATAGGGTCTTAAATCACGATTGCTCAAAGAAGCAAAAATGTCTTTATTAATTAATGTGCTTTGTAAGTGAACATTGCGAATCTATGTAGAAATTAATAATATCAATATGAAATACTATAAATCTCAAATATTTACACGGAGATTCACAGTAGTATCCTATGTAAGCACATCAGATTGTAAGCACAATCAGAAGGAAAGAAGAACCTTTGAACTACTTGTGACACTATGCCTCAAAATTTTGTCAACGGAGCTCATCCTGGCCACCTAGGCTCTGAACTGTATTTGACACTTTGCTTCCTAGAAGGGAGAGGCAGAGCTGAGAAGGTTTAAATAAAAATCTTATTAGGAGATTTTTAGTGATGGTTTGAAGAAATGAAAACTAAGGTCTGTTGTAGAGTTGAAAGGCTTGTCCATCAGAAGATAAAGCAGTAGGATATATATGGTGTTAAGAAAAAAGAGGAATCAAAGCATGAAAGGAAAAGTAGAAGATTCCCAGAAAGAGATCTGCTCTTGTTCAGTAATCCAGTGGCTGAAGATCCTAGAGATACAGAAGACCAGGCAGAAGAGAAAGAGAGAGAGAAATCTCTACCTTTCTAAAGTTAGCTAAGCTGAAAAGCTAACAAAAGCCCCAGAACTGAGAGTTGGAATAATTTTCCCAGGCAAAGCAGGACTGAATAACTGGAAATGAAACAATCACTTGTTAATAGGAGCAGAAAACAAAAAGAACAACATATATAGCTAAGAAGGAAAGAAATATGTTTAAGAAGAGCGGAATGTTAAACTACCAAAGAGCAACTTAGGAAAACAAAGGTTTTTTTGAAAAAATCAGTATAAAAAAATAACTCACCCAACACTGAGCCATTTTAATTTATAAACAGCCTGCTAATGAAAGGGTTCCATCATGCATTGGCTGGTTAAGGTCCATGTTAAAGTATTGTGGTTTCCCTGGTGACTTTTCCCCCCAAAAAAAAATGCTTTCCGTAAAAACTCACTAATGACAGCAATTTATAAATTCAACATAAAAGAGGGAGTGCTACGAACAATAAAAGTTATTTTAATACATTCATGACAATATGAAAAATATTTAATAGTGATGAGACAAGTAATTAATAGAAAATAAAAGATATAATAAAATTTAAGAGGTTATCCACCAGGTATCTTTTCAAATTAATTTAATCTGTGTTGATTCACCATTCTTCTGTTTCTGAGATTGTGTGCGTGTGTGTGTGTGTGCACGTGCAATGAATTTTAAACACCAACCTTGAATTTCAGATGAGGAAACTCTGCAAGGGGTTTACAGAGTTAGCATATTGCCTCCAACAACCTGGATCCTCATTTTACTAACTTTGGAAGACTTGAGTCTGGTGAGATTTGAACTGCCAAATTGCAGTCAGCTGGCAGTTAGCAGAAGTAGCAAGCAGTTACTGAATTCTAACCATTGCACCACTACGGCTTTAGAGAACTGGAAATAATTGTTGGTGAACTGAATAATATAGTTAAACATTCTTAGAATATGGCATAAGATGACTTAATATATCTTTAATTTATAGGTTGACAAATGCTGTTCTTCTATTAAAACTAAACTTTTCAGTAAAAAATGAAACAAAGGATCCAATACAATTAGTTTTGCTTAAACTATGCTTTATTTCCATAGGGCCCATAAGGATACCAGTTGCTCATTGGCTCTGCTGAGGATTGTTGGGCATATTCTGAAAAGCAGACATGGTATTCAACAGTTCTCACCAGTTCTGGAGAACCGGTAGCAGAAATTTTGAGTAGTTCAGAGAACTGCTAAATACCACCTCTGACTGGCCCTGCCTCCATCTATTCTCGGCTTCCTGAGTCCTAGCTGATCAGGAGGAAATGGGGATTTTGCAGTATCCTACCCCTGGAGTGGAATGGGAATGAAGATTTTACAGTATCCTTCTCCTGCCATGCCCACCAAGCCATGCCCACCAAGCATTGCCACGCCCAGCAAGCCCACAAAACCAGTAGTAAAAAATTTTTGAATCCCAACCACCGCTGACAAGGATGTAAAATATATTTTGCTAGGATGCCCGGATATCCTTTGTTGATATGATTATGTTACATGGCCAATACAGAAGCACTGAAGTAAAGATTTAAAAAAATCCTGCCAGGCTTGGCACTATTCTTTAGCTTGTTAAGTTTTTGAAATTTTTCAACAACAAACAAAAAAAGATTCCTGGCCTTCTGGAGGGAGAACAAAACTCTCATCAATAGCTCAATGAGATAATTAATGCTCTGGATTTTCAGAAACAGCAATAGATCTTTCACCCATTTTGAACTTTAAATAAAACTAAGTATCACTCCCATTTAACAAATATGGTTTCTGGGCAGGGAGGGCGAGTACTTCAAAAGATCCTCTGTAAAAAGTGCTGGATTCAAAAAGATGGAACAAAATGGATAGCAAAACAAACTTTGGGTTTGGATTTCTCAACACCCAAATGTTTAGACCTGACTTACGGTGTTACTTAAGATACATTTCCATGTCTAGTTAGGTATTATTGCACAGAATAAATCTAAATCTCATGGATTTTTGTTTCATAAGGGCACTATTGATTTTTAATGGTTCCTTGGTGCATTAAAGCTCCTTCTAGAACAAGGAAGGAAACCACAACTTTTTAGAGAGAAGGCGTCTTTTGATCTGCTTTGGCAATAGAAACCACAACTGAGTTCTGTTAAACAGTCTCTGTAGCAGAGATAAATCAATCTCTATCCAGCAGGTGCCAGTTATTCAAACGGTAGCCCATTTTTTCCATTTCCACATTAAAACTATGATTTTAAAAAATCAATTCAGAAATGTTATTTCTGGATAAAAAAATATTTAATATATGATTATATCTAATAAGTAGATATTTTTGTGATGAAGTCACCTTACTTTCTTTATGTTAATGCATATTCTCAAGTATTATTGTTATAAAATATATATTTTTGCATATTTGTATGCCAAGAACTGCACAATAATATCCAGAGGAACATAGTTATGCTGTTAGTCCAGGATTTCTTATGATTAGGTCTGTTCCCTCAAGTCATTCTGCTTGCTATCCTGTATCATCTACCGTTAACAAGAGAGATGTACGCTAAATAAAGCAGTATAAAACTGGCATGAAATCAAGGTTGTAAAGGTAATATTGGCCCATCAAATCAGTTCAGTTACTTAAAAAAACAACTCTCTATCAATACTTTTAAATTATTTGGAAACATTTATGAAAATTTACCTGCTTATACTAAACATAATCTGGGAAAGTAGCACTCCATCATTAATAATCAAATATGTAACTAAGGCTTCTTCACATAAAGCAACATTGGTGTCCACAGAAAACGAACAAAGGAGACTGACAGTGCTATAGCTCCTTATGCATTCTTGTGCACTATCATCTAGCTGCAGATCCCTATCAAACACATTGTGGTTTTGACATTTATATACCATTTAGAACTCATAATCTCATTCTCTGAGCTGGTAATAAGCATGTTCTCTTTCCTTCAGATACATGAAACAATGAAACTTTGGATCAAATACTGTCTCTGGTTGTCCGTGATATTCAGCTCTTCACATTTGGTTCTACACAGTTATATGTTTAATGCATGGTGGCATTCTACACATGTTATTCCATTATATGTGTAGATCATTTTTTATTATTAATAGGAAGATTAAGAAAAATAAACAAATATTCAAATACTATATATTTGAATGATACCTTTTATATTTACCAAAGCAAAGGGTAATCCATTTTTGCAATTTTTGAAATTTTAACAAAAAAAGTATAAAAATCTCTTCTGAATGTCCCAAAGGTGCTTTCACAAGAAACAACTGGTCTTTTTTTTTTCCTTGAAGACATTTCACTTGTCATCCAAGAAGTGTCTTGAATCCTAAGCAAAATGACTTCAGGGAAAAACAAAGAAAGTCCAGTTGCCTCTTGCAAAAGCACCTTTGGGATAACCATGATCTAGATCAGTGGTCTCCAACGTTGGCAACTTTAAGACCTGTGGACTTCGACTCCCAGAGCTTTGCTGGCTGAGGAACTCTGGGAGTTGAAGTCCACAAGTCTTAAAGTTGCCAAGGTTGGAGACCACTGATCTAGATGACTGAGAATCCTCATAGACATCTTTTCTTAATCTTAAAACAGACTAATATATGGACAAATGTTCCACCAAGAGGAATGGGTGCCTTCTCTCCTCTTTTTTTTTTTTGGGGGGGGGGGGAGAACGTGGAATTTTCTGTACCAAACACTTGTTTCATTCATTCATTCATTCATTCAATTTTTATGTCTCCCATCTGACCTGTATTTGCATTAATATGATTCTCTCTCCTGTAGGTTACATGACTTTATGATACATATACTCTTCAATTTTGTTAAAAGTAAAGGTAAAGGTTCCCTGTGTACATATGTGCAAGGCGTTCCCAGCTCTAGGAGGTGGTGCTCATCTCCATTTCAAAGCCGAAGAGCCAGCATTGTCTGAACACATCTCCGTGGTCATGTGGCCGGCATGACTAAACACCGAAGGCGCATGGAACGCTATTACTGTCCCACCAAAAGTGGTTCCTATTTTTCAACTTACATTTTTACATGCTTTCAGACTGCTACATTGGCATCCCTTCAATTTTATTACACATATGCAATAATACAGATATCATATAAGATTCTGCTGTAAATATGTAAGAATTGTGGTCAGACCTTATGAAATAAGGATTTTTGTCACAAGATCTGAGCTAAACCCTCAGCTTATTTTCAGAGACTTTGCTCTGTACCACTCCTAATGGGGTATAAGAAATAGTTCCCTGTGGGCTGGTCTTCTCAGATGTAGATCCCCCAGTCTTGAAATATTCTATTAAAGGAGGCCCATTTACTTTTGCTATCTTTCTAGGTCCAGACAGATGTTTTTATTCTCCCAAGTGTTTTAATATGAATCAGTACCACTTCAGTGGAAAGATAACAGCATTCCACACACCTATGGCATATAGTCATGCCTGCCATATAAACATGAAAGTGTTTTGGACAACATTGGCTTTTCAGCTATGGATTGGAGATAAGCACCACCCCCTAAGTCAAATAGGACTGGATGAGAAGCTTTTACCTTTACAATTTTAATTTACACAGTGCGATCAGCCTTTTGGTCAACCTTCTGCTAATGCTTTTAATTCTGTGTATTTAGTATTTGAACTGCTATTTTAAAAATTATTGAGACCTTTATATGTTATGTGTTACCTTGATTAAGCTCTTTCAAAGACAAAAGCAAACAAATGTCATGTCCAATTCTGGACTTAATGAAGTGATGATGAAGTGATACACTCCCATGCACAATTTTCAATGTTTTATTCCAATGTTTGTTTAGGTTTTGCCAAGATGCTATTGCTTTTCTTCTGAAATTGAATAATGACATGACAGATAGACATAAATACAGAGATCAAAATATTAAGAATCAACATTCACTAGATACAATTAAATATCACGACAGTATAATAAAGAGAAGAAACAATGATATTTTAGAGATTTTAATTGCACAAATAAGTCACAATTCTACATTGGGCTACTGATACAGTGAAAGAAAATACAACTTTGGTATGTTCTGGATGAATAAGCAGTGCTAAGAAGGAAGATATCCAGTGCTGGGTGTTCTTCTGTTGAAAGAAAATAAAGGGAAGATCTGATTCTAGGCAACAACCGCAGGTCAGTAAAGACAAATCACACCAGAATGATTTTTATCCCCAGAGGAACTGCAGAAAGGGAACGATATCAGCTATATGGAGCTGGTTCATGTAAGAGAAAAAATCTTGCAATAATGTTATGGCCTGTGGCTGACAGTTTGTGATTTTGTGCACTGGTTGTTATACCCTGAGAATTGTCAAAGGAAGGCCATGGTTAGAAGGGTTACAAATACTTTTATATGGGGAAAATAATGCATAAAATCTTCTTGCTCATTACTCCACCTTTCTAGTCATATTTTAATGTAGGGATCGAAAAACAAATATGCTAAAGAATAAGCTTCTGTTTGAGCGCAAAGCTTGAAATTTAGTTACCACAGCTATATAGCTTTTGATTTAAAGGCATAAATTCAAATAACAATGCTTCTTTCACCTCCTCCAGGTGCAGATTTTCCAAAATGCTGTCAACCCAAGACTTTCCGCATAACCTTGGAGAAAAAGAGAGCCTCTTCACTGAGATGTGATTTGACCTGTTCTTTTCCATGAGATAAATGGACATCTTCAGCTGTGTAAGAGACCTGTGTTCATTTCTCAGCATGTAGAGATGTCTGAATTCAATGGTTGTCTGAAATCTGTCACACTATTACATGCAACTGAATTTAATCGCATGCAATTTGTGAACCAGGGATCTTTTCCTATGCAGATATGTCACCATGCTAAGATCTTTGTGAAGTATCATTCAGAATGATTGCTTAAAAGTCAAATTACCAATCTCACAATGCCACTACTTACAACTTTGCAGCATGTTAACTTTCTTTAGAATTTATATAATGTTTAAATAATACACAATCTTTCCCTCTTATCTCTACATTAATGTGATTAGAATCCATTGAAGCACTGTAATTTTCTTGTAAGCTGGCTTTCCACCTACGCTTGCTTATTATAATAAAGAACTAGCAGACTCTGATCAGTTTGACTGTCATTACATTTTTGCTGGGAATAAGGAGTAAAGTAAGCATCATAAATTATATTATTGTTTCAAAAATAAACAAACACGAGCTATTGTTTCTGTTCTTTATATATTTGCATGCATTGTGCTATTATAAATAGCAAAGAAATACAGGGATTGATATATTATGCAATTAAATTGATGGATGGTTAATTGAACCAGTATGGCACACCATATGTGTACTCATGACCTGAATGTCATTGGTCAGATTAAGACTTCACACATTTGACCAAAGAACATATGCCATTACTAAAATTGTACAAAAGGGTTAGTCTATGCTAGGGAAAAATTGACATAACTGGGTTTGGTTTTTTTCATTAGCACAGCACTAAATTGTAATCACTTCAGCTCCAAAAGAACTTTTTTTTAAATAAAAAAACCTTGGAAGGTATTAATTAAAAGCATATTGACATTGTAGCCATTAACTCTAGCAGACACTTTCATTAATTTGTTTGATATATCCCCGCTAGTTGACATATTTTAAACATGGTGCTTGTGCCCTTACAATTCAGACATGAACTATCATTGAACTTTATTTTTTAATTACTATAAAGAACTTTTTAAAAAATAAATAAAACTGTTTCCTGTTGAAGGAAAGAGATCATCCAATTGAGTTCCAGGAGCAAAGAATTTATGGCTTTTAAAATGGATAGAAGAATGCATAGAAAATTAGTCACCTGTCAGACACACTGCCGGAGGACATTATAGATGTTTCCATATTTCCAAATGTTTGGAATTTGGAATGACTTCTTTTTGGGTTATTGGAACTGGTGCAGAAAAGGTTATCCACTTTGTGCTTTGACTTTACTGTTTAAATTTTGTACAGTCCGTATTTTAGTTGCTATAGTCTTCTGTTTGTTCAGTATGATTATATCTTTTCTTCCTTCTGTTAGCCATTGGGCCATTTTTTTTAAACTCCTGGTAATTGCCTGTACTAATCCCTGCATTTTTTTGGCAAGATTGTTGAAGTAATTTGCCACCCCCTGCTTCCTAGGGCTGAAAGAGAGTAACTGGCCCAAGATTGCCCAGTTGCTGTTGTGCCTAAGGCAGGACTAAAACTCACACTCTTCCAGTTTCTAGGCTGCTATTTTAACCACTACAGTGTGTGTCTGTCTCTCTCTCTCTGTGTGTATATTTTATATATGCAAAAAGTCATATTTACCTAATGCTTATATCTCCCTATATCTGTATACTGTAGTTTTGGTGGTGGTATTTTGTATGGCAAATATAGTGGGAAGAAGCTAATGTACCCCATGCCTCAGTTCTTGAATTTTAGAAAATTTCCTACTTTAAAAGGAATAAAGGATTTATTATATACAACACAGAATAAACTTTTGAAATTAGTCAAAGCAACAGAAGAGAAAGATATACTCATTTTTACTTATACCCTAGTTGCTAAATTTTAGTAGAGGGGGGTATTAGATACACATCACAAAACAGAGTTGTTTTCATCATTATTGGATTTATCTCTTTCTGTCATCCTTATTATTTCTGTTGATTTGATTTATCTGAAATTGTACTTAATGATATTCTGGTTTTGTCAGGTATTTTGCATATATATTTTTTAAAGCAGTTATAATAGAAGTGACACTGGCGTCACAAATGGTTTAACGTAAATTATGTGGGTTGTTGTTTTTTTACAAAATTTATTTCTGTAAGAGAACGTATATCCAAGGCAATACTGCTTTATCTTTGACACTGCTTTGATGAGTCATCCATTTTGACAGTTAGCTGTCTGCTTTAAAGCTATTTCGTTTGCATCAGTGTGGAAATAAAATGAGAGCGGATCACAATGTAGCTTGGAAGCAAAATAACACTCATCATAGCATTGTTAGAAAAATAAAGATTTGTAATAAGCCAGGAAGAGGATTGGGCGGAGGAGGAGGAAGGAACTAACAGAGAAAAGTCTTTAATTTAGGAATTGATTATTGCTACAAATGTCTATATCCTTTGTCCATGTCCATTAATCTGTAAAGAGAATGGTGCTGTCTCTGATATGTAATTTGTTACCGATGCTTTGAAGAAGATTATGATAATGTACTTATAATACAATTGACAACAATGGAGAGGTCCTGTAATTGTGAACTAAATTCAAGGATGCTTGCTTTGAGAACGAACAGTGCCTTCATTTACATTAGCTTACCTTTTCAAGTGCTCAGCTAGGAAACTCTGTCACACAAATTGAGACAGGAACTTTATTATCATCACTATAGCAACTGCAAGGCATTTTATTTCAAAACAGTTGGCTACCTGAAAATTCTTATATGATGGGAAGTATTGCCTAAGAAATATACATTTTAATTCATTTTCATTTTTTTTTCTTGGCTTGAAGTGTTTCATAAACTAGAATAGAGCACTTTTTATGACAAAGAAAAAGAGTCTGGTGAAGAGAGGAGAGAGCTGGTTCCATCTTAAATTGCTTCTTTGATACAGCCATTTTCTAGCTGGAAGAAAATGGTGGTATTATGTCATGTAAAACTTTAATTGCACAGGTGACTGGGACTCTTGCAATGTGTCAATATGATTTTTAAAAAGTCCAACTCATAAAAAAAAAAATCAAGGGAAATGTCTCAGGCAGAAAAACCAACCATCTGCAAAAACAAAAGAAACAATTGCTAATGTAAAACCTTGTTTTAGGAAAAACAAAGTTCCAAGAAATCTAGCTTGACGTGATATTGTCCAAGTATACATTATATTGTATCTACGGGGAAAATACAGAGAGAAATTCTGTGTAGACAAGCCTTCTTCAAAATTGAAGATTTCTGTATTAGTTGAATTACAAGTATTATCATTCCTAGCCAAACAGAGATGTACTTCCTGGAAATATTGGTATTAGTCATCCAAAGCACCTTCAACTGAGTCCACAAGTCTTAAAGTTGCCAAATTTGAAGACCTCTGATATAGACAGTTCACTACCATATCATATTCAAAAGAGATTTAGAGATTTTAGAGATTTTTAGAGATTTTATTAATATTTGTAGGCCGCCCTTTTCCCTGAGGGGACTCAGGGCGGCTCACATAAAATCAGGGAGGGGGAATACAGACATTGACATAGAGACATATAATAAAATAGTAAGCAACATACATTCATCATTCGGGAGGGGCGGCTATCCTTGTCCCCAGGCCTGACGGGCTAGCCAGTTCTTAAGGGCTGTGCGGAAGGCCTGGACGGTGGAGAGGGTACGAATCTCCACGGGGAGCTCGTTCCAAAGGGTCGGGGCTACTACTGAGAAGGCCCTCCTCCTTGTAGTTGCCAGCCGGCATTGGCTGGCCGATGGAATACGGAGGAGGCCTAATCTATGTGATCTTATTGGTCGCAGGGAGGTAATTGGCAGAAGGCGGTCTCTCAAGTATCCAGATCCACTACCATGTAGGGCTTTATGGGTGACTAGTAACACCTTGAAGCGCATCCGGAGATCAACAGGTAGCCAGCGCAGCTCGCGGAGGATAGGTGTTATGTGGGTGAACCGAGGTGCACCCACAATCACTCGCGCGGCCGCGTTCTGTACTAGCTGAAGTCGCCGGATGCTCTTCAAGGGCAGCCCCATGTAGAGCACATTGCAGTATTCCAGCCTAGAGGTCACAAGGGCCCGGGTGACTGTTGTGAGAGCCTCCCGATTCAGGTAGGGTCGCAACTGGCGCACCAGGCGAACCTGGGCGAATGCCCCCCTGGTCACAGCTGTCAAGTGGTGGTCAAACGATAGCTGTGGATCCAGGAGGACTCCCAAGTTGCGAACCCTCTCTGAGGGGTATAGAATTTGACCCCCCAGCCTGAGAGATGGAATATTGGTGGAATCTTTGGGAGGGAAACACAACAGCCACTCGGTCTTTTCTGGGTTTATGTGTCCACTCTCAGGAAAGATCCAATGAACAATCAGTTTCACATAATTATCACAAGGATGATGGTGATTATGCATATCAACCTCATAGTATTATTGCCATGGGGAATGTCTGTGCAGTGGTAAGTGGCCACAAGTATATTTATTGATGTATTTTTGTTAATTCATTCAAACAGTTGTGTGGCCATATTTATTTGCATTAGATCCAGTGGTGGGATTCAACAATTTTTACTACCAGTTCAGTTCTGTGGGTGTCACTTGGTGGGTGTGGCATGGCTTGGTTGGCGTGGCTTAATCGGCATGGCAGGGGAAGGATACTGCAAAATCCCCATTCCCTTCCCACTCCTGTGGAAGATTACCGCAAAATCCCCATTCCCTCCCGTCCCCACTAACCTGCTTTCCAGCTCTATTCTCCTGTGCAGGTCAACAAAAGAAGACCCAGCCAATCAGCTGGGAGTCCAATTAGCTGGAACTTGGGAGGCAGTGAATAGATGGGGGTGGGGCCAGACAGAGGTGGTATTTGCCACGTCTCCAAACTAGTCAAAATTTCCACTACCAGTTCTTCAGAACGGGGTCAGAACTGGCTGAATACCACCTCTGGTTAGGTCATGATTTTCCTAGTGTATCATGTACCACTGAGGGTTACTACAGTGACTTCCTTGCTGTGAATATTTGTATATGTAGCAATACTTATTAGAGTTCCTGAAAGAATATTTAGTTGATCAATTTCATTATTAGCATGTCAAAAGATTGAAAGTTGATTCAAGAGACATTATAAGGTTTGGTCAGTGATGTAAGAAAATACTACAAAATCAATTTTCTTAAAATTAGATTGTAGGGCTTTGTACTTAGCTTCTTTGCTTCATATCTACAATTTTAGTAATTTACATAGTTTACCATTCTTGAGTTATAGTTCAAAGCATTGTGACCCTTTCAAATCAGCCAACAGGAGCAGCCAACAGGAGCAGCCAGGAGCAGTTTTCTGCACCAGAAAAATATAAGAGCAACACTATCTGAATATGATCTCCAGAAATATTGGTATTGGTATTGGTATTGGTATTTATTCGATTTGTAAGCCGCCCTATTCCCCGAAGGGACTCAGGGCGGCTGAACAAAAACCAGGGGAAGGGGAAAAACAAATACAGAAAGTAAGACAAACAGGACAATGATACAACAGTTTAAAAAAGCACAGCAAGCACAGCAAATTTGAGTAGGGAGGGGAACTCAACCCTAGGCTTGCTGGGACAGCCAGGCCTTAACGGCTGTCCGGAAGGCCTGAAAGGTGGCGAGGGTCCGAATCTCCACGGGGAGCTCGTTCCAAAGGGCCGGAGCAGCCACAGAGAAGGCCCTCCTCCGGGTGGTCGACAGCCGGCATTGGCCGGCAGATGGAATTCGGAGGAGGCCTAATCTGTCGGATCTAATGGGTCTATGGGAGGTAATTGGCAGGAGGCGGTCTCTCAAGTACCCATGTCCAATACCATGTAGGGCTTTATAAGTAATAACTAGCACCTCGAAGCGTATCCAGAGACCAATAGGCAACCAGTGCAGCTCGCGGAGGATAGATGTGACGTGGGTGTACTGTGGAGCACCCACAATCGCTCGCGCGGCTGCATTCTGGACCAGCTGAAGTCTCCGAACACTCTTCAAGGGCTGCCCCATGTAGAGCGCATTGCAGTAGTCCAGTCTTGAGGTCACAAGGGCATGAGTGACTGTTGTAAGATCCTCCCAGTTCAGGTAGGGACACAATTGGTGCACCAGGCGAACCTGGACAAATGCCCCCCTGGTCACAGCCGACAAATGGTGATCTAAGGTCAGCTGGGGTCCAGGAGAACTCCCAAATTGCGAACCCTGTCTGGCGTATAATTTCACCCCCCAGCCTGAGAGATGGAATACCTTGCCAATTTGTGGGAGAAAAAAACACAAGCCACTCAGTCTTGTCAGGATTGAGAGCCAGCTTGTTGACCCCCATCCAGACCCTCACATCCTCCAGGCACTGACACATCATGTCAACTGCTTCACTGAGCTGGCACGGGGCAGACAGATACAATTGAGTATCGTCCGCATACTGGTGGTATTTTATCCCGTGCCATCGGATGATCTCTCCCAGCGACCTCATGTAAATGTTGAACAGGAGGTGAGACAGGACCAACCCCTGCGGCACCCCATAGTTAAGGGGCCTAGGGGTCGACCTCTGTCCTCCAACCAACACCAACTGCGACCTGCCTGAGAGGTAGGAGGAGAACCACCGAAAAACGGTGCCTCCCACCCCCACCTCTTGCAACAGCCGCAGAAGGATACCATGGTTGATGGTATCGAAGGCCGCTGAGAGGTCCAGGAGCACCAGAACGGAGGCCTGGCCCCCGTCTATGGCTCTCCAGAGATCATTGGTCAGTGCGACCAAAGCAGTTTCCGTGCTGTAACCAGGCCTGAAACCAGATTGGAAGGCGTCTAGATAATCGGCTTCTTCCAAGGACCGCCGGAGCTGAGAGGCCACCACTTTCTCAACAATCTTCCCAACAAAGGGGAGGTTGGAGACTGGACGGTAGTTATTTAAAATGGCTGGATCCAAGGACGGTCTCTTCAGTAGGGGTCTCACCACCGCCTCCTTTAATGGGGGGAAAAGGACCCTTCCCGGAGAGACGCGGTCACTATCGCCTGGATCCAGCCCCGTGTCACCTCCCTGCTGCTCGCGACCAGCCAGGAGGGACATGGGTCCAATACACATGTGGAGGCACTCACTGCTCCGATGGCCTTGTCCACTTCCTCAGGAGTAACAGACTAGAAATCAATCCAATGATGTCGCTCAAGACCCTCCCTCAGTACCTCGGCTGGCTCTGCGCAATTGGAGTCCAGGTTTGCCCGAAGCCGAGCCACTTTATCCGCGAGAAATTGGACAAACTCCTCAGCCTTACCTAGTAAAGGAGTGCCTGAATCCCTCCCTTTAAGGAGGGAACGGGCTATCCTAAACAAGGCAGCTGGGCATGACTCAGCGGAAGCTATCAGAGTGACAATATGAGTTCTTTTTGACGTCCAAATGTCACGTTTTCGGCCTCCCCGCATCATGTTTTGCATGCCCCATTTTTGGCCTCTGTGCATTGCACTTTTGGCCAGTTCCAGGCAGCTGGGATTGGTGGCAGCAATCCTCACTACCTGGAACCAGTTGAAAACGCAATACACAAAGGCGACAAGTGGCATGTGCAGAGGCCAAAATTGCAATGTGCGGAGGCAAAAAACACAACGCGCGGAGGCGGAAATCAGCAGCAATGTGCTGTAGCAATTCCCGAAGCCTGGAACAGATCTAAAGTGGTGTGTGTGGAGGTCAAAAACACAACACATGTAGGCAAAAAAATGTGATGTATAGAGACACCGATCGGTGGCGATTTGGTGTGGTGATCTCCGCAGCCTGGAATGAGTCTAAAATGGAATGTGTAGAGGCTAAAAACACAATGCATGGAGGCCCAAAATGGATGAAGGGTGGGAGCTGGCAGGTGGGCAGGGTATCAGCAACATTCGCTGTATAAGACACACAGACATTTCCACCCATTTTTAGGGGAAAAGTGTCTCTTATGCTCCGAAAAATTTGGTAACATGCAATCAACTCTTACAGAGTTAACTACATAAAATATTAAATTCTCTACCTCACACCAGGTTTATGTCTAGGAAACAAATTCAGGATAATATACCATAGTTTTACAATCAAGATGAAGAATAATGATCACAACGGTTATATCATTCAAGCCATATTTTATAATTTCATTAAGGGAGATATCATGAGAGATTTGTTAAATATATTACTTGTCAAAGTACATTCCATCCAAGATGGTTTCCTCCTCCTTTTAAGCTAAAAACTTAAAAGTTGTTGTTTGTGATAAATCCATGTGAGTTTTTGCTAATTGGTTGGTTAAATTGATATTTATTATCATAATTTTTTCAGCTGTTTATATTTATAAATATTTATGTATTTATTTTATATCATGTTTGTTCTTGGTTTTAATTGATTTTATGATAGTTCACTGTCCAGTCACTTGCTTGAGATAGGTGACTATAAAAATTGAATGAATGAATGAATGAATGAATGAATGAATGAATGAACATTTTCATCTTGCATTATATAGACATCAGACTGATAGAACTGATCTTCTTCCAGTCCTTATTTGAAGATGGGGACAATAGCTTTCCTCTAATCTTTTGGGACCTCATCAATACTCAAACCATTCTATGCTACTACAATCACTTCAGCAATTGGAAGAGACTACTAACTTGAATTTACTTCTTTGTAAATATAACCACTGTTTATCATTCCTTCATATAGATGTTGAATTACTTTTTATTGCCACAAAATGTAGAATCAGATTCAATGGGTTAACATTACAAAAATGTGCCCCATTTTTCCTGGTAGTAGGAATTGCAGTTGGGTCTTCAGTATCTAACTTAGCAGGATTTCCCAGCACTTTTCTCCTTCAGGATTTAAGCTATTGGATCTGACCCACTTTTCATTTTAAGTTAATCAAAATCTGCTCTTTGGAAAATCTTGACTTCTTTCTTTTTCTTATTCCTTTGATATCATAAATGAAAGAATATTGTGATCACTTCCTCCAAGGTTCTAGTCACCTTTACTTCTTTAATCAATTC
Source organism: Thamnophis sirtalis (assembly GCF_051295495.1). Lineage (NCBI taxonomy): Eukaryota > Metazoa > Chordata > Lepidosauria > Squamata > Natricidae > Thamnophis > Thamnophis sirtalis. The sequence goes on along the minus strand of NW_028261382.1, from coordinate 132,234,695 downwards.
TTCCTGTTGATCAGGACAGAAGGCCCCTTGTTTCTTCTTCTATTTTCTGACTAATAAAGTCATCAGCAGGAGAGAATAGGAATATGTTAGACCGCTGCTGTTTTGCAGAGTTAGATTTTCAGAAGATATCAGAGTTAGATTTCCACATGAGCTGAAAAAAAGAAATGTCTTTGTAACATCTTCCATTGTCACTATCATCTGCCATTTTGAAAGTTTGGTCATTGATAGAAAAAGCTGCATTCATATCTTCTGCTTGTCCAGATAATCTATAAAAAACTCATGTGATTATATCACCTTTGTTTTATTTCCCTTTTATTCTTATCTAAGTATTCTCAGTATGATTTTCATGCTCTGATTAGTGAATTTCTGTTCAGGCATATGCTTCCTTTACATACTGCACAATACTTTCTGAGTGTCTGTTGAGTATCTTTCTTTGAATAAGTTATAGTTTTCTTGAATTATATTCCAAATATATTTGTCATTTCACCAAGTTTCATTGATGCTTATATTATATTTGTTTTCTATTAGGATTTAAATCTCTTCTTATTTGTTTACCAACACAATGCACTGATATTGAAATTTCTAAGGTTGTACATATCAAAGCGTATCCCATGCTTCATTGCTTGCTTGCTTGTTTATTTGTTTGGATTTAATCAATATAAATCCAAACAAACAAAAAATGCTTGTTTGTTGGTTTGTTGGTTTGGATTTAGAACCACTGGACTTCCAGACAGTTTTTGGTGGGTTAAAGAATCAATAAAATGAAAAAAAATACATGTGAAGAAAGCCAGTCAAATGCACGTGATAGGCTGTGTCTGATGTCTTTGTTTCAAGGGAATGTAACTTGCTTAAGTAGCTGCATGAACACAAAACTTATCTACTATTAATTAAAGGAACCCAACAGTCTTCAGACTTTCACATGAACCTGAAAAAGATGCCACTGTCTGAGGAATCCACACATTAAAGTTAAGGCAACCCATAACCAGTGGAACATTTAAAAAAACATTTTGCTTGGACTTCTTTAAGGAATAGCAGAGAACTGTTGTAGTTGTATGTGGTTGAAAGCATTTCTTCCAAATCATTTCTGAAGCATAAACAGCCTAATGTACTTTGCAGCCCCTCACACAATATTTCTATACCCTGCTCAGTTTGAAATAGCTTGGATTCTACCATAAGACTAGGGGTCTAGGTCTACTTCATAACTACTTCTACTTTTGATTCTCTTTTGCTTTCAACTACTGTATGTCTAATTTTATCATTGGAGTATGGATATGCTTCATATTAATTCAGTCAGCTCCGCCTGGGTTTCTTTACAGATTTTATATTTTAAAATGATTTTTTTTAAATATCAATTTTACAAACCTTTTTAAAAAGGCTTTTACTTTAAAAAAATATTTAGTTAAATAGGTAACTAAGAAAAAAAGATAAACATTCTAAGTAAGCATATGAAGATAGACATACTTTCTATGAAACCAAAGAAAGAAGATAAGGAAGAAAAAAACTAATGTTATAAAATGTATAATCTTTTGAGACTGTGAAATAACCAAACCTTTTCAATTAATTTTAATTAATTGTATTGCTATGATTATTATTGTATTGTATGAATAGCAATAGCAATAGCAGTAGACTTATATACCGCTTCATAGGCCTTTCAGGCCTCTCTAAGCGGTTTACAGAGAGTCAGCATATTGCCCCCAACAATCTGGGTCCTCATTTTACCCACCTCGGAAGGATGGAAGGCTGAGTCAACCCTGAGCCGGTGAGATTTGAACCGCTGACCTGCTGATCTAGCAGTAGCCTGCAGTGCTGCATTTAACCACTGCGCCACCTTGGTTCTTTCATAATTCTCAGAAAGAAAATAGTGATACATTTTAAATAAGTAAAGTGATAAATAATGAGAAATTATATCATTATTTATTAACTGAGATATTTCCTGCTAGAATTATGATTTCTGTGATTTTTATTTTGCTAAAAGAGTCTTTCTGAATTCCTGAAAGAAAGCTTTATGGAATCACATCCCCCCCAAAAAAAACTATAAATAAAAAGGTGTATTAAACTAGTTTGTAAATAGTAGCTCCTTCTCTGCTAATTCAATCAATTATAGTTAAAGAAGAATGAACTTTATTCTGAGTGCTGCATATACAAGATAGCAAAACTCCCAGAGAGCTGAATATTCAGCATTTGAGAGACAATAGAGGTCCTCTCCATCCATATTATGTATTATAAACATGGTTCCATTTTCTAAGAATTGAGAATAATTTCTTCACCTGGACTCAGTGCATTGGACTGAGTTAGTAGATGTTTGCAGAATTTTAATTCTAAACAAGGTCATGTTGACACCAATATATTCATGAACCTTTCAGTTTTGGCAAGGGAAATGTATTTTAAAAGGTGAGAAAAGAATCAAGATAAATCTATTTATGGGATTTTAAGAGAAACCAGCATTCTGAACTGCATTCATTCTCATTAGTTTACATTCCGGATTGCTTTTAGCTAGGAGATTTTACTAAAAGAAACAGAGGAGGAGGGCCTGTTGTTGCCATTATTATTATTATTAGTATCTGAAAATGGAACATACCATAGAAATCACTCTGTAAAGGATAGAATGGGGTTTAGGTTTGTTTTCTTTCATCTAAAATTGTGATAACATAATGAACCCCCGGGAGATGTATTCTCAAATTGAAGCAATTGTTTTTGTGCTTAAGGACATATACATGAGAAATTCTTTATTTTTTAAAAGGAATAGCCTGTGAGGAAAGCTCACTGCCAACTGCTTTACTTGTCATTGACTCTTCGGGGCAATAAACCAATTACTTGCTGCTGTAGTAAGGGCCCTTCCTGACTGTTTTAAATGCATGTTAGAGATACAGTGATCTCTACATATTTGGGGACTCAGCATTTCCAGTTTATTAGGATTGCAAATGAATGGGTTTCTTCACAAAAGCAGTTTTGCTGTCAGAAAGGACTGGTTTCTTGCTCCTTTTGCTCACAAAAGGTTACCATAATGGGGTCTTGTTCCTGCACCTTGAAAATGCACTTTAACCCTTTTGTTCTTGAAAAATAAAATCAATGCCATTAATTTTCCTAATGCTTTAATTGCTTTTCAGATGTCTACACCCTCGGATATAATAATGTGCTAAGGTGTATGACTTAGACATTTATTCATTCTTTTTAAAATACATATATATGCAATTTCATGGGTTACCTTTGCTAATGAAAATTGTAAAAAACATACATAAAGTACTGATGTGATGTACTGCATGTGTGTTTTTCTGTGTATACTCAGATTTGCTTTCACATTTCCTAACATATTGATGACCTAACAAATTTCACTTTTTGTATGGACTTGTTGAATAGGTTATGTGTAACATGCCTGAATAATCACATATTGTTTGGGAACTGTTGTGAGGACTTCTCTTAAAAACATTTCCATTGAGTTGAAGGTCTTAAACCTGTTTTGTTTTCTATTTAAATAAAGTTTTGCCAAATTCTTCATTTAGCATTATTTCTTCTCTTTGTTTATCTAGATATTTTTCATCATGTATGCCAGGCAATGTATAATTTATTATGTTAGGTCCTCCTGAATGGCTTGAACTCAACAAGCAGGAGGGCATGCAGCATGGAGGGGGCAATGCTCCATATAATGAGGAGGAATACAGGATTGTTCCATATAGGTAAGCCAGATCAGTCTGTATTGTCCAGTCCAATCTGGATTTCTGGATAGTCCTATAACAGTTTCAGCTGAAAGGTCATATCTTTTTCTTCCTTTGATTTAATAGAGAGCGGACCTAGAAGAAAATTCACTAATACTTTTAAAATACAGACAATGAAGGATGATGAGGACCTTACAGTGAGCAGCTGTTACATTCTAAAATCAATCACCACAGAAGAGCAAGATTTGAAAAACAGACTTAATAATCTTTAAAAAGAAATGTTGTCTTAGTACTTTGTAGCCTTTTAGAGAGCACTGTACAATTGAAGCAAAACCATTTCAGTTTTCAGAATAGTGGGTCACTAAAAAGAAAGTGGAAAGTATCGTCTGATCCAGCTTCTCTTTATACATGTTTCCAATCAAAGGTCCAGAGGGACGGGGGGGGGGGGGGAGAGAAAATACTTCTGTTGGATGGAATCTTATTGACTATTGAAGGAACAGGATCAACGTTTACCAGAGATACCTGTGAAGGTACCTGATATGTCTGAAAAAGACCCATTACACTATAATAGGACTCACCATAGACTGAGAAAGAACATTCAACTTACCCCCACTGAGTTTTACTAGGGTGAAAAGGGCAATAGATAGAGTACAGGAAGGAAATGTATTGCTGTCTAAGTAGCAACATCTCTTTTGAAGTAGAGGATTAATCCTGAATAAATTCAGGACACAAGGCCTGAAAGGCAAGCTTAAGGGAGATAATCTGCTCAAGGTCTTCTTCTTTCCCTAGTTAGAAATAACTGGGAGATCTGCCTAGGTTTATCTGCCTTTTCTTTCCATTTACTTATCTTATTTTTAATGATATATTTCATTTACAATGCCTTTCATCCTAATGATTCCTAAAATGCTATATCAACTATTAAAAAAGGTGTGCTTATATGTGTATGAAGGAAAGGTAAAACAGAAAGCAGCTACGAATCTGCTTCTCCCAACTACATGTACAGTATATGTGGATATATGTATGTGTATCTGTGTGTTTGTGTTTGTCACATATACCCAGAGAGGGGGGAGGAAAGACAGGGAGGGAGATTACTCCATCAACCACAGAAATGCAGTTAACCAAAACATCGGTTTAAATACAAACATTTGTGCCACTGGCTATTCTGCCTGTGAGCCTCCTGGTTAATATTGGTGATATGTAGCAGTCAAGATGTCCATTTAAAGGTTAGTAAAGTTATCATATGTCCTAAGTATATTGAGAAGTTGTCAATACCCATAAATATATATTTTCAGATTTTAGATAGGTTTAGCTATAAGGGTTACGGTATTATATTGTGTTATTATTATTTATTATGGCTTTGTTTCTTTTTTGACCACTAACAGTTCTTTTTCCCCACAAGTGAGTTTCTCATACTGATTGATTATATTTGCTTATTTCGCCTGTCTCATTTTTTTGCATACCAAATGGGTTAGGATGGACAAAAATATTTTGCAAATTATATTTTAACACCGGTGATGGGCAAACAAAACAAAAACCAAGGGACTTCATTTCATAAAGATAAATCTGTCTAGAATATAGAAGTCTTGGGATGCAAATTTTGAACAAATGTTGAAACCTGACCAAATACATGAGGAAATTTCATTTAGATCTCTATCACAAATGACTTTCTTTCATATATCCTGCCTAGATTTCGTCTCTACTATGCATCTTTTGAAGTATGAGACTACTAAATAAATAAAATAACTTAATAATGGCTTATACTATATGCACACTATGCAGGACTATCCAATATTGTAGAAAGGTATTTAACAGGATCCAGATATTTCTGTATTGATGGATATGGACTACACTCACCAAAGCTATCATATGCAATTTTCTATTTCCTTTTTTGCTATTTTCTTGAGTTGTTTCTTATTTTGCTCAGCAAGATGAATTTGGAGGCAGAGGAAAAAAAGGACAGGAAACTAACTTTCATCTACTCCTTCCTTTGGATATATAAATTCTTGTTTCGTCTCTAAACTGGCAGTGACGATAAGATAAATTTTGCTAAATTCCATCAAATTTATTTCTAAAAAATCTGAATTTCTAATTCAGTGATATAAGTACATTCCTAGAGCACAAAAGAATATAGGCATGACTGCTTCCTCAATAAAAATGAAAAATAATTCCATCGAGTTTGTTGAGAGTAAATTTTAGTATTTTGTATCCCAAAATGTGGGGAGCAGAGAAAAGCTAATACTGACAAGAAAGAAGTCCTGTCAACTTTCATTCTTCCCCAGGAGAAAAAAAACAATTTGCGATGGAGCACAGAGATTACAGTTTCTTACTTACCTCTTTGAAATCTCAGTGCATCTTATATACTAGCACGCCTTATAGTCTGAAAAATATGGTATATTTTAAGTGAGAAAGTGGATACGAAGTAGGCTTTGATTAACAATTATGTTTAACTGAACATTCATCCATGTCACTTTACAACTATTGTAGCTTTATTTTCTTAAGAAAAGTGAAGTGCAACTATTTCAGCATCCTTAGAAGGATACTTCAGTCAAATATTTGATGATGTACAAGTCCTATATTCCCTTGATTATTCTGGTTCTGTTGACTATTTTCTTAATCAAGAAATCAATAGTATCTGCATGGTGGTGTCAAAAGAGGTAAGACAGTGACCAATCCAATCCAATCCCTGCCTCTTTGAACAAGTTTGCAGCATTGAAATGCATACAAAAGGGGCAGTGTTTGGCTTGTGTTGCCAGAACCAGAATTTTACCTGTTGTAATTCATCTCCTTCCATGAATACTGCTGCAAATAACAAAAAAGTTTGCGTTCTGCTCTTTTTTTATATGCTATATTATCCTATTTACAAACTATATATCAACAGTTTGAATCAGGACAGAGCAAATTATACATTTTATTCCCATCCCAAAAGTCTATTCCAAATTAACGCATTATGTGCCCTAATATAAACATATACGTCTATTCCAAGTCTATTCCAAATTACTGCATTATGTGCCCTAATATAAACATATATGTATCCATGCATGCAGAAGTGAACACTTGTTTAGATGTCATTAATAATATATGATTTTAAGTGTGAACTTCACTTCACATTAACTATTCTTACCAAACTGCTCTAAGTTACTGTCAGAGAAAGATGTTATGGCAAAAGCAAGGATGGGGGGGGGGGAGCATTAAATGCTTAGAAATTCTCAGGTCAGACTGAAATAATATGAGTAGAAGCCAATTAGATTTTTTTAATCATCAGCAACTGGGATGATGGTGGCAATTTTGGTTTAATGATCCATGCATCTTGAGGGGCACTGCATAAAACTACTATACTGCCATATACTATATTATCCTACCCTGTAATAAACCTGGTTGAGCATTCTACGCTATATTTCCAAACTTTCTTTTAAAAAAATAGCTACAGCCAGAAGGTATTGCAATAATGAAGATAAAATAGCAAAGGTTTATATTGCCATACATTGCAGAAAAAGGGTACAATTGATGCATTTGTGGCCACAAAGTACTACTCAACTGCCACATCTAATGCTTAGTCTAAAAGCACCCTTAAAGCATGAATCTGAATTGTAAGTGCATCCACTTCCGACATATTCAAAATTCAAAATGAAATCCTTACTACTTATTGGAAGAATAATTGTCTTGGACATATTTAGTTATAATGTTTCACGTTTCTTAGATCATTGCTAATATCAACCACTGCTAACAGCAAGTGTAAGATGTCTTTGCCTCCCTTGGGAATATTAAAAAAATCAGCATATCAATGAGACTGTACTTTTAAAATGTTGGTCAACAATTTCACCTGTTTTGCATAGATGATAAAAAGTATAGGGGGTAGAACAGAAACCTGAAGAAACCTACACATTTAAATAAACTAGTATCCCACAAGATGTCCTGAAGGCAAAGCCACTGCAAAGTATATCTCCAATACAGAGAGGAGAGCACTAGCTAGAAATCAGGAAACCATAGGTTTTAGTCCTGCCTTAGGCATAAAGCAGTGATGGGTTGCTCCCGGTTCGACCCCATTTGTCTGAACCAGTAGTAGTGGTGGCGGGAGGTCCTGCCCACCTATCCGTATGCTTATGTGCATGTGCAGAAGCATTGCTCATGTGGGAGCGCACAGGGGAGCACACCCGAACCAGTAGTAAAAATATTTGCAACCCACCACTGACATAAAGCAATTGATCTTTGGCCAGTCTCTCTCTCTCAGCCCTAAACAGGTAGTGGCAAACCAATTCCAAAAACTTGCAAAAACTTGCAAAAACTGCAGGGATTTATTCATGAGTTAACAGATTTGAAGGCATGAAACAAACAAACAAATAACCTTCTCTTTCTAGATTTTATTATTGAAAGCCGTAAACGTCTCCCAGAAGCCCAACACAGTTAATGGAGATATACTTGCCTTATCTAATTCTTAGTAAAGGTCATCTATCAAAATATTGGAACTGTTTAGTGCCACCACAATGGAAGCCAAAGAATTGTTATATTTAATGCATATACGTTAACGTGTCAAGTTTTCATACAAGATAGAAAATCAGAAAATAGGGGATAATTCTACCAGTTCTTTCTGAACATATGTAGTAAATCTAACACATCCCTTCCATCTCAAACTTCAGGTGGTCAAGGAACAGCTACTAATTGTTATGTCTTAGCCTTGGAGATGTGGCTCCGTTTCCGAGGCTTGCCATTGGTCGAGGCGCGCACATGGCAAGAGCAGGAAAGTTACTGCGCAGTGATTGGCTACCTGTGGGACAGCCTGCATATAAATTTCTGCCAAGCGGGAACTGTTCAAACTTGTTGGTTCTGGAGTTGCTGTTGCGTTAGCTGTTGTAATAAAGCCTTGTTATCCGAGTCCTGCCTTGCCTCAATCATTGCCACCTCTCAAACTTAATATTGGTGATGAGGGTGGGATCTTCTGAGGCATAGGAAGAGCTGTATCATGTAACAAAGGTTTTTTTAATTAACATGAGGCTTTTCGGCTAATCGCTGAGGCAATCTCCTCAGAATGTGTCTTCCACAGAATGGCCACTTTGAACAATTTTGCACCATTTATGCCAGGTTTAGAGTCCTAGGAGGCGTACATTGACTGTTTTGAATGTTTCCTCGAGGCAAACAATCTGGCTAACTTGCCTAGTGAGGGAAAGAGAACCCAATTCTTGAATGCTTGTGGGCGCGAGATGTTCGGAACATCCAGGGCTTTGGCTGCCCCGCAACCAGTCTAGTCCCTATCATGGGGGACTCTGTTGGCAAGACTGCAGAACCATTATGCCCCAGCTCCATCTCACATAGCGAGGCACTGTATGTTCCAACAAAGGCTACAGAAAGAGTCAGTGAACCAGTGTGTGGCTGCCCTCAGGGCTGCAGCGTTGCACTGCGATTTTTCTAATCTAGATGATTCCCTACTTCAGCAATTCATGTGCAGGGTGACCGATTCGAAGCTGTGTCACCATTTGTTGGCCCGTTCTGATCTCAGCCTGCAAGCAGCGTTAGATGAGGTTTATGCCTCTAAGATGTCCAATGAGTCCTCTACTGAGATTGAAAGAGGTCAAGCTGCAGTGCCCCCCGCGTTACCATCTACTAAGACTGTGCCTATTCATTCACGGGGAGGTGGACGAACTTTCTTCATCTGACATCAATTAGGCTGGTGTTGACTGCCTCAAAATAGCAGGCGGCGGAGCAGGGCACTCACAAATGAAATTTCCTCAGAGCCACTGTGCTGGTTGTGGCGGGAACCATGCCCGTGCCTGGTATTGTTTCAAATCAGCTATTTGTCACAAGTGTGGGAAAAAAGGACATTTGACTAAGGTGTGCTGCGCACCATCTCCTCCTCAAGGTCAACCAGCTGACCATTCAACTTATCGCAAGCCAAAGTCATGGTCTTACCACACCTTGGAGGACCGTTTTGCAATTTTCTGTAAACAGTGGCAGTTTGTTCTGCCGAACAACCAGACCAACGCAACATCCGGAAATAAAATTGATCTCAGCATCCAAGTCGAGGGCAAGCCCTGTCACATGGAGGTGGACATTGGCTCTTTAAAGTCTATTGTATCCTGGTCTACTATCAAGCATTTTGTCCCTTCCCTATCAAAGAAGCGCTTGTGACCTTGCTTTATTAAGTTACGGGACTATCAGGGGAACTATATTCTAATAGTAGACAGTAGCCGGTTCCAAGTGGTCACTCTGAGTTTTGAGGGCAGGCTTCCCCTCATCGCTGTCCAGGGCAACCTCCCCAGTCTACTGGGCCTGGACTGGTTCGATGCCCTGGGCCTCAGCATCGCTGGGGTGCATGCAACGATGGGCCTTGATGATTTTGAAGGCCTAAGGAGCTTGCTGCCATTTTTGATGGGTCATTAAGTAATTATAAGTGGATCCCCCATTAGTTTTAATTTGGACCCTCAGATCGCTCCCATCCGTCTCAAGCCCAGGAGGGTTCCCCTGGCCCTGTGTCCAAAGGTGGATGCTGAACTAGACAAGTTGATTGCCCAAAGGGTGTTACAGCCTTGGATTACTCCAAATGGTAGACCCCCATCATGATTCCTTTGAAATCTGATGGCTCCATTAGATTGTGTGGGGATTTTAAATGCACAATAAACAGGGTCTCCAATCCAACCCCTATCCTGTCCCTGTAGTACAAGAACTGCTTCATACATTGGGATGGGGTTCCATTTTCACCAAACTGGACCCTGCTCAGGCATATCAGCAGCTTCGTGTGGATGCTGCTGCTGCGGAAGCGCAGACTATCGTCACCCACAGGGAGCTTTTAAATGCCGGCGGCTCCAGTTTGGTGTCAGTGTATCTCTGGGCATATTCCAGAGCCTCGTGGAGTGATTGCTCCACAGCATCTCGGGAGTTGTTCCATACTTTGACGATGTGCTTATTTCTGCCAGAAACAGCACTGAACTAATTGTGAGGTTGCTTGCCATTTTGTCGAAGTTCCAGGAGGTGGGGTTAAAGCTTCAGCCTTCTAAGTATCAGATAGAGGTAACCAAAGTGAAATCTTTGGGGTATCTGATTGATGCCAAGGACATCCATCCTACCACCTCAAAGATAGCAGACATTAAGCAGGTTCTTGTACTAACCAATAAGGCCCAATTGCAAGCTTTTCTTGGACTCCTAAATTTCTACTCTGAATTTTTGCCCCATAAAGCCTCTGTAGCGGAGCCTTTGCATCGGCTCCTCGATAATGGGGCCACTTGGAGGTGGGGTCGTAGGGAGGCAGCCGCTTTTATGGCTGTAAAGGAGCTTTTTACATCCAATGCTGTCCTTGTCCAGTATTGCAACCACCTTCCTCTGATGCTCACATATGACGTGTCACCATTTGGGGTGGGTGCTATCCTGAGCCACAAACTTCCAAATGGATCTGAGGCGCCTCTGGCATACTTTTCAAGGACTTTGTCCCCTCTGGAATGAAATTATAGTCAATTAGACAAGGAGACATTAGCAGCGGTAGCTGGAATTAAACGATTCCACAACTACCTTTATGGAAGTTTCTTTGAGTTAGAGACAGACCATAAGCCTTTATTGGGTTTATTGGCAGGCGATAAACAAACTCCTTCTATCTTATCGCCCCGTATGTCCCATTGGGCCATATTCTTCGCTGCTTACAATTATAAGCTAATCTATTGGTCCGGGAAACAGGTGGAGCATGCGGATACCCTAAGTCGTTGCCCCCGGCCAGTGACCGAGGCTGATCCAGATCCTAAACCTATGGTTGTACTGATTGAGGACCTCCCAGTTCCCTTAACGGCCACAGCCACCCATTCGGCTAGGGATGCTACTCTAGCTCAGGTTTTGGATTGGGTAAGGAGGAGTTGGCCGCAGATGCAGTTTACCTCGCAGTTCCTGCTGTTCAAACACAGGCAGCATGAACTGTCAGTACAAGGAGGGTGCCTACTGTGGGGCCATAGAGTGGTCGTTCCTCCTCAACTTCGGGAACCTATCCTCCACTGACTGCACGAGGGGCACCCTGGAATAGTCAGGATGAAGGCCCTGGGCCGGAGCTACATTTGGTGGCCTGGCCTTGATCAGGATATTGCGCATTGGATGGCTAGGTGTCAGAATTGTCACCAGTCCAGGCCAGCTCCCCCCGCAGCACACCCTAGGAAGTGGGTGGACCCCAAGACTCCCTGGGCTAGGATCCATTTGGATTTTGCAGGGCCTTTCCACGGACAGATGTTCCTGGTAGTGGTGGATGCATATTCAAAGTGGGTGGAATGCCATCGACAGATGTTCTTAGCAGGACACAACATCCGCCACGTCTTGGTGGCCCCTTACCATCCCTTGAGCAATGGCATGGTGGAGTGGACATTGCAATCTGTTAAAGAGTCTCTAGCTAGGCTAGGACCAAGGGACTGGCAGGCCCGAATTGACAGATACCTGTTAGTACAGCACACAGTTCCATGTCTCCTAACTAACTGTAGCCCTGCAGAGTTGTTAATGGGCTGCTGCCTCTGGATTAACCTTGATTGACTTCACCCCAGCTACTACAATGACAGACCTATTGACAACAATGACCACGCCAGGGGTTTTGAAATGGGGAATCTGGTTTTCATGCGGAACTATGGGGTGAGCCGAGGTGGTTACCGGGGCACATTCTGTAATTAACGGGTCCCTGCTCTTACCGGGCTGGCCTAGGTGATGGGTGCATTTGGCACCACCACATTGATCAGCTGCGACTGCGGATGGCCTCGACACAGAGGCCAGCTGATCTCTTCCCAGTTGGTCCTATAGACACCCTGTTTGTTCCGGACACCTCCACAGAAATGCCGCATTGCCCGACCAGACAGTTTACCATTCTGGTGGCAGACTTACCTGGTCAATCAGGGTTGCATCCAAAGTTGTCGGGCAGAGAGTTAGTGCAGTCGCAGGCAGTTCCCCTGGAGAAGTGTCCTCCTCCTCCTTGTGCTGTGTCAGTTCCAGCTGAGCCAAGAAGATCGGACCGCACGCGCAGGTGGCCTGCATATTTGCAGGATTATGCATGCGCCAGACTGGTGGAGAGGGGTGTTATGTCTTTCCCTCGGAGATGTGGCTCCGTCTCCAAGGCTAAGAAATAACACTAATAATCATGATTTAGTCAAGGTTTTTTTTAAAAAAAGTTTTTAATTAAGAATGGATAAAAGACAGCTTCCCGAAAGTAAAATTTCCTGTTTGTGGTATAATTTGTGTTTATTAACTATGCCATTAGGGAATGTAATTCTGTAGCATAGAGCACTTTTTATTCTTTTTTAAAATAGTTTTTATTGATTGGGTTGTATGGATATAAGATACTGAGGGATCCCCTTACCTAACTATGTTTACAAATTCCTTCCATGTTTAAGCTGAAGTAAATGGTAAACTTGTGCTGAAATATTCCCAAGTTTTCTCTTTTGTTCTTTGTTCGCTGCCCGCTGTATTTTATTTAAATGCCTACAAGAAGAAGAAAAATCTGAAGAACTCAAAAGCATTTTTTCTATTCTCTGGCATTTAGCTGGACCTAATAAAAATACTGAACTGTGGTGGATTTTAGATTTCTCCTGCACTAATGGATGCTGAGGCATTATTAATGATAAGCTGCAGATCTGTACAAATATCTATTATGGAAAATAACAACATGAGGACCTTTCCTTGCTTTTGTAGTTTCACTAAAATCCACTGTCATGACCAAGAATAATGTCTGAAGGGATCTCAATGTGTAAGAACTTTCAGAGGTATATTTATAGTCACCAGATATATTTTAATAAGTGTTGCACAATTTTTACTGGCTTCAGTAGGTGTGCTCCCCCCCCCCCCTTTGAGTTCCCTTTGTCCTAATAAAATGGACAAATTCCTCCCCCCTCTTTCCGTCTCCCTTTCACACACAGTCACACACAGAAACATACAGACAGACAGGCACGTGTGCATACACACACACACACACACACACACACAACCCTATGGTATTTATTCTGTCAGTGGATTTTTTTAATACCATATATTTATTTACTTTGCTGCATATTTTCAGAGCCTTTAATTTTCATCAGTTTGCACTATTTTTCCTTTTCTGTGTAGAATACAGGGAAACTGGAGAAATTTGATTACTAAAAAGCCTACAATTTGGTTTGCAGAATCCATTTTGAAATCTGCCTCTTGATGTTTATCTCTATGCACACATTGGTATGTTTGCTTGATTTACATTAACCAATATATAAGCACAAACAGTAATCATATACCAAGGAAACTGGAGTATATGCAATTGCCTCATCTATTTCTTCAACAGTAGTTGCAATCCCATAGATTCAAATCTTGACAGGTAGCATAATTAGAAAATTTTCTTTGCCTTATTAAATGTGACTCTTCTCCATAGAATTCCCCTCCGTTGCAAGACAAAAACCAAAAATATACTTCAAATCTAAAATGGGAAATCAAGGGGGTCTGTTTTATTTTTATCTATCTTTGTGCAAGCGACATTATTATCAAAGGATATTGTAATGCCGAAAATGTACTTTGGGGATTTAAATCACGTATTAGGCTAGAAAGCAAAAAATGCTGTAGGGCCCATGCAATATATTTTCTCATTAATCTGATTGAAAGATTATCCTTCCTATAGCTATGAAGAGTCTAATACTCATATATCCATCTTTCCTGCCTGTAAAATTCAGCTTTGTGTGAAGTCATTGTCTCTCATGTCTGAGGCCTACGCGCTTCTTCATTTCTCTCTATAAGCCTGGCTGTATTAAAATAAATTCAGAGTAGGACGCCATTTCATGCACACATTTTGATTATTTCATAAGCTGCTAAGGAAAATGGAAGTATCAGCAAGTCATGCAGTTTCGCTGGTAATGTAATGCTTGTCATTACCTCAGTGGCCATGGGAAGAAAAAAAAGTTTAGCAATAATATCTTTGACAAATGTTCACTGATTCAAAACACTGCATTTAAATGAAATGCAGATATGAATGAGCCATTATTACAATCACAATTCCATCTTAGAAATTATTAAATATGAATATATACACTTCCCCAGCAACCTCACATTTGTAATGCATAACTACTGTGCTTTCTGCTTTGTTCCCTATACCTATATATCACACACGCACACACGCACACACACACCCCTACACAGTGTCATTTCCCCCCTCCCTCCCCATAACCCTGATTCTGAATAAAGGGAAGTCATTTTGATCAGAGGCTGCACATTGTAATTGGAGATACTCCTGATGATTTCGTGCAATCAGAAGGGCACATTATTTGTGATGAAAATTTAGCAAAGAAGAATGCAATTTATAGGTTGTCTTGCTTATGGTCAACCAGCTTTACAAAGGAATAGTAAACTCCAACCACATAGATACTTCCCACCTCACAGTATTACTGAAATTTTCATAAAATGCTTACTATAACATGCAGCATTTTCACAATTTTAACAAAAGGACGGAAGGGCAAAAAATGTCTTAAACTGAATTTGAAGCTCTTTTTTGAGTGCATGATAGCATGAATAGATGGTTTCTGCCATAACTGTCACACAGATAATATTCTTTTATGCCTTAAGATACTAAGATGGTGCTGCAGATAACCAAGAGGAATAGGTTGCCGCCATTGCTAATCTGCAGTTTTGAAACACTATAGCTTTTGCATGGCTAAGAGAAGGTAAAATAATCTTGGGGACCTAACATAGAATAACATGTGCAAAGGATCAGAAAATTGAAGCTTTTCACATACTGTAAATTAGTTTCTCTATGGACAGAGAACTATATGGATATTTCTTTCTTCTTTTGGGGGGTGTTTATGTATAATATTTCAAAATGCAAAATAAGCCATTTTTAATTACTTCCTCCAAATTAAATAATAATAAATAATTTTGGCCTTAATGATGAAACTGAAATGCAGAAAATGCCTGATTATTGCCTTCAGAATTCCAGTTTTAAAATTGTATGGGTTATATTTTAGAATATGTGAAAGAGATATTCACTAAAATGGCAAGTATCCAGTCGACTTGGAATACACTCTGAAGTTCTCACTAAAATCAATGGGACTTAAGCATGTGCCTTGAATTCTGGCCAACTGTGTTCCTTGCCAGAAAAATATCACTGATGTTGATTATTATTCAATATGGGAATGTGGATGCTATTGAGAGTTTAATAAGGAACTGGGGAATTATTTACTTCTCTGCATCACAGAGCATATTTTTCCATGTATTAGGCTACATTAAAGGTTCTAAAAGGTTCCAAAAGTCATTTTATTCTCTTCTTTTCTTAGAAGAAAATTATCTTGCAAAAGAGAAGGAGCTGTATTGTGCTGAAGTAAGGATCTGATGTCTAACAAGTGTCCCAATTGCTAACTGCTTTCCATCTTCTTCTTAACAGACATCACATTTTATCTTTGTGGCCATGACACAAACATACATAGGTTTACTTGGAGGTAATTCATACTCACAAATACATATGTGTAGGGTGCCTTTTCCCACTTCAACATAATCACCACTCCTGCTGCCTGCATTTGAGGGATTTTCCTCCCCAAGCCTCAAAGTCATCTCATTAAAATTTCTTTAAAGCTTTTTCTGAGTTTCCTGTAAAATTAAGGAGTGGTTGGGAATGCAAAACCAAATATATTAAAGAGCAAAAGTGAACTTTCTAAATATTCATCTCCCTCCCCCCCACCCCCGATTTTCAAGAGAATAGTGCATTTTCCAAAGCTATGCTATAAATCTATTTGAAAGGTAAGGACAATATCCATATTCTTATTGAATATGTGACCTCTCAATGCTAATCTGCTAAATTGTGCCCCCACATACACATTGTGGAAACATGCAGGAACCTATTAAATGCACAGCAGTGTTTGAAATTGAACTACGGTGACTTGTTGTTATAGCATGCTGACATTATTGGTTCTTGTATTCAGTTACATAATGATCTCTGAAGTTCACTTGAAAAAGTCTTCTCTAACGGCATTTACGAGTTTTCAAAATTAGGCTGTAGAGGGCACAATCCACAGCTGCATTAATTTCAGCTCTGTCTACCAGGAACAAAGCACATTATCAGCAAAGTGCAAGCAGAGAAATTAATGTGGAAAAGAGAAAATCACCAAGAAGGAGAGGTTGGTTAGGGCTAAGCAACATGTTATACAGCTCTCGAGGACTGGATTGCCTGATGTTTTCATATTTATTTTAACTCAGCTGGAAGAGAAAATTGCATTTTATCAGATCAGTGCTGCTAAAAAAGGACTGAATATTCTTTTTTCTAAAAGGGATGGTACTGACTATTTTCTCCAAATTAACAACTGCTTTGGATTGATAATGAAGTCAGTGTTAAACATCTTCTCATACCAATCCAGTTACATATGGAGAATCTCTTTTTCTATTTTTTTTTCCTGCTAGGAGACAGTCATAAATTGTCTGCGTAATGTAAAATTGGGCTTTCTTCAGGATAAGTTATTTTAGCATTTATTCTGAAGTGGGACAAAAGATGTTAAATGGAGCACCTACATGGGAAAATAGATTTATTTTTTATGGGAAACTATTGTCTACACACATTTATTTTTCCATATGTCCCTCACCCAAAAATAAGTTTTACATAAAGAGCTTTTCTTCCTTTATGTAGTTCCCTCCTCCCAAATATGAGAACTAGCTAGAGAAATGTGGTTTCTTTTTAAGTAGACAGGTTCTATTTATGAAAGAGTTTGCTTTAATTTTAAAAAAAATCCCAGTCATGCTATTTAGATTTATTGGACAATACCCATATGATTTTTTAATTAATTCTAATTTGTTTTAATCAAACTTTTTTGAATATTTTTCTAATCCTATTTTAAGCTTTGTGTTATACATTTAAAAATTACCCCCAAAAAACTTTTATATTCATTTGCCAGGCATGAAATGCCAGGATCACATGTGTATTAAACAGCTTTATTGCTCGTGCATGTAGATAGGAATATTCTCAACTAATGTATCATATCATCTGTATCTATCATCCATACATTGAAGCTAGATGGTCCTTGAGGTAGGTCAACCTGGCACAAGATGACGTACTACAGTGGATTTGAATGTGAATTGGGAACATGTGAACTGGGGTTTCTCACATAGCTAAATGTTTTGTAAAAAGTACTTGTGAACTGAGGATGTGTCTAACATCAGAAATAAACTGTCAGCAGTCTTTCAAACAGATGGCCAATTGTGAGAGCTAAGCAATTGAATCAAACTGGTCAGAGCAGAAAAAGTTTCAAAAGCTGAATAAATGCATGGCAAAATCAATACCATAACAGTCCTGCGGGATTGGGCGGCCTATAAATCTATTAAATACAATACAATACAATACAATACAATACAATACAATACAATACAATACAATACAATACAACATTCACAATATCACTACCTGATAGTCAAATATTTCTAAATTTTATTTATTTTAAAATTAAAAATATTTATGCTCAAAATTTCATGATACAATCAACTGTTAAAAGATCCTGATATAAAAACAGACTTAAGAAAATTCTTCTATTTTTATGTTTTAAAACTTAATAAAATAAATTAACTAAAATTTAAATTAATCTATTTGCCCTCCACACTCATGATCCCATGCTGTAAAGCAGGGATGTCAAACTCAATTTCATTGAGAGCTGCAGCAGGGCCGTGTGACCTCTGAAGAGTGATGTGGAGGTGGGTGTGGCTGGTGGTGGGTGTGGCCATTGGTGGGGTGGGCATGGCCATGGTGGGCAAATGGATTTCAAGATGCATTCCCCCCCCTTCTTTCCATGATCCCATGCTTTAAAGCAGGGGTGTCAAACTCGATTTCATTGAGAGCTGCAGCAGGGCCGTGTGACCTCTGAAGAGTGATGTGGCTGGTGGTGGGTGTGGCCATGGGTGGGGTGGCCATGGCCAGGGTGGGCAAATGCATTTCAAGATGCATTTCCCCCCCTTCTTTCTTTCCTTATTTGCCTTTGCCATAGTTGTTCTATTTCTATTTGTAGGTCTTTGTATCTTGTAATCTTCTCCAGTTCTTTCTCTTCTATTCTTCTGTCTCCAGGCACTGCTACATCTACTATCCAGACTTTTTTGCCTTTCTTATCAACAACTATTAAGTCTGGGGTCTTATGTGGCAGGTGCCTATCTGTCTGGATTCTGAAGTCTCAGAGCAAATCATCATCATCATCATGTTCATTAAACATGAAACTCAGTCAACTGAACATTGAAAAATGCATTACAAATACCATTGACTGGTGCTGATGGTTGATATGGGTTGCTGCCAGTGTCCTAGGTATCAACCAAGTATCTTCTTAAGATATACAATGTTCTGAGTAGCACAGCCTTTTGCAGTTCCAATGGTGTTATTGCAAAAAGTGGCATTTTTTAATGTATTTTATAAAATTCTTGGACATGGTACCAAATGCCCCGATGACAATGAGTATAATTGTTACATGTTTCATCAATAATCGCCTAGTTTCGATGGCCAGGTTGCGATATTTCATGATTTTTTCCCAGTTCTTTTTCTTTGACTCTGGCATCTCCTGGTACTGTGATGTCAATACATTGTACATTTCACTTTTCGACAACTGTAATATCTGGAGTGTTGTGTTCCAAATGACAATCCGTCTGTATTCGAAAGTCCCACAAGATCTTAACCTTCTCATTTGCGGTAACTTTTTCCATTTTAGGTTCCCATGATTTTTTGGATACAGGTAAATCATATATTTTACATAATGACCAGTGGATTAATTTAGCAACTTGGTCGTTTCTACCTTTGTAATCAGTCTGTACAATTTTGCTGCATTCACATATTAAATGTGAAACAATTTCGACTTTGTCATTGTAAAGTCGGCAGTTTGGATTGTCTGTGGGGTTTTGTATCTTTGCTTTCATGGCATTAGTTTGTAGTGCTTGTTCTTGAACAGCCATCTTTCTTGATGGTTCCCATCCATTAGCCATAAGCTTTGTTTTCCAGAGGTTCATTGAAATTTCCATGAATTTTTGTATGTTGCTGCTGATGCCAAAGATTTTCAGGCATTTCTTGATCCAGCTGTGGGGAACTGAATCAAACGCTTTCTTATAGTCTATCCAAGCCATGAACAGCTTGGTTCATCTTTTCTTGAATTCTTTAAGATTAGCTTGTCAATCAGCAGTTGACCATTGTTCCTCTTGAATTTTTGCAGCATCCTTTCTGTTCTACAGAAAGCAAGTCATTTCTTTCCAAGTATCTGTAAATTTGGTTTGCAATGATACCAGTAAGGAGCTTGTATGTTGTTGGCAAATGGGTGATTGGCCTATAGTTCCAGGGTCCTTTCTTTATCTTTTTGGATCAAAAATGTCCTTCCAGTTGTCATCCATTCATCATTTTCAGGTGTTCTTAAGATCTGGTTCATTTGGGCTGCAAATCTTTCGTGCATACTTGTAAATGCCTTTAGCCAGAAACCATGTAGCTCATCTGGTCCAGGTGCACTCCAATGCTTCACTTTTCTTGACTGCCTTTGCACCATTTCTTTTGTTATTTTCACATCTTCCATTTTATGCACTTTAATAGAATCCTCAACCTGCTTGATCCATTTTGCATTTCTGTTGTCCTTCTTGTTGTTTTCCCACAAATTCTTCCAGAATTTCAGAGCTTTCTCTTTATCAGCTTTTCATTTGTTGTTACTCCAGCTCCACTTTCTAAGCTCTTATAAAACTGGTGCTGATTTGCTCTGAATTGTGAGTTTTCCTTGAACTGAGTTACTCGATTTTCATACTGTTTAATCTTTTCAGCAATGGCAACAACCCTCTGCTTCGATTTGTTTGTCTTGGGTAGACTTTTGCAATTTTCCAATTCTGCTTTCATAAATACTTTATTTCATACTATAATTTAATGTTTATCTGCTATCCTCTGTTCTGTTACTTTGATTCTGTATATTCTTTCTAGAACTGGTGCATTTTTTAAGATATGTTTTCCTTGTTGGGACTTGATTTGTAATAACATATCCTTATATATTCATTTTCTTTGTTTTCCAACTCTATATTTGTGACATTTTTTCCAGGAGGCCTGCAGCTGCTGTCTCTGGTTGCTCAGCCAACAGACCTGAGTCCTGTAATCCATTTGTTATCAGATGTCCAGGAACTTCCAACAGTTGTTGACCTGGACAAGAACCAATCTGGTATGGGTTTTTGTAGATTACATCTCACCATATTCTTTATGGAAGAGGCACTTTTCATTTGGCATCTCTGATGAGACCAGTATAGCTGAACCTCTGGCATAGTTCTCAACTTCTTCAGAGCAAAAAATCCCCACAAAAACACTAAAGTAGTAATTTAAATTGGGGAAAATATTATTATTAGTTTATTTTAAACATTTTACTGTACAGCAGTGGTTCTCAACCTGTGGGTCGTGACCCCTTTGGGGGGTCGAATGACTCTTTCAAAGGAGTTGCCTAAGACACATATTTCTGATGGTCTTAGGAACCGAGACACCTGTGTGCCAGTGTTTGGAGCCAGGGAAGCAGAGGCAGCGGGCAGCAGCAGGCACTGCCTTGTGAAAGGAGGGGCTACCTGACAGGAGCAGCAGCACGAGGATAACTGGCGTCCAGCCAATTGCCTCATGAGAAGCACCGGTGGGCAGATCAGATGGCTATGCTTGATGAGGGGAGGGGAGGAGGGAGAATGGAGCACCGGAGCACCGGCAAGGCAGCACCCTGAGAGGTGGCGAGTCTGAGCTCGGTCTCCCAGCAGCAAGGGGAGGGGATGCCAGGAATAAGGATCCAAGAACCGAGGCGGGAAGGATGGCGATATTGTCCCTTCAGTCCATAGCGGCCTCCTCCTCGGAGACTCGGAAGTTCATGTAGGTGCTCTGTGGCAGCTGGCTCCAGACGTTCGGGTTTTCCCTTTTCTGTAAAAACTCCCATCCATTCACAAGGAGACCCGCCTTTGTTTCCTTCCTGCAATATCTATGAATGAATGAGTGGTTGGAAAACTTGGGAGTGAGTATATTCCAGAGGTTTAGGGATGGAAGGGAAAAAAGGTAGCCATCACAAAATATCTTCAGTAGCCGCTTTGGAAAAAAATAAAGCAGTACATCTTTTTAGTTTTAAGTTTTAAGCTTGCATGCTTAGAATAGAATGGAATGTAGTAGGAAAATGGAATGGAATGGAAATGGAAATGAAATAGGAATAGGATGGAATAGGATGGAATAGAATAGAATAGAATGAAATAGGAATAGAAATGTTTATTGGTGAAGTGTGATATGACACACAAGGAATTTGTCTCCAGTACACCAAGTCATAGTGTACATATAAACAGCAAGTAATAGGTCATAGGTCATAATAATAGTTACAATCATTAGCTACAAACAACAATTGATAAATCATAAAGAACCAATAGGACAAGATGAAAAAAAGAAGGGGATATCCAACCTAGTACTGTATTTCTCTTTGATTCGTTTTTTTATTGTTTTTCTTCTCTGTTTTATTTTTATTTTGTTACCAACTGAAATGTTTCATGGACTTTTTGTAATAAGGTTAGAGATTATATTATTATTATATTATATTATATTATATTATTATATTATATTATATTATATTATATTATATTATTATATTATATTATATTATATTATATTATATTATATTATATTATATTATATTATATTATATTATATTATATTATATTATATTATATTATATTATATTATATTATATTATATTATATTATATTATATTATATTATATTATATTATATTATATTATATTATATTATATTATATTATATTATATTATATTATATTATATTATATTATATTATATTATATTATATTATATTATATTATATTATATTATTATATTATATTATATTATATTATATTATATTATATTATATTATATTATATTATATTATATTATATTATATTATATTATTATATTATATTATTATATTATATTATTATATATTATATTATTATATTATATTATATTATTATATATTATATTATTATATTATATTATTATATTATATTATTATATATTATATTATATATATTATTTTTATTAGCAAACCATTTCACAATATATAATTACATATTGTTTTTGTGATTAATCACTATGCTTTAATTATGTTCAATTTGTAATAATGAAAATACATCCTGCATATCAGATATTTACATTACGATTCATAACAGTTGCAAAATTACAGTTATGAAGTAGCAACAAAAATAATTTTATGGTTGGGGGTCACAACAACATGAGAAACTATATTAAAGGGTCGCGGCATTGAGAAGGTTGAGAACCACTGCTGTACAGGGATATGTAGGTCCCTCTGGAATGAAATCTTGAATAGGCCCATAGCAATTCATACATAAATAAACTAATAAATAAATAAATAAATAGCTGTACCAATAATAATGTATAACCAAACAAATCAGTTTAATATGATAACCTTTTTTAAAAATGCTACCCTATGCAGTTTTAATATGTGATATGGATGTGTTTACCTGCAAGATGCTATTTTGATTATTACAATACTAAACAGCAATTCTGAGAAAACAAGACAGCTGAAACATGGAGATGACCCAACTTCTACAGGAAGTAACTAAATTCTGTTTGTCAAGACTAAATTACCAATCATAGTCTCTGAAAATGCAGGTTCCAGCATTACCAGACATTCCCAGTGAAAAATTTGATTAAAGAAACATTATTTCCAAAATAGTACTGTTTAATCAAAGAACTTGTTTTGCTATGCTAATTGAAACACTAATTTATTGAGAAGTTAAAGGAAGGTATACTTGGTGCATACTGTAGATTTACAGCATAAGATATGTTGGATATTTTGTTTTAAAAAGTAAAAAATAATTCTTTCTGATTTAAAGTATGTGCTTAACAAGGAACCTCTATAGCAACAGCAGGGTGGGCTGGGAATGCTGTGATGCATGCAGAAGTTAGCAATTCCACCTCTTGTTAAGCACTAAAATTATCTGCTTAAAATTCTATATTTCACTTGCATGTGATTCTTGAAATGGTGGATGACACTTTCAGTTCCATGATTATAGCATCTCACTCTTGAGAGATCAGCCCTCAGTGTTGAAAACCCTTTGATAATGGGTAAAGAAAGCCCTCTACAAATGTTGTGTGAAATTTCTGACAAGAGTTTTTCAAATGATTTTAGCAATGCACATTGCTCAGATTTTACACATTGGAGAAGAAAGCACTGTACACTTCAATTCATTTCTCACTCTTATTACTCATGCCTTATTTTTGATATTCTATCAATACCAAAACAATATAATATGTCATATTGCAAAAGTAGGGCTGCAGAACTCATCAGTTACATTTCTTGCAACTTGTAAAACTCAGCATTTTGCTATATAATCGAATAGAAAGGTAAAACAGCTTATTTTTTTTAAAAAAAGAAGTAATGTAAATGAATTTACTATTATTAATAAAACCCCACGCTCTATTGTTGTTCCCTTCAAAATCCTGAGCACCACAAAATTAGATCATTCTAGGATTCAAGATTATTCCAAAATTAAAGATAACTTCTTTATTTCTACATATAAAGGCCATTCTCATATAAGGAGTAATTATATTGCTCAAGAGTAGCTACAACCTGTCACCTTGGGCATAACAGTTCCAGATAGGAAACTAAATAATTTTGTGACTCAACTCTTGTTCTTATCCATTTTATAATCCATAGAAAAAGAACCTGAAAAGATAAAAGCAATTAGAAAAATGGCATTCGTTTGAAACATTGAGTTTTGGGAATCATCAGTTGCATTCTCTGAATGAGTATTGCATTGTATCTCAAAAAACTGGGGAGAATATTTTAACTGAACTATAGTGAAGTAGGTCAGGAGAACTTTGCTTTTAATTCTATGGACAAACCCAAAAGAATTTTTGATAAAGATTTATGACATACAGAAGTCAGTGAGAGTTAGCAGTAAATCACTCAGTGATAATTACAATAAGGAGCAACAGTGACACAAAGTTCATGGTCGTTGTTGTATATACTCTAATGCTGAAAACAAGGGAAATAAACAAAATCGACATGAACTTATATGACAAAAGAAACTAAATATAATTGAATAGGTATAACTGAGGGCTCATGAGGCTGTTATTGTTGCCAGAATATAGCAATTGTTTAAAAGGAACAGAAGCAATAAAGGAAATGCTATTAAGCATCTAGGTTAAAATAAATGGTAGAAGGAATAAAAACAATACCATTTTTGGAATTTACTACCAGCCACCCAACCAAGTAGAAGATGAGGATAATGGTCTCTAAAAGCAAACTTTCAAAAAAGCATGAAGCAGTAGTGTTAATGGACTTTAATTCCCCCAACATCTGTTGGGAAACAAATTCTGCCAAGCATAGTCCTTCTAGGAAATTACTGACCTATTTTGAAATTTTCTCCTATGCAGAAAGATGACCAGAATAAGACAATCAGTTATTCTTGACTTGATCATAACTAATCAAGAAGAGATGGTAGATAGAATAGTAGTGCTGGTAGTTTGGAGGAAGTGTTGAATGTTTTTATTTTATGAAATTCAAAGCTCTTTCAAATGCAATTAAAAATTGAACAGAACAATGACATAATAATTAGTTCAAGTTTAGTTAGTTAATTACAGCTAATCAGCTAATTAGTCACAAGGCTGATTGAATCATAAGATTGATTGAAACACAAGACTGATTAGTCTTGTGATTTTGTGATTTATGACTGGTTGCTATGAAGTGCAGAATTCAACTAATGAGGGGATGCTCAGGTCTATTGTCAGTTGGTAATTTGGATGGTCCACTTCTTTATTGGTTGATAGCTGATTCTAAGTCAATATGTTTGTTGAGGGACCTATTGATAGAATGCCAGACTTTGATAAACTTACATGCCTTATGGGTTTTGGTATGACCAATTACTTCAGCTTCATCAACCAGTCTTGAGATTTAATAAACCTTGTGACTCAATCAGTCTTGTGATTCAGCCAGTCACAAGACCAAATGACCACCCAGAACCTATATAAAGGAACAAGACACTTCACCCCAAAACTCCACTGAAAATGTTACCTAGTTTGGTAACGAAAGGTCGACTAGCTAAACAGCAAACTTGGAGGTGAAAGCTTGTTAAAGAGTGATCCAATCTAGAAATAAGGAGAAATTTTTGGACAGTGAGAACAATTAATCAATGAAATAGTTTGCCTTCTGGAGTTGTTGGTGCTCCATCACTGGAGGTTTTCAAAAATAGACTGGACAACCATTTGATCAGATGGTATAAGGCTTCCTGCCTTGACTAGGCGGTTGGACTAGAAGACTGCTGAGGCCCCTATGACTCTATTTTCTTTGTTCTATTTGTTAACCTAGATTTAATCTGTAATAAGAAATACACTGACTGGCCCTTTTACAATTTTTGATATATGTGAAACACATGCTTAAGCTTCCAAACATCACTATGTGGTCCTTACAGACAGTACATGGCACAGTGGTTAGAGTGCAGTAATGAAGGCTACTGACTGCCAGATGCCTGCAATTTGGCAGTTCAGATCTCACCAGGCTCAAGGTTGATTCAGCCTTCCATCCTTCCAGGGTGGGTAAAATGAGGACCCAAATCGTTGGGGGTAATATGCTGACTCTGTAAATTGCTTAGAGAGAGCTGTAAAGCACTTTAAGGGTGGTATATAAGTCTAAGTTCTATTGCTATTGTTACAAAAATAGTCCACAGATAATTGGTACTTTCCCTAAATGTTTAAATAAAATAAAAAGTTATTGGCACGTTATCAGGCTGCAAAGAAAAATGTATTTTTTCTGTCCATTATTTGTCAGCCTTGTCACCAAAGATGTCCGAGGCTGCCACTCGAGTGTGCTAGGTTCTTACCATTGTTCTGGTGACTGCTGGAGCTCCGGGACTGCTGGAGCCTCGAGGGAGCCTCGCTGCCTCTCTCCCAGCTCAGCTGTAGCAGTTATCAGCAAGCCAGGAAGCATGATGCAATGTAATCGAGGCTTACAGAGGTGGTGATCATTAGTACTGTTCCCTGGGGGTGCACCTAAGTGCCAGAATGGAACTTATCTTTAATGAATGGAGGAACAGGCCAGCGGGCAGGGGATTGCTTGGGAAGCTCTTGGCTGTATGTATTCCAATAGGATGCTGATGATGGGATCAGGGTAAGGGAAAGCAGAAGTGTGGGAGGTATTGGTCACTGGGTACTGGGTGGGGCTCAAGTGGTTGGTGTATAAGGTGGAGGGGAGCACAAGAATTTGATGGTCAGTTAGTACCGGTGTGATAAAGAAGCATTTAAACCAAGATTGGTGTTTTGTTTTTTTATTTTTCATCAGACCTTTGACATTATTATTTATGCCATGACACCTCCCCAAATTTAAAAAAAAGTCTTGAAATAATGGGTTGATATGTCTCAGTGTTTATTTAGAATTGTGATCTATCTTCTCAAAAGAAAATAGAAAGAAATATTGATATGGAAAAATAGAATCTAATCTGTATTTTGTGGAATAAAACATATATTAGAATTTATCATTATGATTTTTTAAATTCATGAAATTATATTTCAATAAAATGAAAACAAAAATGCACATTTTAAGCAATTGCTAACCCAAAAAACTTTTGTATAGTATAAATGAAATGTGACCATGCTTCATTTCTCTCTGTGTATTTTTATTTTTTAAATGCATTATGAAGAAATAGAGTGGAACTGAGCATGCATTAAGGACAATTTTTTACTCCCAGAGCCAAATTCAGTATGATAATTGTCCGGGATCAAATTTAATTCTTTTTCTTTCCTAATATAAATAGTTTTGATGTGATGGGAAAGAACAGATAGTGATCTACAGCAAAATAAGTATCATTATAGGCCTTTCTCTAGTGCTATGAACCCAATGAAAATCCTACTGTGTAACATTTACTGGGCCTGGCATGAATCGAAGCTTCTCTATATTGATGTCCTCAGTTGCATTATGAGACATGCTCTGTTCCCTCAGAAGATACTTTTCTAAGAAAATAACTGAGAATTGTTTCTTCTCATCAGGGTGAGAATACGTTTAGAAGATTTTCTTCAAATATTTACCTCATGATTCGTTTTTTCTGGACATTATGGATGATGCAAAATGACTACCAAATAGTTATTCTGGCAACTCTGCTTCTGCAAAAAAAAAATATTTAGGAAAATAAAAGACACTGTTGAACCAGTGAGATCTACTAGTTGGAGAATTTCTCCTTTTTCTGAAGAAAGTTGGTAAAATAATCCTGCTTGTTTCTCTGCAAGCACATAGGGCAGGGCAGGATACCAGGAGATCTTTTTCTCTCAACTCTGATCCTAACTCTTAGCCAAAGTATTCTGTCTTTTAGTTGGAATAAATTGTTGTTAAAGAATCAAATTCTTTCCAGTATACTTTCAGATTTCAAAAACATTTATTTCATTCTAATTAATATGTGGAAGTAGTCATAGGTAAAGGTAAAAGTTCCCCTTGCACAAATGTGCTAGTTATTCCCAACTCTGGGCAGTGCTCATCTCTGTTTCAAAGCCGAAGACCCAACGCTGTCTGAAAACATCTCCATGGTCATGTGGCCGCATGACTAAATGCCGAAGGCGCATGGAACACTGTTATCTTCCCACCAAAGGTCTTTCCTATTTTTCTACTTGCATTTTTACATGCCTTTGAACTGCTAGGTTGGCAGATGCTGGGACAAGTAATGGGAGCTCACTCTGTTATGTGGCACTAGGGATTCAAACCACAGAACTGCTGACCTTTCTGATCGACAAGCTCAGCATCTTAGCCACTGAACCACCGCTTTCCTGGAAGTAGTCATATCAATCCTCAAAATCTAGAATTGCAAGATTTGAAAAAAAGGATTCAACAGAAATCATTCCATTTTAATCAATCACTCTTGAGAGATACTAAGAGAGGCAAGAACATCCTATTGCTACATGGATCATAGGATAAAAGTGAAATGAAAAGGTCATGCAGATTACATTGCTGCTACCAAAGGAAGGTTAAGGTAGTCCTATAAACTTGTCATCACTTTTTTTTCAAGCCATCTTTACAGATTTTTTTTAACAACTCAGACAAATAAGAATGTGGCAGATTTGAGAAATAAAGGATGGTAGAAAGATGGCTAAATTCTATGGACTAATATGGAGAACCAAAATAACCTCTATGGCATTTTAGCCATGGATGGAAATCTACGGATCATGGGTCAGAAGGTACAAGGTTTTAAAGACCTAGGAATAACAAGAGTGATAACCTGTTGCCTGTTAACAGGTAAGAACTTTAAAGGGACAAAACATTTAATAGGCAGCGGTTTGTTTGTTTTTTTTAAAAAGGAAACATATTTCAAAAGGAATAATCTTTACATTGTATAAACTCTGCAACACCAGGAAATAAACACTTGTGAGATAGTTAGGTGTTCTGAAAAAATGTGCCTCCTGTTATAGACTATTCTTTAAGGCAGAAATGTGAAAATGTGGTCTTTTTGTGGTCTCCAAAGCTCCTGGCTGGAATGAACAATGCCAAAAATTATAGCCAAGTTGGTTTTCTGTTTTTAAATCAACAAAAGTTT
This sequence comes from Thamnophis sirtalis, assembly GCF_051295495.1. Lineage (NCBI taxonomy): Eukaryota > Metazoa > Chordata > Lepidosauria > Squamata > Natricidae > Thamnophis > Thamnophis sirtalis. The sequence goes on along the minus strand of NW_028261382.1, from coordinate 132,205,574 downwards.
AACATATATTCTTTAAGAAAAGAAGAAGAAACATCTACATAAATGGAAAAGAAAAAGGCATATTTTAGTGCCAGACTGAGCAGGAACATAGATGGATAACACAGCAATAAAGGCAGTGCTGAAAAGACTAAGTTAGGGACAGATCATCATAGAAAATATCTATATATGTAGTCATTAAGGGTCAAAACTGACATGATAGAGCATATCAATCCTCAGACATTCTTAATATTTTCACTACAGTATTTATTCAGTTTGACAAATGTGGGTTGTGTCGGTGATATTCCGACACTGGTTTAGTTACAAGTTGGTCACATGATATCTGCAAATGACATTTCTTTTAAAAAATTAAAATTATAGCATTCAAACATTCTGCAGTCTTTCTGACTACTCACGCTGAATGGAGAACATCATGGTGGAATTCTCATTGTGCCTTTTCATTAATTGGAGGGCATCTTAATGCCATGTTTATCAGGTTGGCAAGATATTATTTTTTGAAAAGAGTCACACAGGTGAAATCGGCAGTGTAGAAATTTGATTGATAAATAAATAAGTAAAATAGATAAGTAAAAGTGGAAAGCTATTCTTAAATACAACATTATTAAGTTTGCACTAAAATGTGCATTTATTTTGCCATTTTTTTATGAATTGAAAAATTCATATTTAATTCTGGGATGATACAGAGAAAAAGAAGCATGAAGTGGGAAGGAAAGAAATATTTTGCATAATATAAAATGTTTATATGCTGTACATATATCATATATTATGTGCATTCATTCCCTCTCCCCTCCAAATATTGTGGATGCATATGAATTATACATGAGTATGACTCCTGTCATAAACTACTGATATACTAGAATTGTATCTACTAGTATTATGATAGATTAGTGCAAATCTAATGCTATCATCCAAGTAGTTTAATCATCTACAAAACATCAAAGTTTCCCCTTACTATGATTTAATAATGTAAATTCACAAGAATATAATGTGTTAAGAATGCTCTATCAGCCACATTTTGGGAAACCTTTCAGAATAATTTTATTAACATTTTTCCCAGCAGGAAGCATTTCTATAACTCTCAAAAACTTTTTAAAGGTGAAAATTATATTCAGAATGTATAGTACATTCTGAAATAAGATACACTTAGTCTCCCTGGTTCTAGACCATATCTTAACTAATGACATAACTGTGTTTAATAGCAAATATAACAACAATAAATAATTAAAAGTATTGTAACACTGTGATAACTAGAGTTAAGAAAAAATCATTGCATTTTAGGAGATCAAATGCCAAGCAGGTATGAATACCAGATAAATAATCAGGCAGAAAACAATAATCTAATTAGAGAACCGCCAAAGAGGAAATCACCCTGTACTAAAACTATAGGACAAGCTATGATCTAAGAACAGATAGCTAACCACCCACTCACTCTCACAGATGATGTTACCTAGTTGGGCAATGAAACATTTCTAAGCAAACAACCAAACTCAGACAATATCAAGAATTCAACAAATGATGATCTGTTTCACATTTTTGAATGTGATCATGTTTAAATGCTGCTTCAAATTACTACATGCATTTGGATGATTCTGAAGTTTTTTGTACTGAGAATAACATGGTTATCATAAATTTGAGGAAGTTTTGTGGAAATTATGTAAAGATACATACACAATGGGATAAGTGCAAGAAAAAATATAATTTGAATTTGTATGATAATGCAAGTGTTAATTTTTATGAAAATCTAAATGGAAGAATATGACATAGGCATTCACCCAGTTCTAGGAGAGACAGTTTTCTCATCATCCCTAACTTCAGATAATGATTTGAGTAGATGAGAATGACATATTATTTACCTGGTGTTTCTTTTTTCTAATAGCCAAGCTTATGTATATAAAGTACAACCCTCATTTAAACCCAACAACAACAACAATGTGAGATAGCTTGGGCTAACCCAACATCATCTTATGAACCCTGTAGGCAAGTGGGGACCACTTCAACTAATCAGGTGGATACATGCTTCTCTGGTAAACCAGCAAGATCTTGGAAAGATAAAAAGATTGTACTGTAGATGGTAAGAACAGTCTTATTGCATCTAACTCAAAACTAACAGCATTTTTCTCACAATGAACAGTCAAGTGCCTATGGAATGCCCTAAAGAGAGCATGGCCACATTAGTATTCTCCAGTTTATATTTCCCAGCAACAGATATGGAAAAGTAGCCTGCCTCTGATTGGAATCTCAGAAAGAGTACATAGCCAAAATGTTATGTAGCTTTTATTGAGACTTGTATCTTCTATCTCTTCTAATCTTCTATCTCTTAGCAGCTTTCATATTTGTCACCATTGCAAGTTGTTCAGATGGGCAGCCATATAAATGTTTTAAATAAAGATATAAAATCATTGCTAAAATCATTTTGTTGAATACAATTCCATAGCTGTATGACTGAATTCAGTGACATCTGGGAGAATCAAAGGTTGTTTATACCTTTCTTTCACATAAATGCTACAGAAGTATCTCATTATGCCCAGTTTACTAGACAAACAAAAATTGTCTTGCTTTTTGCTTATCTTCTCTCATAAATCTATTCCTCTTCTCTTTCACTCAAGCTATTTCCTTTACAATGTCTAACATGTCATAGTTCATGTCTATAAATGTAACGTACATTATATGGCCTAATGCTTTTAAACTTAAATTAAGCATTTGTGGGTTTTTTTAAGGTAAACACCCTTTTCTGAGTGTGCTGTGTTCCTCAGTACTTTCTTCTTTTTCTTCATGAAATATTCCAGTAACTCAATGATTATATAGGAAATGTTATAGGTGAAAAAATTAATTTTATTGGTGGCCTAGATGTTTTTAATTTAATTTTATGGAAGTTTTCTGTGATCCCAAATTTAGCAAAAACCAAAGCAAGACACTACCGTTATGTAGTATTTGATCGATCAATAATTCACCCTTTTTTCATAGATTTTTTTTTCTTAAGTGATGCTCAGGTGAACAGAAGTGGGAAATACATTCCATCAATTTACTAAGATTGATAAAAGATTTTGAAGCTTTAGCATCTCCTTTGCTTTTATAATAGCATATGACATTTAATAGTTGATTCAATTGTATAATCAGTAACTACAGCAGATACAAAAGCACACTTGGGGAAGAATTGTTTAGTCTCACTGTCTTGATTTCAGATTGTGATGTGTGGTTTCCATTTCCCCTTGAGCTCAGCATTAAGATAATTGCATAATAAACTACAATCAATGAGGACCTTTAAATATTGCCACTTTATTTTCAGATGTTATTGTTTTTAAACACAAATCCTGACATCCAATTTTGGCTAACACATATAAAGTGGCATTTGAGGTAGAAAGCCCATTTGTCTGGAGGCTTGAAAAAAAACCTAAAAGCTGGTACATCATAGTTATTAGATGTCTTATATGGTAAATATTTATGTTTTCTATAAACAGGAGGAGGTGAACATTCTGGAGGTTCTGTTTTTAATTTCATAAAATGAGTAAACAATTTCTCATTAGCTCATATATCAACATTTCAATTCTTTTTATTTATTTTTTGTGTGGCTATTTTCTCATCGGCTTGTTGAGGCTTGCTGGCAGAAAATATGCTGTGTGGGTGAGCCAAACCACAGTAAATGATTCGGTCTAACCCAGAGAGGCTCCTCCATTTCTCTGTATAATTTATAATAAGATGTGACATGTCAATTTAAACAAAATACACAATATTTGCTGACGGCAGTGAAAACTTTATATTAAAATAATGTGTTGCTGTTAAGAACAGATAATTGAGCATACCATACTGGTAGGTCCTTTCTGGCAAAATGAATGTAATAACACTAATGTCTGTTAGACAAAGGATAACAATAATGTAGATAGTGTTTTATATCTAGAATTTGATATAGCTTCCAATTTTGATCAGTTGGAAACAATTATATGGAATATTTGCTTTTATTATTATTTCTAAGGTGAAAGATAATGCATACCAGTTAAAGCAGACTTTTATTTTCCAAAGAATAGAGGATCATTTCTAGAAAGGTTATTTTTAGTATTTTTGGATACTAGCATACCATTTAAAAAAATATTTTTGATTTTGCTTTGAATTCCTATCCCCATCTACAACAGTCAGTTATGTCTCATTTTACATACTATATAGTCCACATATATCTCAGAGGTTAAAGCAAGTCATTAGACATTTTATCCATCAACCTTTTTGACATTTTGTTTTGATTATGTTCAGATTAATATGCATATCTTCTAAACCACTTGCATTGGGAAAACTCAGAATTTTCAGAATTAAAGCTTTAAAACTACTGGTAAGTCGTAGCTCCTCCTTCACGGAATACTCTCTCCTTGGAGAATAGAATGGCTCCAACCCCATTGGCCTCTGGTAAGGATTCAAAAACTTCACTATTCAGAATCTTTTCAGGGCCCCATTTCTTGACTGTATTGTTTGTTGGTTAACTATCTTGGTTGCTGTCTGTATTTATTCTTTAGATATTTTTTATTGTCTTATAGTTTTAGAATGGAAAGCCACTCTGAGTCATTTTGTTGAGAGAGAGAGACAGACAGACAGACAGACTCAAGCTTTATGAAGCTTTATGCCCATATTTTTAGAAACCAACCACCATTACTTCCATGTATTTCAGATCTATATGAAGATATCATTTTACATATTCAGACATTGATTCATGAAGGTTGGCTGTAAAAAAATTTTTTTTGCAATCAGATTCTTAATATGGAAAAGGGAAGGGGCTAAATCCATCACCTACTAATTAGAATGAGGCTAGGCATACATACAGGATTAGTATTGGAAACTGTGAGATATGCATGAGAAAAACCTTCTAAAATTCAGAGTCAGAAATAATTTACTTTCAAAGATCAAGCTATAATAATATTTCAAGATTATTGAGCAAGATTTTACAAGATAACACAAAATTTCAAAAATCATGGGAGATCATGTTCAAGATTACTCAGTTTTACCACATTTAAGTATCTCACAAGAATTTGAGAAAATACAAAAACACAATTCATTCTATTGATAAGAAATATCTGAGGATTATTGCAATGCTTTGCTGCCTTTGGCAATGTAGACTATCCCTATCTGGATTGGTGTAATGCTTTTTTAAAATAAATCCTAAATTCATTATATTTTATAGGGCCAAACTGCATTTATTTAGGAATTAGCAAACTGATGCCTTACACTATGGATGGAGATCATATTTCTTTTCAGTTGTCACTGAACGAACCCAGCAGCCCTAGTCAACATTACCAGTGTAGAGGAAGATATAGTCCAATGATATCTGAAGAGTCACATATATTCCTCAAGACCTACACATAATAGAAAGCTATACAGGTAAAACTCAAAAAATTAGAATATCGTGCAAAAGTTCATTTATTTCAGTAATGCAACTTAAAAGGTGAAACTAATATATGAGATAGACTCATTACATGCAAAGCAGCATAGTTCAAACCATGATTTGTCATAATTGTGATGATTATGGCATACAGCTCATGAAAACCCCAAATCTACAATCTTAGAAAATTAGGATATAACATGCAATCAATAAAAAAAGGATTATATACAGAACAATATCAGACCTCTGAAAAGTATAAGCATGTGTATGCACTCAGTACTTGGTTTGGGCCCCTTTTGCAGCAATTAGTGCCTCAATGTGGTATGACATGGAAGCTATCAGGCTGTGGCACTGCTGAGGTGTTATGGAAGACCAGGATGCTTCAATAGCGGCCTTCAGCTCTTCTGCATTGTTCGGTCTCATGTCTCTCATCTTTCTCTTGGCAATGCCCCGTAGATTCTCTATGGGATTCAGGTCAGGCAAGTTTGCTGGCCAATCAAGCACACTAATCCCATGGTCATTGAACCAGGTTTTGGTGCTTTTGGCAGTGTGCACAGGTGCAAAGTCCTGCTGGAAAATGAAGTCAGCATCCCCATAAAGCTCATCTGCAGAAGGAAGCATGAAATGTTCCAAAATCTCCTGGTAGACTTCCACGTTGACCCTGGACTTAATGAAGTGGACCAACACCAGCAGATGACATGGCTCCCCAAATCAACACAGACTGTGGAAACTTCACACTGGACTTCAAGTATCTTGCAGTGTGTGCCTCTCCATTCTTCCTCCATACTCTGGGTCCTTGGTTTCCAAATGAGATGCAAAAGTTGTTCTCATCAGAAAAGAGGACTTTGGACCACTGAGCAACAGACCAGGTCTGTTTTTCTTTAGCCCAGGTATGACACTTCTAATGTTGTTTGTTGTTCAGGAGCAACTTGACAAGAAGAATACGACATTTGAAGCCCATGTCCAAGATCCGTCTGTGTGTGGTGGCTCTTGATGCACTGACTCCAGCCTCAGTCCACTCCTTGTGAAAGTCCCCAACACTTTTGAATGGCCTTTTCCTGACAATCCTCTCCAGGCTGCTGCTTATGCACCTTTTTCTTCCACACTTTTTCCTTCCTTATTAATGTGCTTTGATACAGCACTTTGGGAACATCCAACTTCTTTTGCAATTACCTTTTGAGGCTTTCATCCTTATGGAGGGTGTCAATGATGGTTTTCTGCACAACTGTCAGGTCAGCAGTCTTTCCCATGATTGTGATTCCTACTGAACCAAACTGAGAGACCATTTAAAGGCTCAGGAACCCTTTGCAGGTGTTTTGGTTTAATTAGCTGATTAGAGTGGGACACTTTGAGCCTAGAATATTGCACCTTTTCACAGTATTCTAATTTTCTGAGATTGTGGATATGGGGTTTTCATTAGCTGTAAGTCATAATCATCACAATTATGACAAATCATGGCTTGAACTATCTTGCTTTGCATGTAATTAGTCTATCTCATATATTAGTTTAAGTTGCACTACTGAAATAAATGAACTTTTGCATGATATTCTATTTTTTTGAGTTTCACCTGTACATACTATGCCTTTGTTTATAAAGTTCCTTTGGCCACTTTTCCATACTGTTAATCTTGCAGTGTTTCAAAAGATATTATCTACAACAATCTTTGCCAATCTGATGCAATCTAGGTTTTTTTGGGGTCACCACTCTAAATTTTCCCAGGCAGGAATATCTGCCATACTACTATATTAGAAATAGGTTCATTAAAAAAAATATTTATTCAGCATTGGATCTATTACTATATTTTGACCATCAATTGTGAAGGTTTTCTGCGCAATCTTTTAGGCTACAATCTTCCTTAAGATAACAGATTTTTAATTATTCACCAGGTGACACACTTCATGAGGGTTAGACCTATAGTTAATTCCTTTTTATAAAGCAATGTATCTGAATAATGATGATATTATTAGTATCATAGCCCTTAGCAATAGCACATTGACTTATATACCACTTCATAATGCTTTATAGATCTCTCCAAGCAATTTACAGAGTCAGCATATTGCTCCCCAAAAAAATGCGAGTCGTCAGTTTACCAACCTCAACAGGATGGAAGGCTGGGTCAATCTTGATCTGGTGAGAATCGAACTGCCAAACCGCAGTCAGTCAGAAGAAATAACCTGCAGTACTGCATTCTGAACACTGCATCACCTTGACTCCTAATATAAGAGAAGAAATAGTAGGTTATCTACAACATTTGCAAAGTGACATTTTTTTACAATTGGTTTGAAACAGTGAACTGAAACACAGGTTCTTGAACAAAATAGAGAATAACATTTTCTAAAGGTCTACGACATAAGGATGAATAACATACCTGTCTTGCAAAATTTTCTCTTTTCAAAAGTTCAGACCTCTGAAAGTTTCATTAAAATTCTTTCGTCAGATGGATACTTTATTTTCTTTTTTAATACTTGTATTGCTTTTATCTTGTTACAAATTGCTTCAGTAAAATTACATTTTAAAACTATTTTTTCTTATTTTCTTGTTTCTTTTCTAACATGTGTATTATTTTTATTGCGTTAAAAACTTCTGCAATAAAATTATATTACAAACTCTTTTGTCAAATGGAATTTTGTTCTTCTCTCAGCGGTTTAATTTCTGCTCTTTCCATGTGACTAAATACTCTTCCAATTAGATAAAATTTTGATTTATTGGAGCATCTTTCTTGTCCCTTTATTATATGCCCTTTTCCCAGATGTGTTAAACCATAGTTTCTTATTGCATATCAAACTATTTGGATACCACAAAAATATTGCAAATTATTATATAGTGAACCAGTGGTGGGATTCAAATTATTTTACTACCGGTTCTGTAGGCGTGGCTTGGTGGGTGTGACAGGGGAAAGATACTGTAAAATCTTCATTCCCACCCCACTGCAGGTGAAGGATACTGTAAAAGCTCCATGCCTTCCACATTGCAAGGAAGGTTACTGCAAAATCCCCATTTTTTCCAGATCAGCTGGGACTCGGGAGGCAGAGAATAGATGGGGGAAGAGCCAGTCAGAGATGGTGTTTACCAATTCTGTGAACTACTCAAAATTTCTGATACCAGTTCTCCAGAACTGGTCAGAACCTACTGAATACCACCTCTGTAGTGAACTAAATTAAACTGTGCTACAATTAAATGCATACATTTTGGAGGGGATCCCCAGCAGAAATATCTACAAAGGGAGAGTCAAAATGGCAGCCCTTCTATGTAATCCAAATCTCCATTTTGTCTTCTTTGACCCCCCCCCCATGCAAATATCATTAGTCTACTTTCTGTTATCAAAATGGATTTCAGGTTATAAAATAAAATAAAGGTAAAAATAGCTGACAAAAAAACACTTGGCTCAGCAAAAAAAAAAATAGTTTAGGTACTCTAAAATGTTAGGGTTACTGCAATGCTGCCATATCCACCCCCATTTCAGATTCACTTTGGAGAGTTTGTGTCAGCCTCTGCTTTGCTGCTGCTTCGGCTGCCATTGAAACGGGGAGGGGGGCATGGTATTTGGGAAGGGAATCATTATGTGCTGGAGGAAGATTCTAGACGCTGTCCTGACCATCTCATTGCGCATGTAGAGGAAGGGAGTTTCCCGCCAAGGTTAACTGTCCAGCATTTCAACCTGAAGATTTTTTTTGAAGATATCTCCCACCTAACAGTTGGCTGAATTATAATTGGACTATGGACTGGGGTGCCAAGGGGAGGGGATTGACCCATACATGATATTCTTTGCTTTCGCGCCTAATTAACCAGATTCAGCTTAGCTTTGCTACTATTCGTTTGTAATTAGTAAAAGTACACTTAATTTCTAACAAATGGAGTTGAGTGGTTTCTTTCCTGATTATTAAATGAAGCAGCACCTGACAATAAGCTGAATCTCATCTTGCATCCAACCCAGAGCGAACAACTTCCGAGGGGGGTGCCCTCACAGAAGGAAAAGAAAAATGTCCTTACATGAAAGCGACCAGAAAAAAGACATGGGTGCAATGGCAGCACCATCTTTAACAGAAATGCTAGCCGACCTGAGAGTGGAGGAACCTGCTGTTTGACCCAGGTGGACTTGGGGTGTGGGACAGAAAGAGGAACCTGAGGAATTACTAACTGGAGTCACGAGAAGGAGACCAAAAAAACCAGCAGCTGACTGGAGTGGCTCTAAGGAGGAAGACTACAAAATGTCCCAAGCCATGAGACTCCTTGAAGAGGCATGGAGTGAATGCCGGATTCGAGAGAATGCTGTGGAAAGGGAACCAGCAGAGGAACTGGAAAAAAGGTACCCGTTGCATAGCTTAAGGGAGACTGGAGGGGCCGAAGAGGGATGTGCGCAAGAAAACCCAGCACCGACCTCTCCTCCTGCAGCTAGAGACATTCCGAGAGCAGGGGGGGCAGGTGACGCCAGATGGCTAAGGTCCCACCCTTAACCGTAAAGTATGATGGAGAGCCCAGCGGTTTGGGGTTGTTTATTATTCAGGTCTGGAATTATATGCAAATATATGGGCCTGATTTGGACTCTGATGAATCTAAAGTGAGAATAGTGTTAATGGCCCTAGAGAAGAAAGCAGCAGACTGGATGGTCAGATTACATAATAGTAACTCCCCTCTCCTGAGGAATTTTGATGACTTTATGGCGGCAATGAGGAGAAGGTTTGACGACCCCCTCACCGAGCATCGAGCTAGGCTAAAATTTACGACCCTCAGACAGGGAAAAAAGACTGTGCCTGAATATGTGCAGGAATTCCAGGAGTTGTCGACCTATATGAGGGGATGGTCTGAAGAAGCCTTGTTGGATCAATTCGCAGATGGCTTAGATAAAGATGTTTACCAGCAGTGCATAAACAGATGTATTCTCCGCCACTTGGAACCTTGGTATGAGAATGCTGCAGATATCGAGCTTGATTTAACCAGGCTTCATTGCATGGAAGAGAGAGAAGTGGAGGCATCGCCTCCCCCCCCCCAAACCCCCCTCCCAAAGAGTGAAAAGGGGGGTAGGGGAGGTTTTGCAGGCAAACCCAAGCCCTCCGCTTGTTTCCGCTGTGGGAAAGAGGGGCATTGTGCTGTGAATTGCCGAGTCAAGCTGACACACTCTGCTCCAACCCCCCCCCCCCAGAGGGAGAGGAAACCTGAGAAGCCTCCAGGCAAGAGAAAGGAAACCACCTTGGCTGGAGAAGAAACTTCTCGCCGCTTTGAGCCAGAGGAGGAGGGAAACGGAAGTCCCAGCTCATCTGACGATAGTGACTATGAAGATGCTGATCACTGGGTAAGTTCCTGCTCTGGCCCCATGCTTATTTCCATTGAGCTTAGAGTGCCCTCTTCTGGCGCAAAAGAAAAACTTATGGCTCTTTTAGATTCTGGTTGCTCCCGCTGCATGATAAGTCCTGAAATGGTTGAGAAACTGGGCTTGAAACTAAAAGCTTTAAAAATCCCTATTGCTTTTTGCCAAATAGATGGCTCTATTGCGGGGGGCGGTCCTGCTCATTTTTCTACTGAGCCCATCGAGATGTGTATGGGTACCCACCAAGAAATGTTAACTTTTATTGTGGCACCTGGAATGAACCAGCCCCTTATTTAGGACTCCCCTGGCTCCGTAGATGGAACCCACGCATTAACTGGAGAGAGGGGTGGTTACGAATTTGGACAACCACACCCTCTGAGGGGAAGATTGAAGCTCCAGACTCTAATACTATGGCCCGCACACTGGCGGCCAGGGAGCAGGAGAAAATTGAGGGGGAGGAAAGAATTCCAAAGGAATATTGGGACCTCAAGGATGTTTTTAGTGAAAAATCTTCTGATAAATTACCCCCCCTACACACAGGCCCACAGATTGCACCATTGATATTTTACCTGGAGTAAAGCTTCCAAAGCCCCAAATATATTCAATGACCTCTAGAGAGATGGAAGAAATGAGAAAATTCATTGATAAAAACTTAGAAAGGGGTTTCATTGAACCAGCAAGGCCCAAGGTAGCTGCGCCAGTATTGTTCAGGGAAAAGAAAGATGGCTCCTTCAGATTATGTGTTAATTTCAAAAACTTAAAGTGCATCTCTGCTCAGAACCTCTATCCTTTACCATTGATGAAAGGACATGCTGGCCCAACTGGGGAAGGGCCAGATTTTCACTAAATTGGACCTAAGGGAAGCATACTATAGGGTCAGAATTAAAGAGGGGGATGAATGGAAAACTGCTTTCAACTGCCCCCTTGGTTGCTTTCAATTTCGAGTAATGCCATTTGGCCTCCAAGGGGCACTAGCAGTCTTCATGCAACTGATTAATGAGGTTTTACATGACCATCTTTACAAAGGTGTAATGGTCTATTTAGATGATGTCCTTATTTACACGGAAACACATGAAGAACATGTGAAGCTTATTCGCACTGTTCTGAAGAAACTCCGAGTGGCAGAACTGTATGCCAAATTGTCCAAGTGCGAATTTCATCAGGAAAAAGTTGATTACCTGGGCTATTGAATCTCCCACAAGGGGATAGAAATGGACCCCGCTAAGGTCAAGGCTATCACCGAATGGGAGGCCCCACGTACACATAAGCAATTACAGAGATTTTTGGGATTTGCTAACTTCTATCGTCAGTTTATTCCCTCCTTCACTAAGATAGCTCTACCTATAACTAACCTCCTTAAATCGAAAGGAGGGGCTACGCCTAAACCTAGCAAAGCGCTGGACTGGACTATGGACTGTCAAGCTGCTTTCGAGAAGTTGAAATGCCTCTTTGCAAAGGAACCAGTCCTAAAGCACCCAGACATGGACGCGCCTTTTGTGGTCCAGGCTGATGCCAGTGATGTGGCAGTGGGAGCTGTACTACTTCAAGCAAATAGCCAAGGTAAATTGCAACCCTGCGCTTACACCTCTCGCAAACTGACCGACACAGAAAGACGTTGGGCTATTTGGGAGAAGGAGGCTTTTGCTGTTCATTGGGCTTTATCAACCTGGCGCCATTTTCTGGAGGGCGCCAAGCACCCTTTCGAGGTGTGGACTGACCATAAAAACTTGGAGGCATTGAAAACCCCCAGAAAACTTTCTCCAAAACAGATGCGTTGGGCTCAGCATTTCAACAGATTCAATTTTACTTTGAAATACATTCCGGGAGGGAAAGATTCTATGGCTGATGCTTTGTCCAGACTCCCTCAGTACAACTGTTCAAAGCTCAGTGTTGTCCAGCCTGTCATTCCCACAAAAAGCCTGGCTGCTCCTGTTGTCACTAGAAGTCAAACAACTTCTAAATTGGAGGTCACTGACGACTTTCTCTCTAACCTAAAAAAGGCCCTTACTGGGGATGACTGGTTCCAGCAACACATGGATGAATGCACTATAAAAGATGGATTGGCTTGGATTGGAGCAAAGTTATACATCCCTGTGTCCATTAGGACCATTGTACTCCAACGGGTTCATGACACTTTGGGTTCGTAAAGACCCTGCACTTCGTTAAGAGGCAATTTTGGTGGCCCTCACTGAAAAAAGACATTGAGGCTTATGTGGCTAGTTGTCCTGTTTGTGCCGCAGCTAAACGCCCTCTGGGTAAGCCCCAGGGGTTTCTCCAGGTGGTGGCTCGCCCAGAGGCCCCGTGGAAGGAGATCTCCATAGATTTCATTGTTGACCTTCCAGAAAGTCAAGGAAACACAGTAATCTGGGTTGTTACTGACTTATTCTCCAAGCAAGTTCATTTCATTCCTTGCTCCAAGATCCCTTCCGCTAAATCTCTCGCTAAGATGTTCATCTCACATATATATCGCTTACATGGGGTACCCAACCGCATCGTTTCGGACAGGGGTGTTCAGTTCACCTCCCTATTCTGGAAGGAATTCCTGAAGCAGATTGGCTCCGCCCAGGGGTTAAGTTACTCCCACCACCCTCAAACTAATGGGGCCTGCGAAAGGACTAATTCTGTGCTGGAGCAATATTTATGTTGTTTCATCGACTACCAACAAGATGATTGGGTGGAATTGTTGCTTCATGCTGAGGTGGCTTACAACAATTCCGTGCACAGCAGCACTGGCTTTGCCCCTTTTCGTGTGGTGTACGGCCAGGATTTTTGCCCGTTCCAGAGATTCCTTGCAAACAGCCGCAAGTCTCTTTGCTGTCCGAGTGGAATGATCGCTTTCAAGATGTATGGCCTTTGGCACTCCAGACTCTGGATGCAGCGCACCGCGCTCATAAGAAACAGGCTGATAAGAAATGGACTAAACCCCATGACTATAAGGTTGGTGATCAAGTTTATTTATCCACTAGATTTCTTCAAACGACTCAGAAGTCGAAGAAGTTGGGCCCCAAATATGTTGGCCCGTTTCCAATTATCAAGATCATCAACCCTGTCTCTGTCCATCTCCAGTTACCTAAGCACTTCAATCGAGTTTACCCTGTTTTTCATGTTAATCTCCTGAAGCCTCAGCTCACTTCTTCTTTGAGAGCACCTCTTCCTCCTCCACCTGCCCCGCTTTTGGTAGAGGGTGAGCAGCATTTTGAGATCCGTGAGATTTTGGACTCTCGTAAGCGGCGGAACCGTGTCCAGTACCTGGTGGCTTGGAAGCATTTTCTCCCATCTCACGCTGAATGGGTTGACAAGTCCCATGTTCGGGCTCCTCATCTGCTCCGCAAGTTCTAATCTGTCTATCCTGACAAGCCCTGATTATTGGATGGTCTGCTAATTTTTTTTTGTTTTTTTTCTCCCTTCCCCTTTCTCTCTTTTGTGTCTTGTTGTCTGTCTGTTTGTTTGTGTTCTTTTCGTTTCTCCAGGTCTGACCGCCCTTTTCTGGAGGAGGGCCAGATGCCAGCCTCTGCTTTGCTGCTGCTTCGGCTGCCATTGAAACAGGGAGGGGGGCATGGTATTTGGGAGGGGAATCATTATGTGCTGGAGGAATATTCTAGATGCTGTCCTGACCATCTCATTGTGCATGTGGAGGAAGGGAGTTTCCCGCCAAGGTTAACTGTCCAGCATTCCACCCTGATGATGTTTTTTGAAGTTATCTCCCACCTGACAGTTGGGTGAATTATAATTGACTATGGACTGGGGTGCCAAGGGGAGGGAATTGACCTATACATGATATTCTTTACTTTCGCGCCTAATTAACCAGATTCAGCTTAGCTTTGCTACTATTCATTTGTAATTAGTAAAAGTACACTTAATTTCTAACAAATGGAGTTGAGTGGTTTCTTTCCTGATTATTAAATGAAGCAGCACCTGACAGTTTGCATTTTTGTAAGTGAAGCCCCATTGAGTTAATGCTCTGATCACACTGTGAATCTTCTATCATCCTGCTTTAATTTTGATATAGCTAAATAGATTAATTTCTTTCTCTCAACAGAATGAGTTCTAATTTTGACATTTTGTTCTCAATAAAGGCCATTGGTTGCATTTGTCCTTCAACAAATGCTAGAGAGAGATTTTAACAGAAAACTTGTTTTTATTTATTTTTTCCAAAAAAAATGAAAACTGGCATTCATCCCTACAAGAAAAACGAGAGGAGGAAAATAGGAAAGATAAAAGCAGACAATTCTCAGTTTCTACTGGGAACCTTAACTATCAAGGGCTGGATTTAGAAGATAATTGTGAGAATATCTGCTATTACCCTGTTGTACCCTAAACAAATTAACGTTTTCAAAAGTCAAGAGTTTTGGACAGAGGAAGAGTTTTAAAGACTGTTGCAAGACAGTAGACCTGGTTGATCAGAATGGAGATTATTTCCAACAAAAAATACTTTGTTTTTGTAATGAATCTGTATAACAGATACTTGGACTCAGTTGATCAAGGCTGTGATAATGAGAGGCAAGAAGGGAACAGGAAGGAGAAATAATTATCTTCAGTCTTTTCAGTCCTGTAATGAATATACCACCTGTTATGCTAAATGCAAGCAAAAATAACAAATACCATATGTTTAGTGAGAAATTGACAGGAGAATAACTCTAGAATATTTATCTAGTTCAGCTATTTTCCATGCTAGTCAGTCATTGTTAACAGCACTGAAAATTGTTTGTAAGAGTATAAACTTTATATACTGTAGCTACATAGTGTATTCGTTATAGGACTGGAAATATTGCATGGAAATAACAAACTAGATTTTTTTCATCTTCTAGAATAAAGATAGAATAATAGAATAACAGAGTTGGAAGGGACCTTGGAGATCATCTAGTCCAATCCCTCCTCATGTTATACCATTTCAGACAAAATGTTGTTCAATCTCTTCTAAAACCTCCTACAGCTTCTGGAAGCAAGTTGTTCCACTGATTAATTATTTTAACTGTCAGGAAATTTCTCCTTAGTTCTAGGTTGCTTCTCTCCTTGATTAGTTTCCATCCTTTGCTTCTTGTCCTTACTTCAGATGCTTTGGAGAATAGCTTGGCTCCCTCTTCTTTGGGGCAATATCTGAACTACTGCTATCATGTCACCCCTAGTCCTTCTTTCTATTAAACTAGACATACTGAATTCCAGGACTCATTTTTAATCTGTTTTAGCCCTCAGTCTCCTAATCATCTTTGTTGCTCTTCTTTGTACTCTTATAAGATAAATGATCCCGTGAGTTGAATTCAGCTCCTGTTAACTATGCAAGTATACAGTATCCATGTTTTCCCCCCTTCCATTTAATAATGTCTAATTATTGAAGGCTGTGTGGACAGGTCCATGCAGTTTTCTTGGCAAGGTTTTTCAGAACTGGTTTGCCATTACCTCCTTCCTAGGATTGAGAAAAAGGGACTAGTTCAGGGTTACCCAATTGGCTTGTATCAGCCTGTTTCTAGCCTGATGCCTTAACCAGTGCACCAGAATGGCTTTGTCTATTATCTACCTTTATCTACCATTTATCAAAAATGCCATATTTTTTTAGAATATAAGACGCACCGGAGTATAAGACGCACCAAGGTTTTGAAGAGGCAAATTTAAAAAAGTAGGTATGTAGATAGAGGGATAGAAAGGGAGAGAAAGAGAGAGAAATAAAGTAAGTAGGTAGGGAGAGAGAGAAAAAGAGTGTAGGTAGGTAGGTAGGTAGAGGCATAGAGAGAGAGAAATAGAGAGAGAGAAAGAGAAATACAGTAGATAAGTAAGGAGAGAGAGAGTAGGTAGTTACATAGGTAGAGGGAGAGAGAGAAATACAATAGGTAGGTAGGGAGAAAGAGAGAGTAGGTAGGTAGGTAGATATTTCCAGGTGTATTTATCCATGTGCTGGAGAAGGAAATCACTGAGAATCTGCAGCACCTAACACTTTGTTTCTGCTGGCAGAGCACTTGATCAATCTAATTCTAATCAATCAGTTAAAGAACTTTCCAAAAGGAAAAAAAATGTTTTGCACTCTGCAAACCTCCCAAAAATGCCCCCCTTTTAAGAGAAAATGGGCCCATTTTTTTAAAAAAGGGGGCATGAATAGCCTGTGGGGGGGGGCTTGCAGAGTGCTCTTGAGGGGTGGTGGGGCAAAAAAGGCCCATTTTTGCTTATTTCTGCCCTCCCCAGCCCCCAGGAGCTCTCTGAAAGCCTCCATAAGGGTATGCACGGCCATTTTGGTGAAGCGGCGTGGCTTCAGGAGGCCAAAAATGCTGTATTTGGTGTATAAGACACACCCAGATTTTCAGCCTCTTTTTTGAGGAAAAAAGGTGCATCTTATACTCTGAAAAAATATGGTCATCTGGAAACAATCTGTTGTTGCCTTGTTTTAAGTTCCCATCTAACATACTACTATGGGATTGCTATTGCTTCCTGTAGACATCAATCAAGATTAGCAACATACAATAATTTGTTCCACACAAAATGAAGGGTTCACTTTCAAATTTAAGATGTTATCAGCAATATGGTGGGCAGCATTGAGGTAAACAAAGTTTAAAGCTTATTTCTCTGATTCCTTTATTTTCACTTTCTGGCACCTTTTCTCTCTCCTGGCCGGAAGTTATCTGTTGCACTGCACAAAAGTTGAAATTGGTTTGAGAACATGAAATGAGGCTGTTAGGTTGGGTGTATTCTTCAGATAATTTGAAACCAATGTCTGTTAATAAAGTTTGCATATCAGTAATAGTGCTGGTCTGTTCTACTATATGATTAATGCATAGGGTTTTCCTCATAATTAGTACAATCAGAAAGCCATGTTAGATAGCAGATATTAAAGTGCAGTAAACTGTTGGCCAGAAGACTGCTGGGTATAAGCCATGTATGGAACGATACACTATAAACTGTGGATGAAAAGGCACCAGACAGGACTTCTGGGGGAGGAGCCTGTCGCCGACGGGAGCTCAACAGAGCTCCTCTCAGAGATCTGGTCTGTATATCTAAATAAGATCAAAGATATCACCCCTTTTTGGCAAGAAAGGGGCAGGGAGAAGCCCAGTGGCTAGGGTCTATTCGTAGTTCACAGCCTTCTTCCTTTTTTTTTGGCTGTGGACGGAGATTAGATCCAGCGTTAGCTGAGCCCTTATCTCCAGCCAGTTCTTCTCAGCTGCTTTTTTTGCAGCCCTAGACAGGAGACTCCCCCCTCAGGACAAAGCAAAGTTGTTTGAGGTTATGATTAATATGAGCGGGTCCCACCCCTGAGAGGTTTTACTTTTATTACTATCTTAAACACCAGCCTCGTTTGTCCTAGAGGCTTCTTTGTTTAAACGCATTACAAAATGGCGATTTTTCTCCGTTGGTGACTGATAGGGGATGTACTTAGCCGGCTTTATCTTCCTGGAGACTATTCCTCATTAACTACCCAAAATCTACAAACAAAATTTTTTTTTGGAAATTGAGGGGAGCGAGAGCACTGTTTATTTGTTTATCTCTTTACTCATGATGGCTCCCAGGTCAAAGCCGAAGCGTTTTTCTACGAATGTGCTTAAAGAATCTGTTACAAAATCGCTGCCCTTGTCTCCTACGCCCTCTACTGGAGATTTCTTAACACAGGAATTTTTTTTTCAAATGCTTAATGATTTTAAACAGGAAATTAAAGAATTTGTATTGGAGTTATATGATAACTTAAAGACTAAGATTGCCCAAATGAAGGCGAATACGTTTGTAGCCGTGTCTGCTCTGACAGATTACACCGCTGAAATGGAGAATAAATTGGAAAGTTTGGAGGAGGCTAATTCTAATTTGACTACTAACATGCAAACATTACAACAAAAAATTAGAGATACTCAAGAACAGCTCGTTATGATAAATTTTAACAGGAAGGCATTTGCAATAAGAGTCAGAGGATTGCGTGAAAAGGAGCGAGAGAATTTGAAACAGACTTTTGTTGAGGCCTTCAGCCATGCGGTGGGAAGTCCGGGATTTAATTTTGATTGGCAGATTCGGAAAATCTATCGCCAGAATTCGTTGGTAGCAGAACAGCGACAGCTCCCGAGGGACATAATCATATATTTCTCCACAAAAGAATCCAGAAATGCGATCATACAAAAGTTTTACAACAATAGGTTGCGAGTTGATGGGCAGGATTTGATTGTCTTCAAAGAAATACCATCCCAGATGTTAAAAGCAAGAAGAGACTATACTTTTCTAACTGAAGAGCTTAGAAAACACCAGATTCAGTATAAATGGGAAGCACCAGCTGGCATCACGGTCACATTTGAGAATCAAAGATTTCATCTCAATTCTGTTTCGGAAGCTCAAGATTTCTACTATAAGACTTTGAAGGCGGGACTTCCTGACTCACTCGGAAAAGAGGAAAGACAAGGCGGAGGGGAAGGCAAGCAGCAGACCACATGGCTGCAAGACGGAGGGTGTAGCTCTCCCCCTCCTGGAGAAGCAGAAGAGCGGAGATCGAGGATTTAGCTATGTCTTCAAAATATTTGTTTGGTTTAAGATACGGTAATCCTGTTTAGACCCAACAATTTGCAAGATATTCAGTCTCTAGACTACGATGTTTTCCTGTTAGACATTTCAAAATATTTCTCAAAGTTGTGGATTGAATGGGGGTTTGCGATCTCTCTCCGGTTGAAAAAGCGGAATTGGATACTGGTGGTGTGATATTGGGACTGAATTACATGGAGCGGATGTTGAACACATTTCACGGGACTTATATGTTTGAACTTTAACTTAAATTGTTCAGGACTTTAAAGTGAAGAGAGTGGAGATGGTAATTTTACTGAATTTTGGTTTGGGAGGAAGGGAGCCGGGTAACGCGGGGTAGGTGGAGGGGTAGCGAAAGCTTGATCAGATTACTTTGAGTTAAAAGGCAAACTGACTCTTGTGTAAATTATTATTCGAAAATAAGGTTAAGAAAGATTAGTTGGAGTGACTAAAGGAAGTTGTGGTAAATATCAGAGAAGCAAGGGATGAGGGTAAAATTCATGCGGAATAATCTACGTTTTTTAAACTCTATTAGAAGGGAAAGCTTGGTGAGATTATCTCGAGACAGAATGTAAACTGATTCTTGGGTAAATTATTATTTGAATAGGTGGAATGATCCACGCTGTTTAAATCCTACTAGAAAGGAAAGTTTGGTGAGATCATTTTGAGCTAGATCGAAAACTGATGTCTGTATAAATTTGCATAAATTTTTATTTGAATATAAGGTTAAGGAAGATGAACTGGGGAGTCTACAGGAAGTTCGGGTAAATAACAAAGAAGCAAGAGACGAGAATAAAATATATATAGAATGACTTATACTGCTTAAACATTAATAAAGATGGGGGGCTGAGCTTAATACAAAGAGTTTTTTCTTTTTTCTTTTTTCTTTTTTTCTTTTCTTTTCCTTTTTATAATTTGTAATTTTTTTTGTATCAATTTTTTTCTTATATTACTTTTAATTCATAGGATCACAAGATACTTTAGAAGGGGTTTGACAGAGGACAATGCCAGGTGTGGGCCCTGGGAAGTCGGGGGGGACTAGGGAGGGGGACCTATGGGGGGTGGGTGGGTGGGTGGGTGGTAATATAGTTTCAATAAGAAGAAGAATGCACTTGTATACGGTTGTCTTTTCTTTTTTTTCTTTCTTTATATTTTTTTCCTTGGTTTTTTTTCTTTCTCTTTTTATCATATTTTGTTTCCTATTCTCTATCTTTATAGTTCAATATTAATAAATAAGAGTTGAATAAAGGAATACACCAGGGGGAGAGGTAGAAGGAAAGAAGAGGGAGGAGCAAGGAGTGAGTGAGAGGGGAATGTAAGGAGGGTGTAAGAAGGAAGGTTTGAGGGGAAAGGGAAGTAGGAAAGGGGAGTGTTAGAGGGAGGAAAGGAAAGTTGGAGGGGGAAGATGGGGTGTATGGAGGTTGGAAGTGTCAGGTGGGGTTTTGTCTTATGCTGAATGATGATGAATCGTGTTTTCTTTTTTCTTTTTTATTTTATTTTATTTCTTTTCTTATAGCAAATATCTAGTATATAAGTGATTGTAAAATTGAATGTGAAAATGAATAAAAAATATTTAAAAAAAGAAAAAGAAAGAAAAGGCACCAGACAATCATTTGATGTCTTGGAGTGATACTGAGAAAAAATAAAAACATTCTGATATTCTAGTTATGGAAAAGGTCAAACAACTGATGGAAATGCCATAGTAACTTAATAATGATTTTTGATTAATTTTGATATTTCCCCAATCAAACCCTATTTTTTATACATATTGTATCCACTATTGTACTACTTACCTTATTCCTATTGTGTTGTAATTATTCCTATTGTGTTGTAATGAAATAAAATAAAGATTTATCCTAATAATTTGATCTAATCCATAGGATAGCAAAAAAAAGAAAAGGATAACACATAGTATTTATGTAAAAGTGAGAAAAAGAGGAATAATTGAGAATAAATAATGTGACAACAAAGCTAGTTTTTATTGTTTTCTTCAACCTGGTGTTATCTAGATATGTTGGGAACTCATTCCAAGATGACATAGTTAATGAGATTCCTGGGCTGATAAATGTGTACACATCTGGAAACACACAGTTATAAGAAGCTGTGGAATCCTGAAGACTTGCCTCAGAATTTCAAGTAGTGTCTTTTTTGAATACCCAGCAAGTTGGTGTTGATGAAAGCAGCTACCTTCCCTCCCCCCATAAACTCCAGATTTAGTAACGAGACTGCAACCTTTCCTTTGGGATATAAACCTAATCACAGTAATCCCTTTGTCACTCCAAGATTGGATTACTGCTGTGTGCACTAATAGAAGCTTCAACTAGCATGGAGTTATTTCCAAATGATTTTTGAGAATCAGAAGTGGAAAGTGCCATGTCTGAGATCATTATAGTGAGAGTTGCAGCTAGTTTGTAAATGCCCTCTTTCTCCCTGATAGCCTCTGAAAATTGATCCAGCTTCAGCTGCTGAATGGAAGAGATACAAACAAGAGGAATCTAGTAAAGTGACATTGTCAATTAGTTTAAGTTTCATCTGCTGGAAAACTTTCAGCACCCAGTGAATTGTGTACATGATGAAATATATCAAATCATGGGTTGGTGCTGTAATGTGGGAGGGCGGGTTATCTGACAATATTTCAAAATTTCAAAGATTTTGCAACAGAGATAGTTCATAGGTACAACAATTGAGCTTTACCCTTGGAAAACCACCTTCATATTCATGGTATCTTCCCTGCCAAGTAAGTAACATGTTTTCAAAAGAGTCCTGACATAACTAATGCAATATGAACAGGAGTGGGCTTCAAAAATGGGTTCACTGCCCCGTTGCTGGGTGAGCATGCCCTAGTCGTCCCCCTGTACCACGGTGGAGGAAGAAGCATTTTTCACTCTCCCCAGGATCCAGAGAATTTCCTCGGACCTCCATGAGGACAAAAACTGCTTCCCCCAGACTCCAGAGGGACTCTGGAAGCTAGAAATTGGCCCATCCCCTCTCCCTAAGCCTCCACGCAGGCCTTGCACTTACCTGGCATGATGAACGGGATGTATGGAGACTCCTGGGAGGGGAGGGGTCAGGTGGGGGGGTAGGATTGGTAGGCAGGGCCAGCCAAGAGTGGGATTTGGAGGTTCGCCGAACCACATAGAATCTTCAGTAGAGGATTGCCTGAACACATGGGAACCCCAACAGCCCTGAATATGTACCCGAAGAAGCAATTTTCTGTAATATACTGTATCCTAGTGAATTCAACATGAACCCCGTTATATTAGACATCATTATTTTTTCCAAAGGGGGTCCATCAAATGCCATGGGGAAACCCATAAGCAGGATGTAAAGTCATTTATCCCTTTCTTTTTCTGTTTTCTAGTAACTATTCTTGAGAAGGTTATTATTTTTACAAGAAACTATTACTTCTAAACAATGAAAATACAACAGTGGCTTAACTTAAACAGCAATCTTAACTAAGTTAGTTAAATCTGGTAGCTGATAAGTATGACTTATTTATTCTTGATGTTTGGGTGAGGTCCGTAGCATTTTAGCATTTTTTGCAAACCCGCCTGTTTTCGTTAGCTTATGATTCAATGTAGTGTGTGAACCTCAACATTGAGAGTAAATCAGTAAGAAAGTTCATGAGCTTGAGTAAACACAACCAGAAAACTGTAATAGAATGTACAATTTTGGAAAAAAAAATGTCTGCCTTAAATTTCTTATCAGTGTCATGGGCTTTCTAGAATTCTAGGAAAAGGACTCATTTCTCTCCCTTTTTGCAGTATTCATAACATGGATCGTGCTATCCAAAAATACCTTTAGTGAGAAGTAAAACTAGCCAAAGTGACCCAATCTTTCTTTGTTGAAGAGATGCTTCAATCTCATGAACACTACTCCTTTATGCTGTGTTTTACTATGTTCAAAATTGAAATTTCAATTCAAGATTGTAACTTTCAGTTATGTTAGTAAATAAGACACATCTGACAAAAGTAATTTTCAGAAGTGCTTTTGAAGATCGATGGCCATGGCAGAAGTATCAATGAATACCATGGCATAACTTTATTTGAGTGGTCATACAAGAGGGATTTTCCTCCTCCTTTTGACCAACAGTTTACCCTGTGTGATTAATTATGTCAGAGGTTACTTATAAGATTCTAATTGGTTTTAATCATTTTAACTAACTTTTCATTATTATTGGCCTCAGTTGTTATTGGCTCCAACTTTCAGTTAATCCTATTTTCCACATGAAGAAAACAACACTAGCAGAAGTTTATCTTTGATGAAAAACTCATGGCTATCAAATTATTGTGAAGTGATAAATCACCAGTGTCAACATCAGGAAGTTTCAGGCAGAAATAATTTCTTGAAGATCTTGAATGTGAAACAGTAAATAGAAAAATTAAGGGTGGGTGACACTGATGTTCTTAGAGTACCAACACAATACATACTGTATTTTTGGAGTGTAAGACGCAGCTTTTTCCCTCCAAAAAGAGGCTAAAATCTGGGTGTGTCTTGTACACTGAATACAGTACTTTTGCCACCCAAAATCCTGCCTCCTTCACTAAAATGGTCGTGCATAGCTTTTAGAAGGCTTTCAGAGAGCTCATGGAGAAAATAAGCAAAAAATGGGCCATTTTTTTGCTCACTTTTGCCCACCCCAGGAGCACTCTACAAGCCTCCTAAGAGCTAGTCATGCCCTTTTTTTGAAAAAAAAAACAACAGGCTGTTTTCGTGGAAAAAAAACGGGCTGTTTTTGGGAGATTTGCAGAGTGCAAAAACTTTATTTTTAATTTGCCTCTTCAAAACCTTGGTGCGTCTTATACTCCGGTGCATCTTATACTCCAAAAAATATGGTATATTTTAAGATACAAGTAGCATAAAAAGAAAAGTTTATTGTTAATTATTGTTTGGCTTATAAATATACTATTTTTATTATTTCTAATTTTTTAAAATCTGTGTTGTGAGGCTACAAAGACAATGATAGAGAAGCTTGAATAGAAAAGGATACAAACAAGGAGAACATCATAGCAAATGTTTTATTTTCCTACACAAATTGTTTTTAAGTACATTTTCCATTTTTAGATTAATAAAAGTTTTAAAAACCAGGTGCGCTCTTTCAATGCAAACATTGCTTAATTTTCCAGCTAAGTTAAAAGCTAGAGAAAGGTTTGTGTACTCCCGAGCATGATCATGGAAATAATTTCTTGCAGCTGTGGTAATTCATGATAACACACAATATATACCCATCAAGATATCTCATGACAGAAATGAAATTTACTCATGTCATCCTCACGTCTAACCAACTTATGGTCAAAGGGTTTTTCTTTCCCCCCTGATTGCATGCTGTTTCATATATGAATAAGCTGATATGCTGAGAAAATGCAACTATTAGAAACAACCTCATGTACCATCTAGAGATTTCATTTTCACTAGCCGGCTTCAATAATGTGGGTAAGCAGTTAAATGGAAAAAGATCCCATTTGATGTCCTACCCTCTAATTCCCTACTATGAATGTTAATGGAATATGTGCTCACTGCACACTGAATGCAGTTGTAATCAATGATGCCGTGTCATTCTTAAATGTGGAACATTCGGGGAAAGATAAGAAAGAGAAAAAGGAGTAATTGCATCCTGACCATTTTAAATTCACTATGGGGAAGTGGACAATATCCAAAGAGGTATACCATTCACATCTAAAAGTTCACATGGCTTTCTTCTTTCCTAGGATCCATTTAGGATTTGCCAATCCTATTTGATTTTATTACTTGGGACAGTAAAACTGTGTCCTAGAAAGCAGCATAGCTTCACGAAATCCAATAATTTTCATAAATATCTCTGTTGACATTTGCTATTAAACTGATGTCCATCGTCTTCTCCAAATCCCACCTGGCCTCTGATCCGCATTATTTTAATTTTGATTCTTTGGAATCTGCCAAGTTGCACAGTAAACTTTGTAAATGTTTCCATAACTACAGTAATTTTTACCACAATTCTTTCTTTATAATTATCTATTTTTATTGTTACAATGGTTTTTCACTATTGTAATTATTATTTTTAATCAAAATGCTTTTTTACAAAATGAGCACCTTTTCCCTATTAAAAAATGTTGTAATCACATGTTTAAAGAAAACTTGCAACTGACTTCCATTGGAAGTATCTCAATGACAGTCCTCTGGGTAATTGCAGCATGTAGTATAGCCACTAAGAGAATGGACACACAAATTCTTGTCAAATCCACAAAAAGACTGATCAGAATGTTGATTTTGTAAAATTTTAAATGGAGTAATAGGCCAAATAAACTGCAAATAAGAATTTGAAATAAATTAAAGAAAAGTTCCTGGAGTTTGTTTAAAAACCATTAAAATTCAATCAGAAATAATTAAAAATTATAATTAAGGATATAGAGCCACTAATAGAAAAAAGAGATAAGTATTTTAATTCTGGAAGAATTCAAGGATATTTTGCAACAATATGCACCCAGAACTTTATCTTTAGATTGCCTGATTTCAAAAGAAGAGATAGAAGATGATACATATATGAATCAGGCTGTTTTAAATAGGGATTTAAAATGGACAAGATACAAGAATAATACTAACAAAGATGGTATATATGATTTACAAATGAAACTTAGTTTAGTTTAAGTAATCTAAAAGGACACGAAAATAATAAATCAGACGAGTGATTTCAATGTGTGAATTTCAACTCACAAAAAAATGTAGACAATGTTAAACTTACAAAATATATATGTTATATTTCTGAAAAAAATCCTGAAAAAGATAAAGTAAAGAAATCAGTTTTGGGGACCTTACTTAAAAAGAATAAATATTAAAATCTTTAAATGTAAAATGAAGGTTTATAAAGTTGGTTTATTTAACCAAAATTAAAATCTATATGATAGATATAGATGATATAGATACAGATGATATATAGATGTAGGAATAGGGGAGACTTTAAAGATTTGTTTATAGATATGTTATGGGATAAAGTTTTTAAATTTTAGAGAAAATGAGTAAAAGAAAGGTATATGAAATTGATATACATTTTCTGTGTACGTATTTCTGGTAGCTGCTAATGACTGCTGATTAAGTCTGAATCTTTATTGTTTAATAATAGATAAAAGATGAGATATAGAATGAAGAGAATTGGTTTTATAAAGTTAGAGGTGGTGTTATGCTACTGAATTTACTAATATCTTTATAAATTTT
Source organism: Thamnophis sirtalis (assembly GCF_051295495.1). Classification (NCBI taxonomy): domain Eukaryota; kingdom Metazoa; phylum Chordata; class Lepidosauria; order Squamata; family Natricidae; genus Thamnophis; species Thamnophis sirtalis. The sequence continues at coordinate 132,179,244 of NW_028261382.1, read as the reverse complement.
TATTTTTTATATATTTCTCTCCCCTCCCTTTTTCATTGCACTTTTTTTTACTTTTCTTTATATATTATTCTCAGTGTGTACTAGTTTATCTTTGCATTTTTAAATTCTTTAAAAAAGAATCAACATTAAAAATATTAAATTTGGTCAAATAAAATATTATTTAATAATAATAATAATAATATAAAAATAAATTATTTTAAAAGAGAAATATCCATGTTAACTAGGAATGTCAGTACTATTGCGTTAAACAGTAGCATGCCAAACAGAGTTTTAAGAACTAGTAGTCTTAAAACTGTGTTTGTCATGCACTTGACGACGTGCACGACTGATCTCAAAAAGCCCTTTTTGTTGCAGTTAAATTAGTGTAAGGCCCAACTTAAATCCCATATAGTAGTTAGTAGATGAGTCATTGTTTCTGTTTCAAATAGTTTTAGAGAAGTTGAAATATAGTGTCCTGCTTTAGAGGAATAAATAAACAGTATGGGTGTAGTATTTCTCTGGGCTATCTGTGATATGTGGGCCAAGTGTGATTCTCTATATAGCAGGGGTGTCAAACTGGTGGCCCATGGGCCAGATGCATCACGTGCAGGCCATACCACCCCAGCTCCGCGAAGGGAAAAAAAGTAACGAAACATCACATGACGGCAACATGACACTACAAGTTTGACACCCCTGCTATATAGCAATAGCACTTATATACTGCTTCATAGTGCTTTACAGCCCTCTCTAAGTGATTACAGAATCAGTATATTGCCCCCAACAATTTAGTCCTAATTTTACTGACCTCAGAAGGATGAATGGCTGAATCAACCTTGAGCAGGTCAGGATCAAACTGCTGGCAGTCAGCATAATTAGCCTCCAATACTGCATTCTAACCATTTCACTACCATAGCTCTCTCCCTCTTCATTCATAGCCTGGTGAATGAAAACTAACTTCTAAATAATAAACAAAAATACTTGTTCTATGTTATTGACATTAAGTAATTGCAAAATAATAATGATTGCTCTGTTATTGGCATTAATGCACCTGCTATGAATCTTTATTAAGACTTTTATTAAAAATTGGAAAGGGGGGTGGGGTTTTGGGTAATTTATCATCTTTTTTTTTCTTTTTCACAACATTTAGCAAAGGAATGAAGGGCTCTTTACATTGCTGTCATAGACAATGACATAATAGCCATGTCACCAGCATACAGAATAACTGAAAGGTGTCTATTGCTTAGTTTGGGAGGTGGAGGAAGAAAGTTGCCTTACCAAACATCTCATGCCACATGGTGGGAACTGACGAGGAGCCCTCTGATAGAATTTATACAGCTTAAGACTGTCTTGGGATTTAGGAAGAAATTCTATTTTAACACCATGCAACTAAGGATGACTTAAGGCCATCTTTCTCATGGCCTGGAGATGAGTTGAAGGGAATGTCTGGGACACAGCATAAAAAAGTGTTGCCAGAACATGTCTGTGCTATGGTAACATCGAAGTATTCTCAGACATTTTATACTCACCCAAGGCCAAATTCCACATGCCTTAGAAGTTTGTTATGTAATACCTTCAAGAACTACCTCCAATGCAATGTAATGTTCTTTCATACTTTAACTTTTTTCAGTGTGAGAGAAAAATGGACATCTTTCCCTCTGAAATTAGATTATCCTTATCCCTTTTGATTTTTTGTAAGACCCTCAAGTCTTGGTTATGCTGCCACACCTGGGTTTGCATCAAAACTTTTTGTAATCATGAACATTTCTGAAAAGAATGAAAAACATATATTAAGGATTATGATCATAGTACACTAAAGCAAAAGTGTAAATTAAAATTCAGTGTCTTTAAAGTAGTATGTGCCTACTTTCAATATGCCTATATCCTGAGCAGCAAAAAAAAAAATATTCCAACATTTTGAAAGTATAGAGATAAATATTTAAAGATCAATCAGATAAAGTTATGTTAGATTGAGAGTCTATTGTGGCATGAGTTTTATTACATAACATTGGGATTACTTTCTAGATTTTGTCTTAAGGTGTTCCAGGCATCTCCATCCTTCTACTATGTTTAACATCTTTACCAAAAGATTCATCTAATGTTGCTCAAGAAAATGAAAACAAAATTATATGAAAGCAAAGTTAAGAAACTCTTCCAGTTGCATGACAGCTATTTTCTTCTATTACATTTTCTTTTTAATATTTTGTCTATCTCAGGTATGGTTGTCTGTAGTACTGCCTCTTCTGACCTCCTTTCTAATATTATACTGGAGGAAAAGTTTTCATACCAAATGACCAGTAGTTGTATTGATTTTAATGGAAGATTTAAGACTAAAAAGTTTTTAAATGCATGAAAATTTTACTAACATTATACATGCCATAATTGCCATAAAGAAAACATGTCTCAGAGTAGGCATAACATTTGTTTTGTTTGAAAGCATCACTCATAGTATGCCAATAGAATGACCAAGGGGCCACTTTGCTTGGATAAAAAGAGTTTAGGCTAGGATAATATTAAATTAGATTACTTTCCTATGCATGCATGCACGCACACACACACACACACACACACATATATAAGATTTTTTTTACAACCCCCGGTATGCCCAAATATGGGAGGAAGATCACTACTTCCATTCTCTGTCCTTCGGCTCGTCACAAGAGACCATCCAGGCAGAAACCCAATATTTTTACTGTTGCCTTTTTGTTACATTTTGTTGTCTCCGTTTATTTATTTATCAGAACAAATACAACTGTGTGTGTGTGTGTGTGTGTGTGTGTGTGTGTGTGTTTTCTGAGGTTTTCGCGGATGTTAGTATGTAGGTCTCTAGTTATTCGGGTTTTCTCCCGCGTAAAATTGGAGATGTCTTGGCGACGTTTTAACGAAGTCTCATTCGTCATCTTCAGGCTTCTTCAGGCTTGGTGCTTCCAGGAGCAATGTGAGATCTCGGCTGTTTCTCACATTGCTCCTGGAAGCACCAAGCCTGAAGAAGCCTGAAGATGACAAATGAGACTTCGTCGAAACATCGGCAAGACATCTCCAATTTTACGCGAGAGAAAACCCGAATATATATATATATATATATATATATATATATATATATATATATATATATATATATATATGTGTGTGTGTGTGTGTGTGTGTGTGTGTGTGTGTGTGTGTGTGTGTGTGTGTGTGTGTGTGTGTGTGTGTGTGTAGGTCTCTAGTTGTTCGGGTTTTCTCCCGCGTAGAATTGGAGATGTCTTTGCGACGTTTCGACGAAGTCTCATTCGTCATCTTCAGGCTGAAGATGTCTGTAGTCTGTAGTAGTCTGAAGCAGCCTGAAGATGACGAATGAGACTTCGTCGAAACGTCGCCAAGACATCTCCAATTCTACGCGGGAGAAAACCCGAACAACTAGAGACCTACATACTAACACCCGCGAAAATATATATATGTATGTATGTATGTATGTATGTATGTATGTGTATATGTATATGTATATGTATATGTATATGTATATGTATATGTATATGTATATGTATATGTATATGTATATGTATATGTATATGTATATGTATATGTATATGTATATGTATATGTATATGTATATGTATATGTATATGTATATGTATATGTATATGTATATGTATATGTATATGTATATGTATATGTATATGTATATGTATATGTATATGTATATGTATATGTATATGTATATGTATAATGAGTGTTAATTGGGTTTCTGTCATGATGGACTCTTGTGATGAGCCGATTGACAGATAATGGAAGCAGTTAGCTTCCTCCCATAATTGGGGCATACCAGGGGTTGTGACACTAAATATATATATGTGTGTGTGTGTGTGTGTGTGTGTGTATGATCACTCTACAGTCTTCCATTTAATAAGTTGCCTCTTTCTGTTCCTTAACATACTACTTCCTTAACATAGTATTTCTGAACCTCAGCAACTTTAAGTGTATAGACTTCAACTCCCAAGATTCTCCAGCCACACATCTTAAAGTTGCTGGGCTTGAGAACCAGTGCTTTAAAAATAACAATTTGACAACTTTTGGGGAAGTTTCTGAAAGCCACCCCAAGCATAGACATCTGGTAGAATTCATCATGACATTTAAATGGAATGGAGAATGTCCTTGTGTATCTGATGTAAAGATACCCACATCAGTCTTCCTGTCCACAAACCCTCATGCTCTAAAGTCTTTCAGGATCTGCATCTAAGACCTCAAGTTGTGCACCAGTGGCATACATTTTTAAATGATGCCATATGTTTATGTTATGCTAAGAATCCCACTGAGTCATCATGCATTTGCAGAGTTCAGAATATGCACATCTTGTACTATAAGTAGCTGAATTAAGCAGAAAAACAAGATTTGTGCAGAGGTAAGGGGGAGAGGGTATGAATGTTGGAACAGGTTAGCTGCTTGCTAAAGCCAGGCTTCTATGAGAAGCTCAGTGAAGAATCATTTCCCTAGCCCAGAACCTGTAAATGAATGCTTTATGTTAAGGAAGCACATCCAACCTCAGAAAAATAAATAAATAAAACCAGCTCCATGTGATAACATCCTGTAGTCCTTGTTTGCATTGCAAACTATTCAACCAGAGCAGTAGCAGAGCAAGCTGTTTGCCACTTCCCTTCTGGCATGTGCTTTAGTATATGGAAATGAGTTCACAGTGTCCCCTCTAGCAACTGAGCCTCCCACTTTCTTTTTTAAATGAATGTGCAGAGATTACAGACTACCTTGGCAGAGTGACATGCTGATTCCTCCGTTTCTCTCTTGACACAGTCTTAAACCTCATGTTGTTTATGCCAGCCCCCATCTATTGTGCTGTTTTATTCCCACATTGACCTTTGAATGACCCTGTCGGCTCATTCAGGACTTATGCTGATCTGGTTAACATCATACAATTAATTACATTTGAAGACATTTTCTCTGGGATCTAATCGAACACATTATTTTGCATGTCTTTCTTCCTACCTCTAGTTTTGTATTTTCTTTTTTTCCTTTTAAGTATATTTCTTTTTGCAAAAGATCATCTTGGTGTGATTCTTGAAAACACTATGCTAGTCTTGTTTGGAGGATGTCATATATCCTGTAGTGATACTAATTCCATGAAATCAAGGGTCACATTGTTTCTATATATCTCTGTTTCTATCACTACTATCCATAGCTGTATCTACATCATCTTTAACTATATATTTCTATCTCTATTACAGAGAGGTCCTACATACTGTACCTTCTATTAAATAGAAGAGCTATTAGTGAAAAGCTGAAGAACTTTTTTTAGTATTGAGTTTCCCCATACATTCCTATTGACTTCAGTGGTTAAAAATGGAGGAAGAATATCTTTAATAAAGGATAAAGGAAGCTATGGAGATGGAGATAGGTTTTCTGGGCTTCTCGGAGTCTTAAAAGATCACTCTAGATTTCTAGCACAGTTTTGTATTTAGATATTTTCCTTTTTTACAATAATAAATAAAGTTTATTAAATATGCTTGTGCCATCACATAAAGCTTGTCCTTAATCAATGGACATATGGTCACTGATGGCAAGTAGAAGAAAAGGTGTCAACTGAACAAAATATCCAGAAATTAGAAGCAGCCAGCTGGAATTTTATTAGCACCTCACAAAGAATTCTTCAGAAAACAACCTTGGAGATTCAGAGCACAAAGATCAATGCAGAAATTCATACTGGGGGAAATACTAATAATCACTGCAATACATTCTATAATAGTGAGCATGTATTCTCAAAAATAATTTTATCTTTAAAGATTTTTCATTATTTTAAGTAAAGTACATTGGCCTTCTCATGCAAATCAAATACACTAATGCTGCGGCTAAACAATAGTATTCAAATAAATAGCAATAAAATTTCTATTTAAATGAAAATAACAATTTATGTGCATATTGTTTTATTAACTTTTTCTTTGGAACGTCCTTGCAGGTAATAGGTAGCATGATAAACTGTGACTATTTAAGAAATCGTATGCAGGTAGTCCTCAATCTTAAACAGCTATAGAAATTTAATAATAAAATAAAAATCTAATCTAATATAAGTAGATTTGGTCAACAAACATTTCAAGTTAGGATAACGCTGGATGAATGGTGATTACAAGATTCTCCAGGTTCCAGCCATCCAGGGGTGGGCTCCGGATGGCTTTACTGCCGGTTCGCTCCTGTGCGCGCTTTGCATGTGCACGCTGGATGTGGGCTGCATGCGCAATTCAATTAAAATTCAATTTAAAAAACTTAAAAACAAGATAGCGGCGGCGGCAACCAGGGAACTGGTTCGGAGGCATGGCAGGCCTGGGTTGCTGTCAGTTCCAGTGACCCAGGCCACCATACCACTATCAGTTTGGCCGAACCGGGTTGAACCGGTAGGAGCCCACCTCTGTAGCCATCCCAGCACCCTAACAATGATTTTAATCTTGGTGCTTGGTAATCCATTTGCATTTACAACCAGTTGCCAAAGGCTCCACTGTCCAGTTATCTTATTAAATATATTCAATAATAACATGAGTGGGTTCTCCTTATTCTTAATTTTAGATATGGAAAGCTTAATTACTGTGAGCTTGTATTAAAAATATAATAAACATTTATATTATTCCTCCTTACCAGATCCTTAAAGCAATTGACTATCCTCTTTCTGTCTACCACTAGATATAGATAGATGATAGATAGGCAGGCAGGCAGGCAGCTAGATAGATAGATAAAAAAATGAAGGTAAGAGATAGCAATAGCAATAGCAGTTAGACTTATATACTGCTTCATAGGGCTTTCAGCCCTCTCTAAGCAGTTTACAGAGTCAGCATATCGCCCCCACAGTCTGGGTCCTCATTTCATCCACCTCGGAAGGATGGAAGGCTGAGTCAACCTTGAGCCGGTGAGATTAGAACCGCTGAACTGCAGATAACAGTCAGCTGAAGTGGCCTGTACCCTAACCACTGCGCCACCTTGGCTCTCAATCAATGCTCTCTTGTTAGCTTTGATTTGCTACCTAGCTACTGTACCTAAAGTTTATTATACCTCATTTTAAGATTCTAGCTTGATTCAGTGGTTAAAGTGATTATCTAGAACAGGACTGTCCAACTCCTGCACCACAGGCAGGATGTATCATGTGCTGGCCACGTCCATGCCTGGTTTAGCAAAGGGGGGAAAGTCCCGATATGTCACATTGTGCCACTATGATGACATGAGTTTGACACCCCTGATCTAGGAATTTTTAGCTCAAGCTGGTTTTGATTTGTGACACCTGATCTTCAGACATAGTCTACATTGGGGATGGTGAGAATGTGATTCTACCTATATCTTTACTATGTATGTATTCTGTATTTTCCATCAATAACAACCCATTTAATGTTTCATCTTAAAGACGTGTGAAATTTAATAGGATAATTGATACTTTAACAACTCAGATATATTATTACATAAAAAGGTATTTTTAATTGAATGTGATTTCTTTTCAATGTCATTACAAAAGCAAACTGCAACAAAAATTACAGATGTGTCAATTGTCTAATGTAGCATATAGCATCAGGAATATAGATTATCAGGTGAAATTTCTGCTGTTTATGAAGTACATGTGATTGTTTAGAAAAAGTATAAAACCTCCTTAGTAGTAAATTGTAATATAAAATTTTCTTACTTGGAGTAAACACCATTAGCTACTTTGGGATTTACTTCTGAGTAAATACACATAGCACAATCTACATAGAGCTTCACAACTATTCACACCTGTTGAGACAGATTAATTGAACTTGGTGGAAACTTGCTGAGGGTTAAATTTGTCAAAACATTATGCACCTGAAAATCCTATGAAAAAATGGATCTATATCAACTAATTCAATATTTTCTGTTGTACTTCAGTTTATATTCCAGGAATGGAAGGTGGGGAAGGGAACATTATGTTCATTTGATAAAACAAAAATTGCTTTCATGAAACTTTGCAGGGCATTTCTTAATTTAATTCTACTATTAAAAATCTACCTGCTGCTGATTCATCTCAGGAATATGGGGAACTCTTTTAATGTCATTGTTCAAGTTGTCCTTAGACAATCTTTTGCCTTTAACAGTCCTTCTGTGGATACTTATCACTTCTATTCTGGGCTTTACCTTCTGCCAATATGATAGTTTGTACACTAAAAGTAAAAAGTCAAAACTGACTCAACTTTTCTACCAAGGAAGAGACAAAAAATTGCTGAAATATTCAGCTACTTTGCTTTACATACTCTGCTGGAGTGGCCGCTCTTTAGAAGTAAGACATGTTTGTAGGTTTCTAAGAGACTTGACAATAGAGATACACTGTTTTGAAGTGTTTGGTTCTTTCTGCTAAACTGCTATTATTCTTTAAGCTTTTGGGTGGATAAAAAAAGTAAAATAAGCCAACAAGGTAAATTGCAGCTCATGACTAGATCACCTAACAATGAAATATTGGCAAATGGCAGATAACATTTAATGTTGACATTGAAAGGCAAATGGAGAAATGAGATTAAGACTTGCTAATAATAAAGTGATAGTGGTTAGGGGAAGTAATATAAAAAACCCTCTATTTACTTTGCACTCCTGGCACTTCATTGTTCTTCAGAGTTTCTGAATATATTCTTTCAACTGTTTTTCTTAAAACAATCCAATGCACTAGAACTAAAATTATATGTGATAATTGTACACCATTAATTAATATGGGAAAAACAGTTGGAAAGGAAGATGTCTATTGGAATGCAATATCTGTGTTTAAAATTAACATGCATGTACAGACTTCATGTTGAACTCCCATTTAAGAAACTGATCCCCAGAATTGCTGATCTATGACTACAAACTGGTAGCTTATGTCCCAGGACTAAAGCTAAAAAGAAAAATCACCCTTTAAAAAATCAATTTCCAATGGTGGCTCTGGTTACATTGTAAAAGGGAAAATCTAACAGCTGTTTTGCTGTTACTGCTCTTTTAAGTGCAATTAAGGCAGATTAGAAACTAATTAGAAACAGCTCAGAATACTGAAGCAGAAAGCTGCTCCCAATTTAGGATCAGCTGGATGGGAAGAGTGCATCAAGCATAACTAGATAGCCTTTAGACATCTAAAGACTGATTGGTAGATTTTCAACTTTGCAGCTGACTCCAACTGCAATTCAAAAATATTTAGTATTAATGAAGAGTATCAGATGCATTCCAGTTAATTTGTATTCATCCCTCTTCCTTCAGCAATTTCCACTATCCTGTTTCATTTGGCATTAAATGTGAAAGCCTATTATTAGGAATTAAATTGGGACCTAGCTCAGCTATATTCTTGAAAAGAGCTGGAAGCTGAACAGCATCTCTCCACTTTTAGTTGTTGACAGGAGCAAAGTATCCACTTTACAGGGTCATGTACAATATATAGACTGCTTCCTGGTTGGAATAATGATTCCTTAAATTCAGAGTGAAGTTTCTAGTGGGTGCAGCCAACAGAGAAGGAAAAAGCTGCCTACAAATGAGACGGTTGTTGGTATCCTTTGTAATAACTGGATTAAGAGCAGGATAATTTGCCATTTAGTGGCTGCCAATTTATACTGTGTGTATTAAAATATGTAGAGTAGAAGAAATCATTTTCAATTTGCCAGTGAATAATTGAACTGTATATAGATAAACACTTGGCATCAATCAAAACAGAAATTTCACATCAATGACAGAATCCCTCTCCTCACAAACACCTCACAAGTTTTATGATCATCTGGAGTGTATTGTCATTGAAAAGCAAGAATAGGTTTCCAGAGGCATCTGGTATAAACCACAATGATGCAGAAAATATAATGAAATGTGCCTTGCAATGTTATCATACATACTTGCTATTTCATCCGAATATAAAAAAGACAATTTGTGTCATGATGTCACTGTGCACATTTGTCATTCTTGTCCTTGCCCCTAATCTGTCTCTAGGACCTGGGAATAAATTACCATTGGAACCAATTGCCATGGCCATTGGAACATCTCATTCAACCACCTCTGGATTGAATTGAGGAAGAAAAGTTGCTTCTCAAGCATTTTTGAGGATGCATTTTGCATAAAATGAGGATTTTATTGAGTTACTATTTACCTAGCTGCTTATTGAAAGGGGTAAATGCTAAAATAAAATGGTTGCAAGCCTTTGGATAATGCAGAACACAGAAGAAGAATAGGAGAAAGTGGGACACAGGAAAATTCCCATTGCATCACAGGGAAAATCTGTTCTTTGGTATCATTTGGTCTGACAAGAGTCAGATGTAAACAGAAGAAAGATTTTGAATTCTTGGACCTAATTATTCCCTCTGACATTACTTTGCTAAAGAAAGAAAATTATTATAGATCTGTTCCTAGCATGGTTATATATTTTTTCTTGGATTGAGCAGAAATAAGCTTTTCAAATTGTCTATCCAATTTGAGGACAGAGAAAATAGTATGGAGGATTTCTTCTTCAAGAAATGGAGCAATTCTTCCAAGTTTTCCAAGGCCAGGACTGCTCCAACATCACTGGCTAAAAAAAAACTTGTGGAAGGAGTTACCTCATTAGATGCTTCATTTAACATACGGACACTGAAATGAAAGATAAATAATGCAGATGAGGCATTTATATACACTATTTGCCATTTTCTCCCTTCCAACTCTAGTATTGTATTGTGTTGTGTTATGTTGTGTTGTGTTGTGTTGTATTGCATTGCATTGCATTGCATTGCACTGTATTGTATTATCTTCCAAAATAATTGCCGCTATTTCCACTTCCATGTGTCCACCAAAGTACTGTTGTTATTGTCCTTCAAAATTAAAAATAAGCAAATTTCATGCCTAATATAGCTTCTTATTTTACTATTACTTGTAAGGAGAATGTAGCATCTTTACTGACTTCCTTAATCATATAGTTGCTTTAATTAACTTCTTAGTGACCAGCTATCATTTCATCTGAATCTCATCTGACGGCAAAAAGTGGTTGACAAAAGCAAAAGAAAAATCTTGGTCAGGATCCAAACTCTACTATGTAAAGTTTGGAAAGGAATTATTTGATTCAGAAGAGAGTCAGCTGATTAAAGATTTGTTAAAGAACACCTTTAAGAAAGGTTGCTGTGAGAAATTGGTGGAATAGGCCGCTTGGCTTAGAGTCAGTGGATTTATACCTTTGAACCAGGGGTGGGTTTCTCGCCCCGTTCCAACCGGATCGGTTGGAACGAGGCCGGCGGCATCCTCACGCACGCACGCGGCGCACACATGCATACTAGCATCTGCGCGATGCTCCAGCTGCTCCTGGAGGATCACGCAGGCGTTCTGCGCATGCGTGGAAAGCGCGAAATTCGAAAAAACTGGGTAAGGAGCGGGCGTGGGTGTGCGGGCACGCGCGGGCGTGGGGGGGGCTTCGCCGTTCCCGGAAGTTACTTACTTCCGGGTTCGGCGACCAACCGGATCGCAGGGACCGGTGCGAACCGGTCGAAACCCAGCTCTGCTTTAAACTGAAACTTTGTTTCTGGACTTAATCAGATGGTTCTGAATCTCTCCAAAGAGATTCAGAACTTATTTGGAAGGGCAATATACTTATCAGATGATTTTTGACTTTGGAGCCTTCAATATAGTTTCAGGTGTGTGTGTGTGTGTTTTACCCATATGAAAAAAACAGGGAGAGAAGCATAATGATCCCCCTGACACTAACATAAAGGGGTGGCCAGTGAGTTTTCTAGTTCTCCAAACTTCATTATCAAGGGGCTGGGAAACTGATACTCTGCTAGTTGTGTCTCACTCATGTGAAGGAATTTGTTTAGACAGTTTTACTTCAAGGGAAACAGAAAGGTTCAGCCTTATTCTACTTGGTTGATTGGGTTCTTCTGTGATCTGTTACTTCCCCCCCACCATCCATAGTCCTTTCTCCTTGTTGTCTGTTCTATAATGTACTTCCTGATAATCTCAGTATGCAGTCCACAGTTCTTTCATTCTGCTTTCATTTTTTAAACACCTGCTACTAGTTTTTTTTTTACCCCTCTCTTCAGCCATCTGTTTCTGTGTTTTGAATCCTCTTAATTGCATCAGTGGATTTAATATTCTTATTCTGTCTAAAGTACATAACTCAGACTGAAACAACACATCTATTTCACAGAGACACACAAACACAGTGAATTATATATAAAAATATGTAAAATGATAGCACATTTCCCAACAATATTTTTTTTTAAAATGTTGCCAAAGCAACATGCACCCTTCAGGAGAGGCAATCCTTGCCAATGGGCCATAACGGGAAGCTTGCCAAGGAAGAAAAAATATATTAGGGGATAGTAAATTTTTAAACCTTAAATAATTTTTAAAGTTTGTACAATTGATTCTTAAGAGAAAACTAACTCATCCATATCAAGCATATAGATAGTCCTCAGCTTATGATCTCAACTGAGCCCAGAATTATGGTCATAAATCATGGTGGTTGTTAAGCAATATGTTGTGATTAATTCACTAAATGGCCACAATTCCTGTTCTTCCTGTTGTGGTTATTAAGCATCATGTGGGTTCTGGGCATGGGTGGGTTACTGCCAGTTTGACTACCAGTTCACAATTCGCGCACGTGCCAGACGCATAACATGTGTGCGTGCACTGTTTAATGTACATTGTGCATGCGTGAAGAATAACTTACAGTGAACCCCGCACATGCAGTCACTAAAAAACAAATGGGCGGCATCCCAGTGGTGGTGAGGGAACTGGTTCAGGCGTGTGGCAGGCCTGAGTTGCTGCCGGTTCTGCGACCCAGGCCTGAATTCCACTACCCACCTCTGGTTCTGGGAGACTTGGGACAAGTCCAGGCGTGTACTGTAGAACCACCCACTCACATGATCTGTCCTGGAATTCCCAGGGCCCCCTCTCCACCTGAAATACCTCATGATCTGCTTCCTGCCCCATGTGTTCCATATCATCATGCCTTGCTTCACTCATCTTTTTTGAAGACTGCTTTGGAAAAATGAACCAGTTGATCTGCCTTCCTATAGAGAGATCATGTGATGCAACTGCTTCTGAGGCTGCATGGCCTTTGTTTAGAAATTCTCCTTCCCCAGTGCATTGAAAAACAGATAATATAAAGTTGCCAAAATGCACATATCAACAATAGCTTAAAGAATGAATCCTGTTTTGTAGCATATGTGATATTGATTTGTCAATAAAGCTCGCAATTCAAGAAAATGACTTTTGTTTATGTATAGTTGCTGTTTATAAGCAAAATAAACCATTATTTTTTTTAAAAAAAATCACATAACCACATCCTAATACAGCAAATAAGACTTTGATTTAAAAATTAAGATAAGAAAGTACTCTTGCAAAATATATGCAATCAAGATGTATTCTTTTTTTAATGTATGAATTAGATGTATTATTGCTGAATGATATAAAACCTATGTTTGATAAAAGGGAAGTAATGGAGGAGTGATTAACTAATCAAGCAGTTTTGAAGTTTTACTATTCTGCTGTTATTCAAAGCTTAAATGTTTCATTTAAACAGTTAAATAAACAAGTTGGAAATAATTGACAGATCTCTCAATGGAAGGATTTTAGTAGTAGGGGCCCCCAAGTGTCTCCTTGGGGATTGTTAATGTTTAACTTCTTCCTCAATGGCTTAGAAGTAATGGTGAGTAATGTAAAGAATATTTCTTCTCGTAAATATAAAAAGGTATTGGACTCTTCCCCTTCAGAAATGTTTCATGCACTTGCTATATTTTCTTCTTCTTCTAACCTATAAAGCTTTTGGCTGCATTGGCAGAAAAGTGAGATTTAGATGCAACAAATAGGTATAAATGCCACAAATATGTCAGATTTGAATTTCAGTTTTGAAAACTAAGAATTGTTCATAGTGGCAATCAAAAATGATTGGTTAATTGCTGCCACAGTATCTGGAGAATTACTGGGGGGGGAAGAAAAAAATGTACTAGTCTTACCATCCTTTCAAAAGCTATTTCTGCTTTTTTTTAAAAGCCACACATTCTATGTACATGCACCTTCATGTGGATAACATCTGACCAGGTTTTTAAAATTAATCTATGTCTAGCTATATATTAAATAAATAGGGAATTCTAAGTTCTGAATAGATATATAAAGTAGAATTTAAAATAGATGGGGTCGCTTTCTAGAATAAAATATTGAGGAGTGTCAGATTACAAATATCAAAATAGTATTATCTTTCTGGGTGGACATTTTTCTTCTGGACTACAAAATACTTATTACGTTTACCTTTAAACTGCATGTACCATTTGCAGTAGAGTAGCTGACCCTCACTTGCCAGTGGTGACCAATTGTAGGACCAAAATCAATCTTTGTCAAGCCCATAACTGAGCACTTCCCTAATTTATGGGACAGTTTTTCTATTAACAACAAAATCTTGAGAATTAAATAAAAACAGACCTTCACAAGTGCTGCTGCATAGGTGACTAAGGTAAAAAAAAATGATAAATGTACACCCCTTCTCTCAGGCTGACTTTGAAAAATTCTGTATCACAGTTCCAGGTCACAGCCTGACAAGAATTAGGAACACTGAAATAAATAGTTGCAATTCTTCTTTGTTATGATGTGGCATACCAAGTATTATTATTTTTTAGCAGCAGAAGGAAATTTTGCAAACACATACAGGTTTTAGAAATATGAAATGTAACATATATTCTTACAAGAACCTTGGGTCATATGCATCTCTACTTAATCTTTAATGCAAAGAAGGTTGGCTATTAAAGCGTCTGTGTGAAAATCTGTTTGGGCTTTGAACTTTGAATGCTGTGCTTGAAGCAGGTCGAGCCTATTATTAGAAGGTTTTACTTATGTGAATCAAAATACTTCTATTATTGATACATTCTACACTGCTGCCATCCATCACTATGACTGGATACTCCATGCAACAATATTTTTGCAATAAGTAACATGGATTACTTTTCTGTTTGCTTATATGGTGCTGATAATCAATCTACCAACAAATATCTGGCTAGGGATATTTTCTTTTTATGGAAAAAGTGATTTTGTCTTAGTGATAAGATGACATTCTCTTCATAAGGGTTCAATGTTGATCTTTTTCCCTATATGTCCCACAACATGGACATGATCTCCACATTAGTTTTGCCTCTCAGGGCTCTCAACCCTCTTTCACCCTCTTTCTCACCTCTGTCATGTCGAATGACTGTCTGTCCCTCTAACCCTTTAATCCCTATTTCTCTGCGGGATTCCCATTCCCACTGACATGCATGTGCTTTTTCAGTGACCCACTACAGGTCTCTTAGGTCTTGCTGTACTTTCTTTCCCAGTCCTCCTTATGCTTGGCTTGCTGTTTATGGGACACTAGGTGAAAGGGGTGTCCTAACTGTCCGTTTCCCCACACCTGGCATCAAAATAAAGAGTTACCTACTTTGATGGAGCATAATAGGATACAACTATATAACGGAAAGGGAAAGGTGCTCAGAGTTGCCTGCATGTAGGAAGAAGATTTAGAATTACCAATGGGTTCTTCATTCAAGTGGATTAAGGTCCAGACCAGAGAAGAACAGAAGAACATTTTGTTTTTCTCACATGTATAATATGTAGGAGTCAAATAGTATGAAATAATATGAATGACATCTCGAATAAGACCATACAAATATTCAGTCTGAAGAATTGATTAAAAGGCAATTATTCCTTTGCAATGAATTATTGAATGAATTTGATGTGTCAAACCGAACTCCCCTAAAACATCACACATTTGATGATTCAGCAGACTTTTTATATGCAGCAATGTTAATTTTATTGAAATGATTGGGAATTCAAATTTGAATTGATTTGCTTGCTCAACTTACAAATTCAAGTGGTATTTTGAGTGATCAGATTAGTGGGAATGAAACATTAAAAGTAACGATGCTGTCCTCAAAAGCTTGGAATGGCTACTTCGACAGTTTTCTTACATTGTGTCTGTGTGTGTTTGTGTGAACAGACACTTTCTTTTGACAATGCCAGCTGAAATGTAACCATGCATGTGGAGACAACTAGGAAGGTCATCAAAGTAATGATGCCTAGCCTTTAGGAAGACATCACTATTTTAACATTTTAGCACAGTTTGTGAAGCATCCTTTTAAATGCTTTTTAAAAAACCTAATCCCTAAATTCTAGGTCTCTCCATAATACCTGCTTTGTAGTGAGTTTTCAGCAAATAAACAGAAAGTAACTTCATTGGCCATGACAAAAATACCTAAAATTCATGCAGACAATACATTCTTTAGAATTGCCTCTGTAGATTTGATTTTTTAATTATTGCTTTTTTTCCCATGATTCTTCTCTTCCTTTAATCTGAATTTCATTTTTTTTTTGAAGTTACAGTTTTCTATCATTAGCTTCTAATTTTCCTTAATATTCTGACTTGAATCCTTGGCACTGTGATTAATATTTACAGGTAGTTCTCAACATACGATCAAAAGTGAGCCAAAAATTCTGTTGCTAAATGAGAAATTTGTTAATTTCAATTCAATTTTCAATTTATTGAAATTTGTATGCTGCCCACTCCCTTGGGACTCTGGGCAGCTTACAGGCATGATAAAAGAAGCATTTAAAAATTAAAATAAAAGATACAATTATTAAAATTCCACATCATCCATTCTGTCAAAGTGGGGCTGGATATTGATCAACACCCCCAGGCCTGCCGGAACAGCCAGGTCTTGGTGGCTTTACGGAAGGCCAGGAGAATGGTAAGGGTCTGGATCTCTATGGGTAGATCATTCCATAGAGCCGGCGCAGCTACAGAGAAGGCCCTCCCCTGGGGAGCCACAGCCAGCATTGTCCGGTCGACGGCATCCGGAGGAGGCCCAATCTGTGCGATCTTGTTGGTCGTTGGGAGGTAAGTGGCAGGAGGCGGTTAAGTAAGTTTTGCCCCATGTTACGACTTTTCTTGCCACATTTGTTAAGTGAATCACTACAATTGTTAAATTAATAACATGGTTGTTAAGTCTGGTTTCCACATTGACTTTGCTGGAACACTGCAACTGTCATAAATATGAGTCACTTGTCAAGCATTCAAATGTAAATAATGTGACCATGGAAATGCTGCAACAGTCATAAGTGTGGAAAATGATAATAAGTCACTTTTTAGTGCCATTATAACTTCAAATGGTCGCTAAGCAAACTATTGTAAGTTGAGAACTATCTACATTAGGTGACTTGGTAGTAAGGTCCACTGAATTGTCAAGAAAAAATAAGAGTGTTTATTTGTGGAATTTCTTCCATATCATGATAATCCCTTATTCCCCATTCTTTTGAGAGAGAAAAAATCATTCATGTTGTTCATTATTTGAGTAATCAATTAACAAATAACAATTAATAATGACTTTTTAAAAGAGCCACTGTTCAGGATCATTGATCTATATAGTGTAGTGTATAGTTCAGCTTAATAATTTCTCTCCCAAATCCATATCCTTTATATTCTTTGCACTATGGGAGAGAGGAAAATTAAATGCATGAAGATGTATCTCTAAGTATGGGATAATACCTCAAGTTCACTGGAGTATATTATCATATCTCAAACCACTAGTTTAAACATGTTTATGTGATATTCTGTTTCCAAAAAAACCTAAAATGTTCATCTCTTCATTGTTAGACTTCTGTGAAATGTGCATGTCATCTTTGCCATCTCACTGTATTAAGGATAGATATAAACAATGTCAGATCTGTCTGGAGAAACATCTCAAGTATGGTGATGCAGAACCCTCTTCTGGGTTCAGCGCTATTCAATATTTTTTTTTAAAATGATATGAATAGGATGTCGAGAAAATGCTTACCAAATCTGCAGTCAATACAAAACTAGGCAGGGTGGCTAGTACATGGTGGAGGGAGGGTAACAAATTAAAACTGTGGACATGAAAAAATAGAATAAAATTTTCAGGGAGAAAAAAATAGAATAAAATTTACAAGGATAAATTTAAAAGTTTTTTATTAAAATAAGAAAAACAAATATGCAGAATGAGAACATCTTTGTCAACAGCAGCACGTGTGAGAAGGACTTGGGTATACTAATTGAGCATCTTGGAGAACAGCACCAGCATAAAGTTCAGATTACTAGATGTTTTGGATCACAAGATACCTTATTTTGGTTAGCCTCACTTGGTGTATTGTGTTTAGATATGCACATCAGGTTTTTAAAAAAATAAAAATAAACTAGAACAAGTCCAGAGGTCTACCAAGATGGTGAAGGACTGAAGACCAAGTCCTATGGAGAACAGTAAAAAAAATAATCTTCAAATTCTTACAAAAGGGAAGGACAAGAGGCATCTCGATAGTTCCCTGCAAATATTTAAAGAGCTGTTACATTGTAGTTTGGAATTTTTTGTCATTTGTTCTAGAGGGTAAGACTATAGAACTAATAAGATGGAATTCAAGGATATACTGTAGATGCAGATTAATCATAAGGATTCATTTATTTATTTAGCATATGCAAATCATAAGGAAAAGCTCTCAATAGGTTAGTGCATGAAGTGATATCTTCTCCTTCTTTGAAGGTTTTGAAAAACAGGCTGGATAGACATCTATAGGAATGGTGTAGGAAATCCTACAGCATGCAAGCGGTTAAATGTTCCTCTTAGGTTCCTTCCAACTCTATGATTCTTTGGTTCTAACCCTTAAGGGTCAATTTTGATTGTTACTCTTCAGTGCTGTTAAAATTTGAGATCATAAAACAAACTATGACATGCCTACTTGATTAGCTTTAACTGTACAGTAATTTAAATGGTGGTAAATATTGTATACTACTAATTACTGTGCAATTTAAAATGTATTTGACAAACTATAACAGGATGCAGAATGCTTGTGCCAGAATGCATACTCCAGAACACATACAATATATCTCTTTTAGAATAGTAAGAAACCCACCCACCCACCCCCAAAAATACACAAAATCTATCTGTAAACGTATTGCAGAGTTTTATTTGTATTTTGATTATTTTTTATTTTTTCATTTCTGATTTTTTTTTATAGTGATTGTCTATATGGAGCTTTTTGCTAAACTGCACACATTTTTTTCTATTTAAGTGAAGGCAGGAGATATAGAGGGGAGAGGAAGATAGACCACTACAGTAATCAGCAATTTATTATATCTAAATATTTGCATGTGTTTTTTTTTATTTACAAGGCATGATGACTCAGTACCACATTATTCTTAATGGTTTAGAAATACGCATAGCTAATATATCAAAATAAAACCTAGATACTTCAAGGTGGTTTTTTTTAATTGAAGGTAAATGGGTATGTATCAATATGTAATTGCTCTTAAAATCATTGATCATTGTATGATGAGATTTTTGTATAACTAGATTATCTGAAACATCTGATGAATGATTTGCAAATTATATTTATTTTTGTCAAATTTTGCTTGTTATTAAGATTCTTCATACATAATCGCACAAATATAATTCTGTATGTTTATATTTTCATTCTTGGTACAGGTCTATAACGGAATTCTTTATAATAAACCAGAAATAAAAAAGCGCAATCGCATTTCTTGACTAGGAACAATAAATATGCCAGGTAACTAGGACCTGTGAACAAATCTATTAATTGTTAATAATAAAGATAATAATGTTAGGTTTCTGAAGATTTTAAATGCACTTTATAAATGTTTTATTCTGTAATAGTAAAACCATGACAATAATTTAAAATTCATGTTTTTGTTAAAATACTGCAAAAAGGAAAAAATAAGGTTATGCAATTTAATGTTTCCAATTAATAAAAAATCTCAAGGAACAGGTAAACTTAATGCCTCATTCTGCATCCCTACAAAAGCTTTCTGAATGATTTGAATATGTTTTAATAATAAAGGAGATATTAAATCCAGGCAGACAATAACTGTGCCAGATTTCAGTTTGATATAAATTAAAATAGCTAAGGTACAAACCTCTGAAAAATGGGGTTTCTAATGGAAATGGCAACTGACCCTTAAGTATAACACTGCTACCGGATGCTGTTATAATAAGCTTCCCTAGGTGCCATGGTGTAAATGTATTAGCTGTACTAAGAGAGCCACTCCTGGTATAATTATGTTAGGAACCAATAAGACAGCTCAGAAATCAATATGCTAAGACAGATAGAGTAAAGGACCATGGCCAGCAAACTGGGAATAGATTAGTCTGGCAGGTCCCTAGCTGAGCTATGAAGAAGGAGGATATCTCTCCTGTTGTAAGAAAGCTATTAATTGTAAATTTTCTTCAAACAAGGAACTTGAAGGGAGAGCTTAGGCAGTTGTACATTGCACTCAGTACAGGCAGCACCTAATATTGATCAATAGTTAAGCATTATATTCTAATTACACATCCAGCTGCAGTGGGAGAGTGGGGTGGGGGAAGAATCCAAATATTCAGGTTTTGAAAGAGAAAAAAAAGTCAAGTTCATCTCTTAATTAGATTTAATACTTACTAAATTAACAGGCAATTGTATAAGCTCGCTAGGCTGTCTTCCCCCAAACCAGCTTAGACTGTAGTGACATGCCAATTATCTAGTCAATAAAATTCTACAAGTGTGATATGATGTGATGAAATAGGGAACAGCTCTTCAGAGCACTTTTTTCCCACCAAGTGTCCCACCAAATTAACCTGTACTATTAAAGATTATCAAGTTCTCTAATAATTAAATCTATGACAAGGAAAAATTTGCAGTTGCTAATTTTAACTAGCTTGACAAATGTGCTTCTTCTCTCTCCATCATGCTCTCTCTTTCTCTCTCTCTCTCTCTCTCTCTCTCTCTCTCTCTCTCTCTCTCTCTCTCTCTCTCTCTCATACTATTTTTCTTCCTTCTTCCCTTCCCCCTTATCACCTCCCTTGCTTTTATCTTTAGGGGTGTCATTTGCTTAATAAACAGAAAAACAGTGTAATTTCATGACAATCCTAGAAAAAGAATAAAAGAAATATAGAGAAAACAAAGGACAACCCTTTGTGGTTACAGTAAGACACATCTGCTCATTTCCAATCAAGCTTTCAAAGGCATAGGAGTAAACAAAAGCGCTATCAAGCAGGGACAAAGTCGGAGACGTAAGTGGTTTGAATGAGTGTGCAATTTCTGCCCATATGACCATCCTGACACAATTGCTCTAATTTTCTTCCAGAAATGACTGATAAAAGATTTAGGTAATTGCTATGGAGACAGACTTCTTTCCATCATGGGGTATCTTGAATAATACAGCCTCAGGGTCATAAGATGGAGTGTCAGTTTCTTCAGAGTCCTCAATTAATACTTGTCCCTTTTCCAGCTATACTTTCTCTGCATCTAATGAAGTGAATGTCATTTATTTTGATAATATATTGAAAACCACTTGATCAAATGGCTGTTCCATAATGAACACAAAAAATGCCACCAAGCCTTGAAAACAACACCTACAAATTGAGAGACACAAATGCAACTTTCTCTTTTTTATTGTTTCTTCTTTATTTCTGCAAAGAGATGAAAATAAACTAATTTTTAAAGCATATATATATATATATATATATATATATATATATATATATATATATATATATATATATATATATATATATATATATATATATATATATATATATATATATATATATATATATATATATATACACACATATATACACACAATATATCCACAATATATATATATAAAGCCTGAAGTGCTGTCTTTGGTTTGACCTGTGACCATTTGGTTCATGACCTTGTTCTCTATAATCAAACTTAATTTACTGAGGTGATCTCTGAATTCCCAAGTATTGAGCAGCTCTCGGGATAAAATTCAGAGAATCACCAACAAGCTAATGATTAGTAGAGAGTTGTACAATCACACTAGATTGGCAGTGACATACGTTATAGCTTTGCATGTGAACCGTCCATCTGTTTATTGAAAATCTTAAGGTTCCCACAGCTAAAAAGCTCTTCATTTCAGGCAGAATGCGATCTTGCTGCACCCGAACATCAGATGAATACTGCAACATGTTCTGACAGCAGATGAACAATGAAATCAGCATGATGCTAGAGTTCAAAGGTGTACAAAGCCAAAAAGATAATTGTTCTGTTTCATTTAAAATAA
The DNA here is from genome assembly GCF_051295495.1 of Thamnophis sirtalis. Classification (NCBI taxonomy): domain Eukaryota; kingdom Metazoa; phylum Chordata; class Lepidosauria; order Squamata; family Natricidae; genus Thamnophis; species Thamnophis sirtalis. The sequence goes on along the minus strand of NW_028261382.1, from coordinate 132,157,271 downwards.
AGATTCCAGAAATGCTGTTGTTTGTAGCAAACGTAATTAAACAATATTTGTGACAAAATATACATTTGCAACAATTACATTTATGTGCTGAACATCTCCGCAAAAGGAGCTGTGGTTGTCCTGGTTATTTCCTTCCCTTTTTTGAATAAGCAAATGCATTGTATCCCAGAGCTGAGTGTTTATAATAGCACATCTGAAATGTAGCACAGAGTGAGTTGAAGCATTCTAAAAGCCAATATCCCGTCACTAACTTGGCAATCCTGCCAAAGTCAAAGCGAACAGCTGTGCAGTGGCAGCATGAAAGGTAGTGTGTTGTGTTTAAATACAGTCAGGCAAAAGCCAGTGGATAATGCTCAGTAATGGGTTAATCAATACTTATTATGGTTTTATTGGTTCACTAAAGAGAGAACAGAACCTAGTGAGCACAGAGCTGAAAAAAAATCACTGCATCTGATCTAGATAACATCTACTCTCCCTTAGGGATTTCCCTATTCAAGAATCCAATTTACCATGCCTGATTGACAAGGATTGGATCCTAGGGAATCACATAACTCTTTTTAGGACCCAATAAAATCCTAATGGATTTGTCTGACTGGTCAGACAGTTTCAAGTTTTACTAAACTGAGGTAGTGGATTGCTGTAATTAGTCTGTATCCTACTTGCAGCTGAAAACAGATGCTATTAGGAGTCATCCCTCTCTATAAATGCTGGAGTCATACTGAGATAGATACAGAAACTTACCCAGGCTTTAAAAAGATGACCTTAATACTTAAAAAAAACTTTTATACTAGAAGCAATTTAACTAATGGCAAAGATTCCACCTCGTCCTGACCTTTGATGAGAGATGTTCATATTTGAATATAATTTATTCAAGGATCTAGGACCCACTTTATTAGGTTCGTGTAGAAAGTATTATTTGATCTCAGATAAATATGAATATAAATTTCCCTTTAGAATCCTTTACTCGATTCAAGAGAAAAATGGAAGAATAAAGGATGGTTAGGAAGCTGGAGAGATATAGTCATTATATACAGATCTGTCAATATCCAGTTTCAGGACCAGATACTTCTAAACAAATATCTGAATAAGGTAAGAAACCATCTGCATTGAAATAAATGTAGGGTGAGTGGATAACATTCCCTGGCCCTCATATGCATGTTTGGTATAAAAGGCTTCACACAATGAATGAATTCATAGTGTCCCCATGAACATCCAACTTCTGGAAGTAAACAAATGTGGCTAGAACAGAAATCCTTTGTTCCTTTGAATGGAAAAAGAGTGCCAGAGTGTCTGGATTTTCTTGACAGCAAGAATAATTAATCAGTGGAACAGCTTGCCTCCAGAAGTTATGGATACTCCATCACTGGAGATTTTAAAGAAGAGATTGGACTGCTATTTATTTGGAATGGTATAAGGTCTTCTACTTGAGCAGGTGATTGGATTAGAAGACCTCCAAGTTCCTTTCCAACTCTGTTATTCTATATTCCAAATACAGGCTAATATAGTATCTCTAAACTGGGTGCCCTCTAGATATGTGAGCAAAGGACATATTCCACATAGCTAGTTGGAACCTAAGTTGCAGAAGGCTAATATGTAGGATTGTGCTTCAGAATCGAAATAAGTAAGTTAATAAGTTCTTTATTCAAAACCAATTTTTAGCATCAATTTTTTTTCTTCCCCTTCTTTATGCAAAATGGAGTCATTATATTACCAAATAAGAAAAACATGGAAATTTAGAGAGAGAGAGATTTATTGGAAATTTATATGCCGCCCTTTTCCCTGAGGGGACTCAGGGCGGCTTACAAGAAATGTGCTTCTTCTCTCTCCATCTCTCTCTCCCTCCCTCTCTCTCTCTCTCTCTTTCTTTCTCTCTCTTCCTCCCTCCTCCCTCCCTCCCTCTCTTCCTCCCCTCTTCTCCCTCTTCCTCTCCCTCTTGCTCTATTTCTCACTCTCTGACACACACACATATACAGATTCTTAGTTTGGATTAACAATTATCCTGTCTATTTCCTGTATATTTGGAATTTCCTTTTGCTGTGGAAATGAACATTATGGAGAAGTTTCCTTTTTCCAGAAATTGCTCATTTCTGGTTTACCTAACAATTATCTTGTACATCTGCTTTTCCATTTGCTTATTTTACTTGAAGATATAAAGAAGACATGTGTTCCTCCTCTAACTAATCACTTCAGAAATATTTTATGACAAAAAAGGTATTTACACCAATGAGTCCATTCCATAATTTGTAGAAACAAATTATTTTAAAAAATCTAGTAGAATAATTGATTTTTTAAAAATATCCCATTATTCCTTCCCAGATATGTTTATGTTGCTACAGACCCTCTTCTTGAGTTTGGTCAAGATGCCTTTATGAAAAAAAAGAGAACATTTTATTTAGATTTTGGAATGGTGAAATAGTTTGAGAAAAGATCCAGCTAAATAGCCAATGAATTATAATGAAAAGATGAAAAGCATGACTTTCTGGCTACTATTTGAGCCTAAATTTAAAAACTGCTTTTTTCATTGAGAGTATATGCATATTTATGTGTGTGCCTATTAAAGAAGGATATACCTGTTTAACTTTTCAGTTTCTCAAAAAAAAAAAACAAGTCCTTCTCTGTTTTTCCTTCAACTTAAATATTTTCATACATAATTTTCTTAAATGTGTGCTATACCATCTAATGTTTCCTAATATTTTGTGAAAAATAAAGTAAATAAACTAAGAACCAGAAGTTTTCAATTTCAAGGCTATGAAGCACCATTAACTCAGTGCTTCTCAATCTTGACAACTTTAAGATCTGTGGAGTTCATCTCTCACAATTTACCAGCAACGGGAATTCTGAACTGGAGTTCACACATCTTAAAAGTTTCATATTAATTCATGGGGAGGACAGGGAGGAAAACAAATTACAGGTTTTCTATCACTGTGTATATTTAAGGCACAACACCTTTTCACTGGAAGTGGGAAACCAACTGTTTCATTTGGCTTCATTTTATAGGACTAAGTTTAGTATCTGATCAAGTCAGGGTCAGATGGAATTGAGACAACTTATGTAAAGTTAGGAGTTCTATGGTTTACTACCAAATCTTGAGAAGTTGCATAATGTATACTTTTTTTTCTGTTTTCTTTTCAGGTATATTTCCAGAGCGCATGGAAATATTCAAAGATGTGAATGGTGCTTGGTTCTACAATACAATACAACAGCAGAGTTGGAAGAGAGCTTGGAGGTCTTCTAGTCGAACTCCCTGCCTAGGCAGGAAACCCTATACTGTTTCAGACAAATAGCTATCCAACATCTTCTTACAGACTTCCAGTGTTGGGGCATTCACAACTTCTGGAGGGGAGCTATTCCACTAATTAATTGTTCTGTCAGGAAATTTCTCCTCAGTTCTAAGTTGCTTCTCTCCTTGATTAGTTTCGGGCCCTTGATTATTAGGCCCAAAACAGAACCTTGGGGTACTCCACTGCATACTTCCCTCCATGAAGATGCAGTTCCATTGAGGACTACAGATTGAGGGTGGTTGGTCAGCGAGGACTTCCGCTGGGAGGGGCTTGCTGATAGGAGCTGGCTGTTACAGCTCCGGAATCCTGGTCATGTTATCTGTCGGATGACCAATCCATCAGCCATCTGACAGCTGGTTTACCTTTTTCTTCGGGCCAGAAGATAAGGTGAGCCATTGTGCCAGGCAAAGTGCAACCAGCCCTCGCAGTTCATTTCTGGGAGGGGGGAAGGCCAGATGAGGGCAGAATTGTCTCCGTGCCAGGAATTCCAGCTGCGATTTGCAGTGCAAAGCAAACCCTCCCTTCCTCAGAAAAAAATTTGATTTATTGATTCCAAGGCGAGCGGACCCTGTACACATGAACTGTTAATTGTTTGTATTAAACAATAGCTTCATCTTTACAAGAATTCTTCTGATAACTTACTTGCTAAAGAGACATTCAAAATGGCGCCGAGCGGTTTCGTAACACTGTTCATGCTTTGAACTTTTATGGAGTTTAAAACTTCAAAGGAAAGGAGTGATTTAATACTAAATTAAATTGTAACAGCTGTACAATTAGCCAGTAGAGATTTATTAACTGGTTGAAGAAGATCAAAATTTGGAATGGCTTATAAGCAAAACCCTACTCAAAAGGCTCCCTCCCCCTGGATCCAAAAAGTTCTGGCAGCTCGCCCACCCCTGGCACAAAACTGCAGTCATTGCTTCCTCCCCCCACAGGGGAGCCACTAACTAAAGAATTTTTTCAGAAGGAATTGGCCGAAGCATTTACAAATCAGGCAGTTACGATGGAAACAAAATTTAAAGAAGAGTTATCCGCTGCTCATAAAGAACTGTCTGATAAACTTGAGACCCGGGTTCAGAAGATCAGGGATGATATGTTGGGGGTTGTTAGTTTATTAACAGAACATGTTTTGGGAATTGAAGACAGATTAGAAAATCTTAATGATGCCAATATTAATTTGGTATCGAAAATAGATGTGGCACAACAAAAAGTCAAAAATGCTGAAAAAGAAATTATTATGTTACAGTATAGACAAATGGAACTTGCACTAAGAGTAAGAGGTTTGCGTGAAAACAACCAGGAAAACTTGAAACAGATTCTTTCAGAAGCTTTTGATAGCCTGATGGGAAGGCCAGGGGGTAATTTTGATTGGCAAATTGATAAGCTTTATCACACTAATTCTTGGCTGGTGAGACAGAAGCAACTTCCATGGGACATTGTGATCTATTTTACTACAAGAGACATCAGGAATATGATCTTGCAAGAGTCCTATAAAACCAAGCTTCAAATTGGGGGTCAGGAACTCACTGTTCTGAAAGAGATACCACCTCAAATGCTAAGTTCCAGGAAAGACTATGCCTTTTTAGTCGAAGAGCTTAAAAATCATCAGCTACAGTTTAGATGTGATGCACCATTTGGCCTAACACTCATTTTCGAGGGGCAAAGATACCGTCTTGATTCAGTATGGAAAGCTCGAGATTTTTACCATAATACTTTGAAGGCCGGACACCCCGCCCCACCTGGACCTAGAGAAAGAGAGCAATAAGGACAAGATAGCCAGCAAACTACACAATTATCAACAAGGATGGATCATCTTTCTCTCTCAGAAGTACAAGGAGCCATGGAACAATGACCAAACCGTGTGATTACCAGACGAATGGATCAACAATTAAAAAAACAATCACAACAAACACCTGTCACTGGCTAAGATGCTACAGTTACCAGCTTAGAAGCAGTGGGAGGAGCCAGACCCAAGCTTAAACTCCAAGAGATTCAGACGGCTCTAAAAAAGCTTCAGGGAACCAAAGATGACAACTAAGTTTCTAACATGGAACGTCAATGGATTAAACTCTCCACAGAAAAGAAAGAAAATATATCATTATCTTAAACAGTTCAAGAATGACATAATTTGTTTGCAAGAAACTCATATTAGATCAACTGATCAAAAATATCTGATTAATACAAGACTTGGACAACACTTTATGACTTCTGCTACGGAGAAGAAAAATGGTATAGTTATATACTTAAGAAAGGACATGAAAGCTGAATTAATTGAAGCAGATCCCCACGGAAGATATATTGCTTTAGACCTGGTATTAGAAGGGAAAAGGATGGGCTTCCGGTGGGCGGGGCCTGACAGAGAGTTGTTATCTCTAACAGCTCTGGAATCTTGGCGTCGTTAATCTGTCTAAACAGCAATCCATCAAGCTGTTTAGCAGTTTATCTATCCTCCCTTGGGGCTTAGAAAAGAGAGATGAGCAGCTATGCATTGTAAGTTTTCCAACTAGCTTTTTCAGCATAAACGCCAGGAAGAAAGTCGGAAAGCACCGGCTGTAGCATGGCAGCTCCGTGCCAGGATTTATTCTGCCTTTTGTTGCAGAACGAAGGTTTTCGCCCATTCTCAGCACAATGATTTATTATGGACCTCAAGCCGAGCTGAACTAATACTTGTGATCTTCTTAATTGTATGTATCAATCTTTTTAGCTCCATTGTAAAGAATTCCTTCTGCTGATTACTTGCTGAAAGTTCTATAAAAATGGTGCTGAGCTGTGTAGGAGGGGCGTGCCTCGGGTAGAGCTTCTGCGAAGCCTAAAAGTGATTTACTGTCAAGAAGAGATTTATTATCAAAACAAATAGCAATTGCTGTATAATTGGACTTCCTGGACTTTTTAACTGACTAAAGAAGATTAAGTTTGAGATGGCTTCTAAGCAAAGATTCCTCCCCCTCCTCCCCCCGCATCGAAAAGTGCCAGAAATTCACCAGTGCCTTCTGCTAAAATACAATCATCACTCCCTTCTACATCTACATCTGCAGGGGACCCTCTGACAAGGCAAATTCTGCAGAAGGAATTAATCGATGTGTTACAAACTCATGCTGTTATGATGGGGAAAAAATTTAAGGAAGAGATAGCTGATTCTAACAAACAGATGTATGAAAAACTTATGACATATAACCAAATGATTAGGAGTGACTTTGTGACGGTTATGAACTTAATATTTGGCTATGCACAGGACCTTGAAAAAAAGTTAGAAGAACTTAGTGACGCTAATACGAAATTGGCAACGAAACTGGAGGCGGTCCAGCAAAAGGTTAGCAATGCAGACAATGAAATCCTAATGCTACAGTATAGGCAAATGGAATTGGCTTTAAGGATAAGGGGTCTCCCTGAAAGTACACAAGAGAACCTGAAACAAACTGTCTCTGAAGCTTTTGACCTGATGGCGGGAGGGAATCTTGACTGGCAAATCGAAAAGGTTTATCGAGTTAATTCCTCACTGGCAAAACAAAAACATTTGCCAAGAGATATAATGGTCTACTTCGCCACTAGAAATGTGAGAAATACGATATTACAAGAATCCTACAAAAATAAGCTTCAAATCCGGGGTCGGGAGGTGACTGTCTTGAAGGAGATACCACCTAAAATGCTGAGATCAAGGAAAGATTATGCCTTTCTAGTGGAAGAGCTCAAAAATCGCCAGATACAGTTTAGATGGGACGCACCAACCGGCATCACATTTAGCTATCTTGGAAGAAGACATCGCCTCAATACAGTATGGAAAGCTGAAGATTTCTACACCAACGTACTGATGGGTGGACAACCCTCTTCCTCTAGAACTAGACAAAGAGAAGGATATGATGGAAAGCAAGCCACTCAAGTTTTAACAAGGGAGGATCAACTTGTTCTTTCAGAGGTACAAGATGCTAAAGAACAAAGACAAAACCCTGTGGTTACCAAGCGAATGGAACAGGAATTAAGAAAGCAACATACACAAGCCATCGTTCAGGAGCATACAGGTGTTACATCAGAAACAGTGGGAGGAGCTAGACCAAAGGTTAAATTTCAAGATGTTCAGATGGCTATTAAAAAGTTTCAGGGGGCTAAGGATGGTAACTAAATCCCTAATATGGAATGTTAAGCGATTGGATTAATTTAGCAGGAAATGGAGTGCTCAGTATTGAAGGGTTTGATTTGGTATATGGCTGCTTGTTTGCTGTATAATAAAGAGGTGGATGAGAACTTTTGCATCTTGGAGCGAAGGAAGGGGACGCGACAAGAGGTAGTAAAAGCAGCAACCTTTATTCAAGGCAGAGTAACTACGATTCAACATGGCGTGGTTCGCGCCAAACATTTATACCCCCGGGTTTGAACAATGAGCCAATGGGGCGTCGAGTAACTCGGCCAATCGGGGAAAGGATTGAACCGGCTTCGCCCGAGAACCAATCAGAAGGGGAGATCTTACTTCCCGCGCTAGTATTCAACACCCCTCCCCCCTAGTCAAGGTACCCTCAAGAAGGGCAAACATAGTCTTGTAAGTAGGTGGGACGGTGACGCTCTCGTCCCGACCTTCTTAGCTCCCCGGCGGTTGTCGTCGGGGGGGGGATCGCCGGCGGGGACGTGTTCGTGGCGGAGCGGTGATTCTGCAACGCAGCCTCGAGAGATGGCGCTCCATTCGTCCGAGGTGGCGTCTCCGTGACAACAGGATTGTCCGACAATGGACCCGTGCAATCTGGTTGGGATATAGGTTCAGAGTCTCGATAAGGGCTTCGAGGAAAGGAATAGCCAAAAGAGGCGCGTCTGTCCGAAAAGTTTGTATCGGCTTGTCCCCCATTTCCCGAGTGGAGACGGTCCATTGGGGAAAAAGTCATCGAGGGTAGCTCATGCTGAGGGCGAATGTCTGAAAGGCTCGGGCCATCTGTTTCCGCGGGGAGGCGTCGCCTTAACTGGTCCAGGTGGCGCCTCCATTGCGTTCCGTCGGCCAGGCCGGCCCTGAAGGAACAGGGGCCAGTCAGAGCTGTGATGGTTGCGGGAACCCACCGTGGATCCCCAGAAAATGAACGGGCCCATACGGGATCCCCTAACTTAAACGTGTGGGAAGGGAGGGCCCCCAGGTTGCTCGGCAGATCCCCTGCGTAAAGTGGATGGAGCCTATCTAGGGGGGTTCGCAATCTCCTACCCATCAAGAGCTCCGCAGGACTTTTATTAGTCGTTGGGCAGGGTATAGAGTGCTGGCTCAAAAGATAAGCCGCCACTCTTTCCTGCCAGTCGCCCTGGTCCATACGGCCCAAGGCTTCTTTGGCTGAGCGAACTGCGCGCTCCGCCCGGCCGTTACTAGCTGGATGATAAGGGGCTGTAGCTGCGTGTCTAATTCCTTGTTCGGCCAGGAATTCTTGGAACGTGGTGGAGGTAAACTGGGGCCCATTATCTGAGACTATCACATCCGGTAGCCCATGTGTGGCGAACATCTTACGAAGGGCCCTCACTGTGCTCTCTGCTGTAGTGGAGGTCATGATTACCAGCTCCACCCACTTGGAGTAAGCATCGACTACTATCATAAAATTTCGGCCGTGGAAAGGGCCGGCAAAGTCAATGTGTAAACGGGACCATGGGCCTCTAGGAATTTCCCACTCACGAGGGGCGGCTGTGGGGGGATTCGGCCTAGAATTTTGGCATATCCTGCATCGACCTACGTAATCTGCAATTTCCGAATCTAGCAAGGGCCACCACACATAGCTACGCGCTAAGGCTTTCATTCGCGCAATGCCTGGGTGGTTTTTATGGAGTGCGGGCAGGATTCGTGCCCGCAGGGCTGTGGGAATCACTACCCTATCCCCCCAGACAAGGCAACCCCCGTGAAGGGCAAGTTCAGCTTGTCGTGCCTTAAATGGTCGGAATTCTTCCGCTACCTTTTCTACAGGCCACCCCCTCAACACCCATGAAACTACTTGGGATAAAACGGGGTCGGCCTTTGTGCAAGCTGCAACATCCGCAGCTGAGACGGGGAGATCGGATTCAGCAATGGACAAAATAGAGAGAGAGGGCACGTGGGCTGTGTCCGTCTGTGGCAAGGGGCAGCGACTCAGGGCGTCTGCATGCCCTAGCTGCTTACCCGGACGATATAACAGCGTATACGAATACGCCGCTAAAAACTCAGTCCAACGTGTCATGCGGGGAGACAAAATGGGGGGGGTTGGCTTATCGCCTGCCAATAGGCCTAGGAGCGGCTTGTGATCCGTGACAAGGGTGAAATTCCTACCATAAAGGTAGTCATGGAATCGCTTAATGCCGGACACTGCAGCCAGGGCTTCTTTATCAATTTGGCTGTAGTTCCGCTCCGTTGAAGAAAGTGTCCGGGAGTAGAAAGCTATGGGGGCCTCTGAGCCGTTCGGAAAAACATGGCTCAGGACCGCCCCTATGCCATAGGGGGAGGCATCACACGTTAAAACTAGGGGCATCCTATCGCTATATTGGATTAGGACTGCCGACGAGGTTAAAATATCTTTTATAGCCGCGAACGCATGCGCTTCACGGCTACCCCATTTCCAGGCCGCTGACCGATCAAGCAGTCGGTGTAGCGGCTCAGCTAACGACGCCTTGTGGGGAATAAAAGGGGCATAAAAGTTTAAAAGCCCCAGGAACGCCTGCAATTCCGCCCTAGAGGTGGGTGCAGGAGCGTTTTTGATGGCCGCAACTTTCGAGGGAGTGGGGTGGATGCCTTGTGCATCGATGAGAAATCCCAAAAACTCTACTTGGGGAACAGCAATTTCGCATTTGCTGCGCTTTAATTTCAATCCGGCCTCCCTAAAACGTGTGAGGACCTCCCGCAGTATCTTTAGGAGTTCCGAGTGACTAGGGGCTGCAACCAGGACGTCGTCAAAATAAGGAACGACGCCTGGGAGCCCATGGAGCAACCGCTCCATAAGACTCTGAAAAATCCCCGGGGCCACTGAAACGCCGAATTGGAGGCGGCGGCAACGGAAAGCCCCGCGGTGGGTGACGATAGTCTGGGCTGTAGCCGCTTCATCGTCTACGGGGAGCTGCTGATAGGCCTGTGCCATATCCAGCTTGGCGAAAATGCGGCCTTGCCCTAAAGAATGGAGTAGATGTTGCACTACAGGAACGGGATATGGATTTGCCTGCAGGGCCAAGTTGATGGTCGACTTATAGTCGGCACATATTCTCACCGATCCGTCGGGTTTGACCGGGAGAACTATGGGGGTTTCCCAACGGGCGTGGTCTACGGGCTCGATTACCCCCTGCTCTATAAGCTTATCCAGTTCAGCGTCTACCTTTGCTCTCAATGCGAAGGGAACCCTACGTGCCTTCAGCCTAATAGGCGCGACCTGGGGATCGAGGCAAAGGGAAATGGGGGTGCCCTTATAACAGCCCAATTTCCCATCGAACACATCTGCGAACTCATCTAAAATGCTATCTACGGTACGGGGGACTACCCTGTGCACCCCTTCTATGGTGAGGCCCAAAGCGGGAAACCAATCTAACCCAAGAAGGGCGGGCAGGTCATTCCTAACAATTAAAACGGGGAGTTTCCCCTTAAAATCTCCGTATTCCACCCGAATGTGGAATATTCCTGCCGTGGGAATCCCATTTCCCTGGTAATCTAGGAGGGAGACCCGGGCGGGGCGTAATTTACTCTGGGAAACCCTGGGGCAAAGGCGGGAAAACAAAGCCCAAGATAGAAGGGAACGGGAAGACCCCGAGTCCACCTCCATTCGGCAAAGGTGACCTTCAAGACGAACGGCGGTGCTAATTTTGCGACCGCCGGCAGGGACGTGAGAAGCCTGATGGACCACGCAGTCGGCGCTGGAGAGCTGGTAGGTTGAATGGCAGTCCTCAGCTCGCCTTGCAAGACGTGGTTGTTGGCGGCGTTGCGGTGTCTGGCGCTGGTCGCTGGGCTGCATGAACGAGGGGGCAGGCACAAGAGCCCGGCAGACCTTGGCGAGGTGTCCTTCTCCTCGGCAACGGCGGCAGACAGCGGAACGGAACGGACAGGATGCGCGGCTGTGGCGGCCGCCGCATCCGCGGCAAGGTGCGTTTGAAGCTGGCTGAGCGGGCGTCGGTGGTTGCTGGTGTGGCCTCCGCTTCGGCTGCGTCCTCATTTGTCCGACGGTTTCCTCCTCCTCATCTTCCGTGGGGGAGAGGTCGTCGACGAGGTTCGTCTGATTGGAAGGCCCCACAGCAGTTTGCGTGGGGGTTTTCAGCTGGAGGCGTTCCATGTCGGCCGTGGATTGTTCGGAGAGCTCTGCTGCTCGCGCGGTCTCCACAGCCTGCACCAAAGTAATTTTGTGGTTCTGGAGCATACGGCTGCGCAATTGTACGTCGCGGACCCCGCATACAAACTGCTCCACGAGGTTCTCCTCCAGGTCTGCAAAATCGCACTGGGCGGCCACTGTGCGCAATGCCTCTAGAAACTGGCTGATGGATTCGTTGGGCTTCTGCACTCGGCGGCGGAAAGTGAAGCGACGTGCGATCAAAGAAGGTGAGGGAGCATAATGGTCCCTCAGCCTGGACATCAGCTCGTCCCACCCGAGTTTGTAGGCTGGCCTCGGAGCGGCCAGGGCTCTCGCAGAAGCAAACATGGAAGGCTCACAGCAGGACAGGAAAAAGCTGCACTTCTCCTCGTCGGTCTGTGCCCGGTTCTTTGACGCGATTAAATAACACTCGAAACGCTCCATGAAACCGTCCCATGATTCTCCGGCAGACCCAAACGGCGCGAAAGGAGGAAGCGCTGTTGCCATTGTGGTGCGAAGCCAGAGAGGGGGAGGAAGAAGACAGAGGAAATTTTTTGCGTTCGCTGCCGACGTGCTTGACCTGAGGAGCTTGTTCGTGCTGGTTCAGACGCGGAGGCAAGCTGGCTTGTTCTTCTCCGTGGTCGCGGGAATCTCATCCCACCTTCGTCGCCAGTTTTGCATCTTGGAGCGAAGGAAGGGGACGCGACAAGAGGTAGTAAAAGCAGCAACCTTTATTCAAGGCAGAGTAACTACGATTCAACGTGGCGTGGTTCGCGCCAAACATTTATACCCCCGGGTTTGAACAATGAGCCAATGGGGCGTCGAGTAACTCGGCCAATCGGGGAAAGGATTGAACCGGCTTCGCCCGAGAACCAATCAGAAGGGGAGATCTTACTTCCCGCGCTAGTATTCAACAAGAACGTTAAAGGTCATGCTCTGGGGAATGCCTTGCTACGGGTTGGGGGGGAAAAACATGGTAGATTTATAAAAAGGTTAAGGTATTCTGGACACAAATATGATGGATTATGTAAAATGCTCTCTCTCAAAAAAAAATCCACCTATTCTTTGTTATGTATAATTACTGACTCTACAGTAGAGCAGTAGAGATCAACTTGACTTTGCATTTGATAACTGCAGCTAGATTGTTGGTGGCGCAATATTGGAAGAAATAAGATTTGTTTACTAGTTAGGAATGGATATTGAAGATCACAAATTTAGCAGAGACGGCTAAAATAGTTGCATATCTCAAGGGTAACTCAAATGAGAGATATAAACCAGACTGGGGAAAATGGACTGACTATATTCAAAATAAATATGGTCTAGGAAATTTCAGATAGTTTATGACTAAGATCAGAAACGATACAAATTACTTATAGTTAGCCTAGCAAGGAGGAGCTAATATGAATTCAAAGATGTTATTAACTTTCTACGTTTTCTCTTAAGTATATCTTAAACTGTTTTTGTTAAAGATTTATACCTTGTATTGGTTCTGGGAAGTCAGGGTGGGGGAAGGTTAGGGGCTTGGGGGGAGGGTAGGAGGGAGTGGAGTTTACTAAGCTGGAGGAGGGATGTTGGATGATTGTACATGTATACTGTTATTTTTTTCTTTTTTAAGTATATTGAAATAGAATTATAAATACCATCAACACAAAAGGGATTTTGCTCAGATGCCGAAACACATTAAGTGAATCAGAGGAAGAGTGGGAAGTAGAGGAGAGAAGAAAGATAGGAAGAGAGGGATAGGAGGGAGGGGGAAGGGGGAAGATGAGGTGTATAAGGAGGTGTGGTAAAGGGAGAGAAGAGAAGGAGAAAGGAAGGGGAAGTAGAGTAGAAAATGATGGAGGGAAGTCAGGATATAGAAGAGTTGGAAGTAGAGGAGAGCAGAAGATAGGAAGAGAGGGATAGGAGATAGGGTGAAGGGGGAAGATGAGGTGTATAAGGAGGAGTGGTTAGGGGAGAGAGTAGAAAGAGAAAGGAAGAGGAAATAGAGTAGTATGGAAGCGGAAATACACCAACGAAAGGAAGAGTGGGAAGTAGAAGGGAGAAGAAAAGTGGGAAGGGAGGGATAGGAGAGAGGGTAAGGGGGGAAGATGAGGAGGTTGAGGATAAGGAGGAGTGGAATGTAGAGAGAGAAGAAGGAGAAAGGAAGGGGAAATAGAGTAGGAAAGGAAGAGGGAGGGAAGATAGGAAATAAGAGAGAGGTAGAAGAAAGAGGTGTAGGGAGAGTAGAAGAGCTAATAATGGGTGTTAATCTTTTTGGGGCGTTGAGGACAAGAGGAACTGATGTAATTACTATTTAATACTATATGATATTGGCTATGTATAGTATACATGTGATTGTATGTTATGAAATTGAAATAAAAATATGTTCAAAAAAAAAAAAGAAGGGAAAAGGACATTGCTACTGGGAATATATGCTCCCAATCAACAACAAGATGGATTTTATAGAAAACTTCATGCCAAATTAGTACAGTGGGATTATAGGTCTTGCATACTACTGGGTGACTGGAACGGTGTTATGGACACTAAGAAAGATAAAAGTGTGGTTGGTCAGCCAGTAATGAATCCATCTGGTGGTGATGCTGTCTAACCCACATTCTTCTACTTTATCTAGTAGTAGGTTATGGTCTACCTTATCAAATGCCTTACTGGTCCAAGTAAACTATATCAACAGCATTCCTCTGGTCCACATTTCTCACATTATCAAAGAATGCAATAAGATTAGTCTGGCCTGATCTGTTTTTGACAAACCCATGTTGGCTTTTGGCTATTACTTTGTTTGCTTCTAGGTGTTCACTAATTCGTTGCTTGATTATCTTTTCCAGAATCTTTCCTGGTATTGAGGTCAGGCTGATAGGTCTGTAGTTTCCTGGATCTGTTTTTTTCCCTTTTTTGAAGATGAGAACCACATCAGCTCTTTTCCAGTCCTCTGGTAGTTCCCCGATACTCCAGGATCTCTGAAAGATATACAGGTGATACTTGAAAAATTAGAATATCGTGCAAAAGTTCATTTATTTCAGTAATGCAACTTAAAAGGTGAAACTAATATATGAGATAAGACTCATTACATGCAAAGCAAGATAGTTCAAGCTGTGATTTGTCATAATTGTGATTTGTGATCATGAAAACCCCAAATACACCATCTAGAAAATTAGAATATTACATGCAATCAATAAAACAAGGATTGAACATAGAACAATATCGGACCTCTGAAAAGTATAAGCATGCATATGAACTCAGTACTTGGTTTGGGGCCCTTTTGCAGCAATTACTGCCTCAATGCGCCGTGGTATGGAAGCTATCAGCCTGTGGCACTGCTGAGGTGTTATGGAAGACCAGGATGCTTCAATAGCAGTCTTCAGTTCTTCTGCATTGTTCGGTCTCATGCCTCTCATCTTTCTCTTGGCAATGCCCCATAGATTCTCTATGGGGTTCAGGTCAGGCGAGTTTGCTGGCCAATCAAGCACAGTAATCCCATGGTCATTGAACCAGGTTTTGGTGCTTTTGGCAGTGTGAGCAGGTGCCAAGTCCTGCTGGAAAATGAAGTCAGCATTCCCATAAATCTCATCTACAGAAGGAAACATGAAGTGCTCCAAAATCTCCTGGTAGACAGCTGCATTGACCCTGTTCTTAATGAAGCACAGTGGTCCAAGATCCTGTTGCTCAGTGGTCCAAAGTCCTCTTTTCTGATGAGAGCAACTTTTACATCTCATTCGGAAACCAAGGACCAAGAGTATGGTGAAGAATGGAGAGGCTAATCAAGCACAATCATCCCACGGTCATTGAACCAGTTTTTGGTGCTTTTGGCAAAAGTTGCTCTCATCAGAAAATAGGACTTTGGACCACTGTGCTTCATTAAGACCAGGGTCAACACAGCCGTCTACCAGGAGATTTTGGAGCACTTCATGCTTCCTTCCACAGACAAGCTTTATGGGGATGCTTAATTCTCTGTCCCCACTGTTCAGTTTAAAAGTTTATCCCGAAAATCTGTGAATTTAATGCCAAGTAACTCAATCCATTTCTTGGATTGGTGCAAACCATCTCTTTTGTACAGTTTTTCATTGGACTAGCTGCAGACATCATGATTAATAAAACCAAAGCCTTTCCTTTTACACCACGCCTTTAGTCACACATTAAACTCTGCTACACACTGGCCCTTTCCTTTTTGTTCCATATATACTGGTAAAACATTTGAAAAGATAAGCCTACAACCTATGCAACTAAGTTCATACCCCAAGCTCTGGAAATCATTCTTCACAGAAAGTACATCTTTTTGGGACAGATCATTTGTGCCAAGATGTATAATAGCATCAACATCACAGTCCTTACTTGCATTCTTGACTATCTTAAGAATACATCTCTTGTCTCTGCTGGCAGACAACTGACCTCTTTTAAAACCTCCATATCCTTTCCTAAATTTACATCCGTTATGATTGAATCACCAATCAGAAGGTGATTCTCTTTTTGCATACTTTGCTCTTCTTGTGCAACTGATGTGTGATACCTGGTTCCCCATTTTGCCTTTCTGAAGTAAGTTCTTCATTTTGGACCACAATCCCCTGCTTATTTGAGTCATCATTATCACAACTACCTTGACTTGTGACTTTAGTGTCCCCATTAGGGTCAGCAAGGGCGCTATATCTGTTGTGCTGGGTCACAGCAAAAGCTTTGTGTTTATGGTTCACAGCTCTCACCCTGCCAGATCCCATGGTTGTCCAGACTGCTCTTCTCCTGCAGGATCTTTGTGGTAGGGGGGCTGATAGCATTTTATTTCCGTAGAGTGAACTGGCCGAATTGGACGCCTAATTTCTGCTTGGAGAGCACAGATTAGAGATTCTAGATAGGTAATCTGTCTATGTAGACTAGTAATTTGTTTACAAAGGGGACAATATCCAAATTTGAAAAGAGTACTGCGAAAGACAGGTGCAAGACAGCTATTACATTGAACTAAGCTGGTTCTATCTGATCTTGATTGGGTTTTTTTTGTGGGGGGAGATGTTTCATTACCCAAACTAGATAACATAATCAGTGTTACTCTAGTCTAACTAGCATTGATGAGGTTACCTAGTTTGAATAATGAAATGTTTGTGAGAAAACAATCAAATTTAGAGAGAGCCAAGAACCACTCATTTCAACCCTTAGCTACAAATTTTGTCCTTTATATATTCAACATTATGTAAAACATGCACTTTGCATCTTACTTTGGGAAGGGCAACTTAATGCATTTGTATTTAAATTTGTATTTAAAAACCATTCACATTAATTTCTGCTTTATTTTCTCCTTTAATCTTTTGCCTCCTATCAGATGGAACTAAAGATTGCTTTTTTTTACCTTACTGGTTTTTTTTTCAATTTTCAGTTTTTAGATGAAAGTTGCCAAGGCTAATCTCTGTTTTCCTCTTACCTCTGCACTATATACTGGTAAGGGTATGCAAAATCCAACAAACCAAAAGAAAAGAAAGAGTTTTGTGACTGGGTTTTCTATATGAAAGAACAGGTGCTTTAGCTACATCTAATTGCAGAAGTAATTAAAGTTATTACCTTACCTGTTTATTCAAGAGCACAAGGACTTCTAATGGGAACAAATCAAGATATAAAGACCTGCTGTCAATTAGCTTCAAGACTTGAGGAGATAATGAAGGGAGGCAGGAATTGAGTTACAGTTCTATACAATAACAAAAATAGTATTTATTTATTTATTTTGAACAAACCCAGCAGCTCAGGAGAAGAAAGACAAGACGATTACCTAAGTAACATGATCTGAAGAATACCAGAGAATAATAGTATCTTTTCCCAACCCAGGTTTATGGTAGAAACAACGGACGCACTGCTACAAATATATCAACCTGGGGATAACAAAGCTCTCCACTTCTTGTCACATTTTTTGTTAATGTGGTAAGGTATTGGGGTCATTTGAAATGTCACTCTGAGTAAAATGGCAAGACTTGAGTAACACTGGCTCCCAAAGCACACAGTACAGTGAAAAAAAATACCATGTTGTGTTGGGTACTTTCTCAGATGATATGCTAGCATTAAAGTGACAAAAAAGAACTATGGCAACTGCAGGGCAAAATAAGTGCTTTATTCAGGAGCATCTGAGCTGCTTTGATCATTAATGCATTCCTAATGGATTCAAATATGCTGTGGCCTATATGCTTAAAACATTCCTTTTGGATTTACTTTTGATCATAAAACTATTATAGCATCTATAGTTATGCTTGGGAATAAAATAATGTCTAGACCATTTGTATATTTCCACCCAACTGGCAATTCAAAATGCATACCATTGAGTAAGAGTAATAATTTGCACATTTTTAATCTCAGATGGAAGAGTTTCTCCTTTCTGTTTTCATTTACTTAAAATATGTTCCAAAAATCCATTAAAAGGCACAGATAGGATTTTTTAATATACCAAATAGAGTGGATTTTGTTTATGATCACCATATGTTTTATGATTTAACATTTAATAATTTTATTCTTGCAACTGCCCTCTTCAGAAATATTAATTAAACAGGGGAGAGCCAAAACTTAATTTTATTGGTGACAAAATATTCTGTAGACATATTTTACATTTTAATTACATATTAAAAACAAAATGTTTTCAAATCAATACAGTTGAAATATACTTAACCTTCTTTAGGTTCAACTATATTTGTTAATAATAATGTCTTGGGGGTTGTGCTGGTTTTATTTCTATTTATTTCATTTTTCCCTATGTGCTATGCCTGATATGTCTGACTTTTAATTTTATGATTTTAAAATAGAATCAGCAACTGTCCACGATTATCCACTGAGAAGTGCTGTGGCTTTTCCTCATTTTTCATGTCAAAGTAAACAGATTGTAGGAATTCAGAGGAAATAAATAAATTGGAAATGAATAGAGCAGAATTGTAATTTTTGGAATGAGAAAGATTTAACTATCAAGACTATAGTGTCAGAAAATCAGGGGCAATGCCCATCTCTGTTGGACTTAGTACCAGAAAGAATGTCAATAGCCTTATCCAGCTAGAATATGTAACTGAATAGCCTGGAAAACAGACCAGAAGATGACTCTTAACTGAAGCACTCCACAATTGAACATTTGTTCTCTCTCGGAAAGTACTGAGTATAAGTTTCCTTCTTTGCAGTCAGTGAATTACAGATTTCAAGAAAGCATATTGCATTTTATCTGAACACCAGCTATAATTCTATTGGGGTTCATTAAAATCTGACCATTAAAATCTTATAAGGCAGCCATGGTAACATCATCAGTTAATATTCAAAACATGGAACTCCAGTCTTAGATTCTAATTTGCTAGTAATGCAATATTAAAGCAATATATGAGTAGTAGATTAATGCAATATTTGTTCTGAACTTATTTTTTTAAAAAATACAGGGATATGTCTTTAAACAACATATCTATTTTTGATGAATTTCTTCGGAAGAAATTCACATTGTGTGTGTATGTGTGTGACTGTGTGCACCTTTGTGTTTGTGTGTGTGTGTTTGTGTCAACATGCACATAAACACAAGTATCCTAGTAATCCAAACAATAGTATGGTTTTGGTGTTCTATTGAAAGGCATGACCTTTCACAAACAGCAAGGGCTTGCTGATTATATATATATAGATAAAAGGCTTCTGGAAAACTTAAAAATAAGATTTCATACATTCTGCATCATATATGAATTTCACAAAGAGAATCACTTGTAGTTAGCCCAGCTTTTTGAAGCCAAATGATATACTTCTTGCATGGAGATCTTCCTCATGTGTTTGCAATCTTCAAATCTTCATTTTTTTATTGCTTTTTTAAAATTAATTTAGTTCTTTGCATTTTGACAGAAGCATTGGTCAAAAATCACATTGATCAAACAAAAGAAAACCCCGTACATTTAATATAACACTTATCAGCATATTATCTAGTAGAAGCCATTATGAGATAATACACACCGTGATATCATCAGACAAAAGAATTTTGATTATATAATGTATCATTTGTATAATTATGTCATGACATATGTGATATACCTACACCCAGGAGTGGACTGCTGTGGGTTCGCATGGGTTTGGGCCAGGGGTGGGTTTCTCGCCCCGTTCCAACCGGTTCGGTTGGAACGGGGCCAGCGGCGTCCTCGTGCACATGTGCAGTGCACACATGCGTACTAGCGTCTGTGCGATGCTCCAGCTGCTCCTGGAGGATCGCACAGGCGCTGTATACATCCTGCGCATGCGTGGAAGCGCAGACCTCGTCAAAACCGGGTAAGAAACGCGGGCGGGCGGGTGGACCCTTCGGCGTTCCCGGAAGTTACTTACTTCCGGGTTTGCTGACCAACCGGTTCGCGGAGACCACCGTGAACCGCCTGAAACCCACCCCTGGTTTGGGCGATCCTCTAGCTAAGAATCTGCCCAGTTTGGCAAACCCACAAATCCCACCACTGGTTGGCCCCACCCACCCTCCGCAAATCAAACTTTTAATCACTCTTTTGTCTATGGAGCATCTCAGTCATCCGGGTCATAGACTCAGCAGTCCATCTGCATTTTAAAGACACAGGCCACTCTTTTGAAGACAACAAAGTCCACATTTTGGACAGAGAGGACCGCTAATTTGAAATAAGGGTTAAAGAAGCCATCTATGTCAAAACTGAACAGTCCTCTCTCAACAGAGGGGGGTGGGATACGACATCACCTATCTCCAATCTATAACACAATCCTTTCAGCAGTTCCAAGAAGGCTCCACATCCATTTGCAACAATCAGGTGACCCTGATAACAGGCAAACCTCCAGGTGACCTTAATGACCTGCTAACAGAATGCAAATGAGCAGTGGTCTGCAAGGAGTATAAACCCTTCCATTCCCCACAATCCAGTCAGAGTTGAAGAAGCTTCTTGGTCTTCAAAGAAAAACCAAAAAATTGCTGACCATGGTTATGCAAGATGGGCATTCTCTCACCTCCCAGAGTTCTAAACTTTTTGGAGACCACTTCTCACAAAAAGCAGATATCAGGAACACTTGTAGGCCATCTCATGTTCTCCTCTTGTCTGGAAAGGAATTGTCAAAGAGCTGGTCTTCTTTGCTGCCATGATCATTAGCTCTTCTTTTTGCAGAGCTATCTTCAGTCCCAAATTTCTTCTCCAGAGCTCATATTTGACTAATTTGAATGGGCATATGTATGAGGTTTTCTTGTGAACAATACATAAGTGATTTGTCATTGGATGTACAAGGAACTAAGTTGCCAAAGAAGAATAATTTCCCATGCCTGAAATAACTATTGCTTGTCCCCCATCCTTGCTCCTCCCTGCCTGCACATCAGTTTTCAGAAACTGAACATATGCAGGAGATAATAAAGCGTTGCTACCTGTATTTAATTTTAATATTACTTTCCTCTTTTAAATTTTATATAGTATTTTTAATATTTTATTATACACTGTCCAGAGTTCCTCTGAAAAGGGGGACTCATCATTAGTTATTAAATATAATAATAAATAAATGCCCTTCATGGTATTGGACCTGGGTACTTGAGAGACCACCTGCTGCCAATTACCTCCCAAAGGCCCATTAGATCCCACAGATTAGGCCTCCTCCGGGTTTCATCTACTGGCCAATGTCATCTGGCTACTACCCGGAGGAGGGCCTTCTCTGTGGCTGCTCCGGCCCTTTGGAACGAACTTCCCGCAGAGATTCGGACCCTCACCTCTCTCCAGGCTTTCCACAAAGCCGTTAAAACCTGGCTGTGCCAGCAGGCCTGGGGTTGACGAGTTCCCTTCCCCTCTCGAATCGTGTGACAGTTGACTGTCTTTTTAAATTCTCTTTGTACCTTGTTTGTTGTATTTCCTTCTTGTTTACCCCCCCCCCCTTGGGTTTGTTAGCCGCCCTGGGTCCCTCCGGAGAATAGGGCGACATATAAATACAATAAACCTTATAACCTTATAAATAAATTACGCAAGAAATGTTGCCCCAAATACATAACTCTTATACTTGTTGTGAGAACTTGCCTGCTTCACAGATGAAGTGCTATGTCTTCTGCATTAAAGCATTAACAACATGCTGGGGAAGGGGATTATTTTACAAGCAGGTTTTCCTAAATGCTCCAGGTCTGGCTTGTCAGGAAATCAATGTATCCCAGTGTCCAAATTTCCAGGACCTGAGGCAACATTTTTTTGAGCCTAGCTCTGCAAAGCTACATGTTGACCCTTAAGTCATCCCCGTTATTTTAGAGACCAAACTGCTCTGAAATAAGGTAAAGGCCCTATAGACTATGGTGCCATAAGTAAAATCAGTAAAACATCTGTCACATGCAGATATTCTCTACCTACTTAGCCTGTATCACCCCTATTAGAATTGAGGCTTTTGACAATGGATAGGTTTTCTTCTCAAGAGCATTCAGAGCACCCTCCTTCTCTACAACTCATCATTAGCTATTATTAGCAATTTCTGCATCTTTACCTAACTTCTTTGTTACATTTTCCAATAGTCTTGGAAAGGCACTGGCATCAGATTCACAACCACATATTTACCTGAACAATATCTCATTTGGTTACTCAGCATGCAAGCATTACCTACAGGCCCTCAAACTGTCCGGCTGACTGCCATCCAGCAAGATCATCTTCCTAATCTGCCTGCCAAATATGCAGATTATGTTAATACATGTAGAAAGGGGGAAGCATCAACCTCATTCTCCATCAGTTTTGTGACTGTACTATTAATCTCATTCCTGGAGAACAACTTCCTAAAAAATGTTATTTCCCAATCAGATATGGAGTTTCAGTGCCAGAAATAATTTATCCCTACATTTTTTTACAGAATTCTTTCACCTACTTATTGGTTTTTCCTGCAAGTTCTCCTATCTTTCTTCTTAAAAAGAAGAATATACTCAATGGTTAGAAAGTTCTGAACTCTATGACCATTGGGGATGGCTATCTAATCGATTTTGTTGAAGAAAGTGCACTATTTTACCAGGTGGAATCTGACAGAGACTTGCAATCTCATTGGAAAAAACAGGCTCATAAATACACAATTGTCTTTCATTCTTATTAAGGGAAATTTGAACACACAAGTTATGTAATCCACATTAGCATTCGTTCCAAAAGTCTTCATACATATACATATACATATACATATACATATACATATACATATACATATACATATACATATACATATACATATACATATACATATACATATACATATACATATACATATACATATACATATACATATACATATACATATACATATACATATACATATACATATACATATACATATACATATACATATACATACAGTATATGCAAAAAAACACTCATGCATCATCACAAAATCTCCAGAACTGTAAAGTCTTCAAATTTCAAATTTGCCATGTATGTTCCTCTTGGTTTCTAGGTGCTCACTAAGAAAGGATTTTTTGAAATGACCATCAGAGTATTAGTATTTTATATATCATTATAAACAAGCTCTCATGCTAAGGAGTTCTACTCCCCCTCTCAACCTGAAAAGAAATCTGTTCCAAATACAAAACATCAGCAGAGAAAGGAGATTCAGGTTCTCTTTTACTTTCACAGCAGCAAGCAGCTTTACTACAGAACAGTTGAGCTAAGCCACACCCAGGCTCCTTCCTGTCTCCTTCTTGCTCACACAGCAAATACTGTTTGAGTTTCCCTGAACTCTCTCACATGCTGACAGGATGCTAGCCAGATGAATACTGATGGATGCTGGTAGGCAGAGACAGATTTTTTTCCCCTTATTTTCCTCCTCAGTTCAGACAAATCTCTTCTTTCTACTGTAACATCATTTAAAGGGAAAAGAGGTGAAAAAATGCAGAAAAAGATTTACAGATGCGATTGGGAAAACACAAGTAAGGGACGCTGCACACAAGTATTATCAAACTCATCCCCAAGTCAGTAAACAGGCTGTAAAAAAGTATACATCTAATAACTCCTACGTTAATCAGTCACAAATGAGATCAATGCCTTGGACTAATAAGTATTTGTCTGGTTTGAAATGTGAATCTCAGATTGATTACTCCAAGGACAAGGTTGTTGATCTCGGACCCCAGTTACCCTGTATCTAGTGCCATGCTCTAAATGGCAGGATGAGAGTCCCGGGATGTGCTGCAGTGGTGTTAAAGTCAACCTCCCTCCTCTTCAGTCTTACCCTGAACCCTTACACTGCCTTCTCACCCACCAGAATCCAATGGCAAAACACTTTATTTCTGTTGTTTGGAAGTACAATGGATGCTTCCAAATGACATCTTTTGGAGCAAGAGAGGTGAAGGACAGAAATTTTAAGCCAACATTCAAAGTGCAGGGGCAGGTCTACCTCAGGCAGTGGTGGGATTCAAATTTTTTAACTACTGGTTCTGTGGGCATGGCTTGGTGGGCATGGCATGGCTGGGTAGGCATGGCAGGAGAAGGATACTGTAAAATCTACATTCCCTCCTCACTCCAGGGGAAGGTTACTGCAAAATCCCCATTTCTTCCTGATCAGCTGGGACTCAGGAGGCAGAGAATAAATGGGGGTGTGGCCAGTCAGAGGTGGTATTTACCAGTTCTCCGAACTACTCAAAATTTCCGCTACTGATTCTCCAGAACTGGTTAGAATCTGATGAATACCACCTCTGATCACAGGATGGGAAGTATTATGGCGGGTCCTTAGCAGCAGCCTTCATTTCTCCAAATATACTTCATTGGTTATGATGACAATGAGTGGGACATCCATTGTAGAATCTACCTAGGCGTTAATCCACAATTGGTTAGCCAACTGCAGGAGTTGCTGCGTGAACACAACAAGTATATCCTGGAACTTAAGGCTCCTGTTGATTCTGTTCCTAAGGGCCACAAGGACTTCCAAGTGGTGATTAATGCTGATAGGAAGACTTCTGGAGAGCACTGAAGTCTTTTCAATGCCTCCATGACTACAGAACTGGCTGTTCTTATTGTTGGCCAGGAGTTTGAGAAGAGAGATATCATTTCCCACAGCAGAGACAACAGGTTGCTACGAATCAGTGAGCTGCACTGTGCCTATGACCCTCTCCAGTACTCTCTGATGTTCTGCCATGCCATGGAGAAGATGACAATTACATCAATATACCTCAGTGCAACCCAAACACCAAGCTTCCTTTCAATAATACTGTGTCTGCTGCTGCCTTTTACAGCTACAGGATAATGGAGCATGATGGCGAAGAATGCTACCTACTGCTGTTCCAGTTCCGTAGCAAAGCATGGGTATCCAACCAACTAGTATATCATATTATTATAATTTTGGAATGGGATTGAAACTCTTTGTATTACATGGGGCTTTTTATTTTTTGTTCCCATCTAGATTGTTTTTGTCAAGCTTGCCATCTTTATTCTTCATTTTTTTATTCCCAGCACAGGAAGGATAGAAAAAATTAGGAAAAATGGAAATAGTTCTCTTCCTGCTGTCTGGTGCACAGAAGAGGTGTAAATAGTCCAAAACGAGGGGAAATCATCAATTCCAGATGAAGCTAATTCGCTTTATAAGATCTGCCAATGTAGCAGGGCCAAATGCTTAAATTTGGATGCTTAATTAATATACTGGAAGAAGGTATGTTACAAAAAGAGATATTTTAGAGCTATTTTCCATTAGCTCTTCATATAAACAAGATGAACCTTAGCTCTGTGTGAATGTGCTGCCTCTCTTGCAGTGGTATGTTTTTTTAATCCTTCATTTGGACTTCCTGTGCCACCTGGAAAATTTGCTCCAAGGAAAGCTTCTGAAGCTGATTTTTACTCTTGAGGAAAAGGAATTGTTACTCGTACTGTTAGGTTGACACCAACTGCATAAAGTGGAAGGGTTAATATGCTGCCACAAGTTTTGGAGTCATGGTCTCTTTCATACTATAGCATGGATAAAATTTATAATTTATTTCTTGTACATTTTTGAGTAATAGAAATGGTGTAGCAGAAAGCCAGCATAGTTTGGGGACATTTTTGTCTGTACTTTGGAGGAATTATCAAACAGAATCATTATCATTTTATGCTGCTCTGCGATTGAGTTTGGGCACAGTTTGGCCCAGATGGTTCCTGCTTTGAATTTGAATACAGTGTTAGCAAGAATGTTCCTGTAGTTCATATGTATTATAGATTATAATGCATGTAGCTGAGGTGCCTCTACCTAATATAATTTAGCATTTCAAAAGACACTCTACTTTTGATCCTAGGAACTCTCATTCTTTAATGATGCTACACAATTAGCTGTTTGTGTCATGCTAGAGATATGCACAGCATGTTATATATGAAAAAAAGCAAAGCCTTTTCCGTTTCTTTATGAATATGACATATTCAAAACAGTCAGATTTTATTCATGAACTTCCTGCTTCAACAAAGCATCTATGCATTGCAATTAAAACACTAATTTTAAGGCACTTCACTTTCATATATCTATATTTTATTTCATACACACTCTATACTACATATACATGTACATATACTATATGTAAAAAGACAATTTGTTCCTGCAAGTTCATTGTAATGCAACACATAATGCTGTTTTTTTCCAGCATAACCCAATTTAAGGATAAACAATATGCATCCCACTACCCTGTCTACTCATTTTTCAATTTACAGACCCTACCATCAGGACTCAACTGCTGCAGGTGCTCCTGGGTTCGGGAGAATCTGTAGCTAAAGTTATGGCCTGTTCAGAGACCGTCCAAATCCCAGCCCTGGCTTGCCCTGCCCTCCGTCCCCCCCTCCCCGCCCCCCCAGGAGTCTTTACACAGCCCATTTTGGATGTAGACATAAGTGCAGGGCCCATGCAGAGGCTTTGGGAGGGGGAAAACGGGCTTTCTGGAAGTTCCAGAAGGCCGGAAACCGGCTTCCTTCCAAACAGAAGGAGCAGCCAAACAAAAGTACCCTATGACACTCTACTGTATCACCAGATATATTATATGCTGCTCAAAAACCCAAATATAATAAAATGAAAAGTAGCATTTGTGTTCACCCAGCTAGAAAAAAAATGCCTGTTCTGACTTAAGTGGTGATTTAGGACCAGCTTGCATCACCACTGTCTCATGTATAGAGTTAACATGAGTTGGCAATGAAATTCTGAATACTCATTTATTGCACGGCCTATAGTCCAATTCATTTACAGGAACACATTTTCAGTTCCACACATAGATTCGTAATAATGCCTGTGATTTGTTTCCATAGACAAAATCTATAAAATGAAGCCCACTCAATTCATTTCAAGTTGTATGTAAATAAATATTCTTTATTTTAAATTGAAAAAGATTAAATGCAGACTTAATGGGGGGAATAATATTATTTCACAAGTTTAAGACTTGATAATGATGATGTTGTTTTTAGGGCTGGTGGTAGCTTACCCTCCACCCTCTTATCCTATCTCAAAAAAGAGAGAAATCCTGAACAGGATCATTCTTAATCAGTAGCTCTGCAGGAATTAGAAGAGAGTCCTAAGACTTCTTGTTCTCATCAGAGCTACAAATATTACTTCCTTAATGTCTTTGCTCTGCAGAAACTATCAGGAAAGCTGCTGTTGCCATTGTCTTAACCTGTTTCCTGCTTGAGTCCCTTGAAAGTTGTCTAGCATCCTGTACTGCTGATTCCATCAATCTGGTTAATGCTTTATCTTTTCATGAATGCATGTGGTGTGTTTTTTCAGCTCTGTGCCATGAGCATCTACTGTAGATGTTACCTTACCAGTGATGGTATCCCTTTCTACACTGATAAAGAGTGAGACATGCTTATATTTTATTTATTTTATTTTATTATTTTGAACCTTCATTGATATAAACTATAGGGCCATAATCTTATGCATATTTTGTTGGGACTAAGACAGTTAAATTCAATAGGATTTAAAAGAACCTATTGAAGATCCTTAACATACATACATACACACACACACACACACATATATGTTAAACAATACAGAATTCATACACTGCAAATTTGAATTAATCTATGCTGAGATTGTCACTATTGTTTCTAATTTCTGTTTATGTGTCCCTAAATTAATTAATTCTTTAAGTACTTTTATGCAGTCATAAGTAAAGATGCATTGCACATGTGCAGGTTCTTAAGATCTTTTCAGGAAAGATCTCTTTGGTTTTAAAAGATTTCTGGTTGGGGCCCAATCATAATTATTTCTGCAATAATAGAGGTGTAACTATTTATTTGTATTAAATTAAATATACTAATTTTGTTGTATTTAAGTAGAATGACAATAAAGATTATACTTATACTTAAGACTAAACTATGTATTTTTAACCCAGGATGTTATACTAAGTACATAAACAAAGACAGTAGTATAGCATCTTCTTCCATCTTTCCAAAATCAGTAAAATGAGGAACCAGATTGTTGAGGACATTATGCTGACATCCGTAAACCACTCAAAGAATGCTGTGAAGCACTATGGAGCAGTATATAAGTCTGCTATTGCTATCTTAAAAGCTACTTTAAAGCATCCTTCGCAAAATGATACTTCAACAACAGCAGTCCTAGCAATAGCCCTGCTTGCAGAGAAATTCCTGGCATTAAACTCCACATATCTGGAGAACTCTAGCATGTTTTAAAATGATAGAAACCCAGAGTACTCCCATAGAAATGCAAATGCAACCTTCTACATGCAAACAATTTCCCAACCATATACACACAGTATTTTTACATGGAATATATTATTATTGAAGGTATTGAGTACAAATATACAGTGTTATAGACATAGTGTACAGCATATTGGGAGGGACTTTAGCAACCTATGTGCCTTTCCATGCAAAAAAAATACTCTTAGATTGTCCCTGATAGATGACCACTCAGCCTTTACTTAAAACATTTCCAGCAAAGATGAAATGTTCCATTGTTGAACAGTCCTTACCATTGATTGACTGACTGATTATTACCATTGTTATTTTTTTTTTTACTCCTAGACAACATAGAGAGTTTTTCTGTATGACAATCTATCTTTAACCTATTCTTTCAAGTTTCCCAACAGTGTACCCATTGTCACTCTAACTCAATCCACCTACTTTGCTGTTGGTTGTTCTCTTCTTCTCTTTCCTTCTACCTGTCCCAGGTTCTATAGATTTCTTACCATTCGTATATTCTTTCTGATGCCAAGGGAAATCTGTTTCCTTGTAAATTAAATTCATAATTTCTTATAAACCACCCAGAGAGTGTTATAAAGAGCTATGGGGTGGTATATAAGACTAAGTGTTATTACTATTGTCTTATGTAAAACTATGGAACAAATCTATTATGGCAGCTATTGAGATATTTAAAACTATAGACTCCCTATAGACTTTTCTTCTCATACTTATCGCTCCCTTCTGTATTCCAGGCCCTTCTCCTCTTGGCTGTTTTTCTCTAGACATACTTCAGTTTGTAAGTGTTCTTCCTAAAATGTGATGCCCAGAATTGAAAATAACTTTCTATGTGGATTGTTCAATGCAAAATAGAGAGGAATAATTTCTCTTGCTGCTGAAATGTGATATTGCTTGGAATTGTCCAAATATACATGAGTGGAAAGTAAACCAAACTGGTAAAAGGAACTGACTGCATCTGTCAGATTTTCACCCTACAGTCTTCTGGGCATTAGTGTAAATGTGACTGTACAAATTGTATTTGAATGCTCTAGAAGCCGGTCCATTGGCTATGAAAATGTTCAATAAATCAATAACAATTTTAATGGTAACAAGATGAGGGAAATACTAGTGATGGCAGTTGCTGTTGCATTATGCTAGAAAATTGCCATGACTTGTTTGGCTCTATCAAGCCAGTATTTATCTATTATTACATAGGGACTTTAGTAATATAGATAGAAACTAGCAGAGATGATCCAATAATTAGCTTACTTGACTGATAATGACTTTATAAAGTTAAGGAAGAATCAATCTGCATGGGATCAAATATCTCATTTATAAGCAGCATTGGCATTCTTTATCTCCATAGGCATTAAAGCAGTACATAAGTACTATTGACCATCTAAACAAGTACATTGAGATATTATTGGGTCCAAATATTTAAATAAATTTACTCAATCAATAATAGTTTTTGAAAACTAGAACATAGAAGATGTATATTCCGAAAGTTATTCTAACAAAATTTTTCACAATTGCAAAAATTGAAGTAGAAATACATATATTAATTAGGGGGAGCAATGCAAAAAATAAGTATATTAGAGAAAAGTCAATCTATGTTAAAAACCCATTCAGCATCTTTTAAATAAGTACAGCTAAAATCAATGGGAATATGTAAAGGGTAATATTGTCAAAACCTGAGACGGGGGGAGACATAGTGGCAAGAGTTGGAAAAATGTATGTAGCAATAGCTGGTGATCAAAAGAATTTTCTGCTTTTTGATGGAATTTGTCACTTTGAATCTAAGGTGAGAATATGCCACAAACATTCAGTTCATGAAGCTAAAACTATATCAAGGACTCCCTAAGTAGCATAAATTCACTGATATTTTTAGAATAATTTTTCATGCACACAATCAGATTTATAGGACACATTTATTGTGTTGTAAATCATTGCTGTAGCTAGTGACTGTTGGAATTCTAGGTAGTTGTGAAGAAGTTACATATTTATATTTGCTTTTTGAAGGCACTTTGCTCTTAAATGCATTCTTTTTACAACATTTTTCTTTGAAAATACACAATTTAAATGCCTTTTGTTAGTTTTGAATGCTCAAGAACAGCATCAAAATACCCTTAAGCATAAAAGAAAATTTGCACTGCAACTGAAATTTACTTTTAAGCCTACCAATATAGCAGTTAGGTTAATTTATATTGATATTTATCAAGACACAAGACCTCTAGCATTTGTGATAAATGATATGAGGATCAGCCTAAATCTACTCAATACTATTTGCTGTTTTGTTCTGTTATTGTTATGATATTATAATAATACATAATTACATGTTTGTGGTTGCATATTTTTAAATTTCATGACTTTTAAAATATATGCAGCTTTCCAGATTATACGCAGCTTTATAAAAAAGTATCTGAGAATGATGGCTAAAGACAGATGTTATGAATGTATGTGTATATGATAATAGAATTCTTAGTTTCCTTTTAAAAAATCTATGGTAGGGTTGTTATTTTTTATAGATTTAGAAAGACATCTAGAAAATGTCTGTAGATTAAGATAACCTCTTCAGTGAGTATTTCTAGAGATTAATTTAATTTGGCTGACCAACCACACTCAACGTGTAGACCTCAATGGAAATGCAGCTTCATGGAGGGAAGTATGAGGTGGAGTACACCAGGGCTCTGTTTTAGGCCCAGTACTCTTCAACATCTTCATCAATGACTTCGACAAGTGGATAGATGGGAAATTCATCAAATTTGCAGATGATATCAAGATGGCAGGAATAGCCAACACCCCAGAAGATAGGCTTAAGATACAAAAGGATATTGACAGACTTGAACATTGGGCGCTTTCTAACAAAATGAAATTCAATGATTGAAAAAGTAAGGTTCTACATTTAGGCAAGAAAAACAAAATGCACAGATTCAGTATATGTGGTACCTTGTTCAATAGTAGTAACTGTGAGAGGGATCTTGGAGTCCTAGTGGACAACCATTTAAATATGAGCCAGCAGTGTGCAGCAGCTGCCAAAAAAGCCAACACAGTTTTGGCTACATAAACAGAGGGATAGACTCAAGATGATGTGAAGTCTTAATACCACTTTATAATGCCTTGGTAAGGCCACACTTGGAATACTGCATTCAGTTTTGGTCACCACCATGTAGAAAAGATGTTGAGACTTTAGAAAGAGTGCAGAGAAGAGCAACAGAGGTGTTTGGGGCACTGGAGGCTAAAACATATGAAGAATAGATGCAGGAACTGGGAATGTCTAGTTTAATGAAATGAAGCACTAAGGGAGACATGATAGCAGTGTTCCAATAAGTCAGGGGCTGCCACAAAGAAGAGGGAGTGAAACAGGGGTGGGTTCCTGCCACTTCTAACCTCTTCTATAGAAGAGGTTCCACAAATCTACTGTGCCATTTAGAACCGGTTCCAGCTCCCTCCCACCACCTGTCCACACCATGCTTGCCCTGCCCACCGCTCACTGATGGGCTGGCTCAACAATCCCCGCCCGCCTCTAAGAGTCCTATCTAAACCTTATAGTCTTAAGTCTGTCAAGTTTGTCCTGTCAAACATCCCTGGTTTTTTTTCTAAAGGGTTAGGGGTGCAAGGGTCTTGTAACGTGACAGCTTTAAGACTTGCACACTTCAATGCCAGAGTTCCTGAGCCAACATGATTGGAGGAGGAATTCTGGGAGTTGAAGTCCACAAGTCTTAAAGCTATCAAGTTTGAACACCCCTGGGGTTTTTTTCTAAAGGGTTGGGGTCTTGTAACTTGACAGTTTTAAGACTTGCGTGCTTCAAATGCCAGAAATTCTGAGCTAACATTTGGTTGCTAAGCAAGAGCGTTGTTAAGTGAGTTTCACCACATTTTACAAATTGGTCACGCCCACCCAGTCACATGACTGCCAAGCCACTCCCACTCAGTCACATGGCTGGCAAGGCACTCCCACCCGGTCACATGGCCGGCAAGACATTCCCACAAAGCAGGCCATACCTACAGAAGAGGTTCTAAAAATTTTTGAAACCCACCACTGGAATGAAACTATTCTCCAAAGCACCTGAGGGCAGAACAATAAGCAATGGGTGGAAACTAATCAAGGAGAGAAGCAACTTAGAACTAAGGAGAAATTTCCTGACAGTTAGAACAATTAATCAATGAAACAACTTGCCTCCAGAAGTTGTCAATCTTCCAACACTGGAAGTCTTTAAGAAGATGTTTGATAACCATTTGTCTGAAGGGGTTTTAGGGTTTCCTGCCTAAGCAGGGAGTTGGATTAGAAGACCTACAAGGTCCCTTCCAACTCTGTTATTCTATATTCTAAACAAATAGCAGACACAGAATAATATTTCATTATATTTTTACTATTACCCATACAAATTTAGTCACTTGATATGGAGAATATACAACCACTTTAATAGGTCCATCAGAGGTAAGTCACAAAGCAAGACTGTTCAGGATAATAATAAAGCCTTATCTGTTGATTAGAAACTGCTCAAAATTTGATTTAACATGGTAGAAGATGAGCAGCTAAATAAATGTTATGAATAAATAAATATATAAAGTAATGGACATGTGTTTTTCCACCCTTTTTTTTTCAAGCATAACAAATGTTGAGATGAGGATCATTCTGGACTTTCTTTTTGCCATTTTTAGAACATAAAACTACCTCATCCTTGTAACTCTCAGACAGTAAATGCAATTTAGGTCCAGTATGCTGAATTTCTGCAGGAGTTTTTTAATATAAATTTTATATATGTATAATCTTTATAAGTATGCATGTGTGTCAGTGTATATACAAATATTCAATTTGTTTATTCTTAACATTTCAATAATTTCTAGGAAAATAAGAAGCAGTATTAAGTACATTTTCTGCCTTAAGGTATTTATAAAAATAATAAAGATGGGATTAAAAAAACAAAATTGTGCTGTGAATCAATCAATCACAATAGAGCTGGATCTTAGATATCTACTAGTCCAACCATCTGCTCAAGCAGGAGACTCTATACCATTTCAGATAGGTGGCTCTCCAGTCTTTTGTTTAGAACCTCCAGTAATGAAGCACCTACCACTTCTGAAGGTAAGCTATTCCATTAGTTAATTGTCCTCACTGTTGGAAAGTTTCTCCTTAATTCCAGGTTCCTTCTCTCCTTGATCAGTTTCCACCTCTGTTTATGCAACCTAGAACTGTGTTGGCTTTTTTGGCTGCTGCCCCACACTACTGGCTCAGTTTTAAGTGATTGTCCACTAGGACTCCAAGGTCCCTCTCACAGTTACTATTGTTGAGCCAGGTTTCACCTAAACTGTACCTTTGGTTTTTCCTACCTAGTTATAAAACCTTGCTTTTCTCCACATTAAATTTCATGTTCTTGGATATATGAGTATAGATCATAATCCAATGGTGATTTTAAAAGTATCCTTTATTCTCAATAAGGTAAAGGTAAAGGTTCCCCTCGCACATATGTGCTAGTCATTCCCAACTCTAGGGGAAGGTGCTCATCTCCGTTTCAAAGCCAAAGAGCCAGCACTGTCCAAAGATGGCTCTATAGTCATGTGGCCAGCATGAATAAATGCTAAAGGTGCACAGAATGCTGCCTTCCCACCAAAGATGGTCCCTATTTTTCTACTTGCTTTTTTTTTTACGTGCTTTTGAACTGCTAGGTTGGCAGAAGCTGGGACAAGTAATGGGAGCTCACTCCATTATGCAGCGCTAGGGATTCAAACTGCCAAACTGCCGACCTTTCTGATCGACAAGCTCAGTATCTTAGCCACTGAGCCACTGTGTCCCTCTGTTCTTAGTCTCAATACATGATTTTAAATACTAGGTTATCAGTAATAATTATGATATTTTATAATTACTTAAAATCTTTGGAAATGTTTTGTTTTCATATGTATCTGGAAAATAATTATTCCTGAAACCTCTGGAAAATGTAAAACAGTCAGTGTTAATAACATCAAGCTAAATGGACTAATGGTTTGAATCAGGGTAAGACAAATTTCAGATTAATTTCTAAACATATATCAGAATTGTAAGTGAGCTGGAAATATAGCCATAAAGGTGACTCTTAATATATTTGCATATTTTCATCTTAATGTTTAAAGCTGTTTAATGGGCTTTTGGGTTCCATTCTCAATAAAAACCCTCCTATGAGAATTCCTGCATATGATGAAAATTAATATAGAAATGTCATTCATTAATTTGTGAGGATGCCATATAAAATTTGTGAGGATGTCATATAAAACAAGCAAATATCTGAGGATTTTTTTTAATCGTAGAAGCATTTGGGAAGAAAATTATAGAACTGAAGTTACAGTGAAGACAAAGAGAATGGGGAAGAATTATACTCTGATTTTTAAGAATTAGCATTGACTATATTATGTAAAAGATGGTTGACACTCAGAAATTATGATGAGGCTGCTATATATTTTTAATAATTGTGCAGAAGAGAACATGTTGGCAGCTATAGCTGTCATGAAGATGTACCAAATACCATACACATTTTAATTCCCTGTTTCACACAGCTTTTGAAGATACAGGAACTTTTTCTTAATTTGCATCAGCTCACCCTATTATAGTTATACACTTTAACAAGCATGATATAATTCCACTTCAAAAACATGGAGATGCAAATAACTCTAAAGCTCTAATGCAGAATGCTCTTGGTTTCTTTCCCAATTATTTTAACTATGACTGGGCCTCTGAGGTTAAGACAATATTTATGGAATATCATGAAAATAGAGAAATAGATAAGCCAGAGATTTTCATTTAGGAGGAAGAAAGTACTAAATCATCTGAAAACCTCCTTGTGCCACCCCCTTTCTTTTAAAGTCATAACAAGAACAGCAACAGCAACAGCAACAACAACTGTGATCAGCCTGGAATGAACTGACTGCAATTTCTCTAGGCAGCAGAATTTCCTCTCTATTATGAACATGGCAGATGTGTGTGCTGCACTGCCTACTCTAGAGAGTAATTCTTCAGTGAACTGACAGTCAAAGCAAAGAACTTCCAGACACCTAGTCTGTCAGCTCATTGGGAAAGCAATTCAGCTGAACTGCATCACCATTAGTGCCCCCCTGTGCACTAAGGATAGCTGAAGGTGATGGGCCATTGGTATTCTTGATTTGGACGCCTTATCAAATCTATGGTGAGACAGAGCAAGGCTACCGTCATCATTAGGCACTCTGCTTCATCATTATCAATAATAATATTAAGTAGTAATATCTGACTGATCATGTGACCATCTATAATAAATATTATTATTTAGAATGACTTACATCCTGCAATGATATTTTTAACACTATCAGACAACAACATCTGCCTATCCCAGACCCTTGAGGACTTGAAATGTGGATAAAAATGGCAAACCCAGTCTAATATCTGGCTGATTGTGGAACCAACCATAATAATACACAAAAAGAGACATTTCTTAGTCAATTCTCTCTTGATTTTTGCATGGACCTCTCTCTATGGTTGCAGTTACTTCTAGATTATAATATTTTCATTTTCCTTCTATTGCTCTTCTTAAAAAACATGTTGTCTTTTATGGCATCCTCTATGCATTACTCATCAGTTGTTCATTATTATTTTGGGTGAGCAAAGCTGTAATTTTAATATTGTGCATTGTGCAGTGGTTTTTTGTAGGGAATATAAGAAATGTTTATTATTTAAAAATATCATTTCCCCACTGCTCTTCATTTTGCACAGATTTAGACAATGTAATGTGTATGGTGTCATCCACAATGGGACAATTGACTGACAATAACTACTATAATGGCAATTTATTAGTGCTGTGCTGAGTATTGAAGAACAAATCACAATAATTTAATATCAGTCTACATGTATGAGCTTTCCATGGCATCCCATTGACCACTATCTCAGAGCCAGCTCTATTTAAACAAGATGTCCTATAGAAATCATAACTGATATAGGAAAAGATCAGGCAAAACTGGGAGGTGGAGCTCTAGTTATCAGCCTAGAGTCTTTACATTGCCACAAACTATCCAACCCCTCTTGAATTCTGTTGATTCTAATCTGGCACCAATTTGGTATTGAACTTTAGATGACTAGCTTCTTGTGTATAGGCTTGGGCAATAAATCTTCTGAACTGCAACTTAACATATAGTCCTGATTCTCTGTGCCTGACACATGGAAACTCTAATTGAAATAGATTTATGTTCTGATCAGCATGGAAAGGAAGAAAGGAGTCCATGTGGATTTTATTCTGCTAATTGTTGCCAACAATAGAGGGTAGTGTTCATGTCCATTTCAAGACCATGAGCTGACACTGTCTGAAGACATTTCGGCAGTCATGTGATCAGCTTGACATTGTGGACAATTGAGCTCCTGGATAAGATGGGGGGCATAAATAAGTAGATAAAATAAGAAAAATACATTGGGTATTAGTCCTGCACAAAATGTATCATGTACACCTTGGATTTCTTGCACAGTGTCTATTTGAATGAGGATGAAAGAAGAGATAATCTGTCATTTATGATAGTTATTAGAGCCAACAAACAAGTTAAAACAAAAACAAGTCCTGTGATACTGTGTTAAGCATGCCATGCTTGTGGCACATTGCCAAAATACAGTTGTTTCCACGGGGAAAAAATCCAAGTAGAAACAAAAAAGTCTTGTTGTTCCTTCCTTTTTCTGGCATTGCGTAACCTTTTGATTCCTTGCTACTGACATAGGAGTGATATAACTCAATTACATATTGATCAGTCTCACTAAGTATAACCAGTGTGTACTAAATAAGCAGAGAAAAGCTGTTTGGCATTTCTGTTGATGAAAAGACTTCCCTCTTTTTAAAAAATTGTGCTCACTCTTTTGTTATCTACCCCCTTAAAATGTCCTGATACCTTTTGTGGGGAGTTGAGGGAAGGATCAAAATGCTCTGTTTCATATAAAAAAGCTCCATATTAAAAGAATATGAAATAGCAAATATCTTTACTGAAGCACTGTTGGCAGCTGAGATCACTGACAACTTCCTGGCTGTGATTCATAATCTATATTGGTGCCTTTGAGACAGCGAGTTATTGATTTTTCCCAGTCTATAATCCAAGACCATATACGCAGCTTGTTAGACATCTGTGGGAATATAAACTGAGTTTTGATACAATTTAGGGAGCTTCTGATAGTGGGGCACTTAGGTTTTTTTTGTTTTGTTTTTTTGTCTTTGAAAAAATCTTTACACATCTGTGTAATCTTGCAGAGATTTTTTAACAGATAATTCAATACAGCTTGTTTTTCTGGTGAAAAGCTTTCCTGGATGGAAGCAACATAAAGTAAATTTCAGGATGGCAATAACAAAAACATCAACTTAAGGGACTGGTTTAAATAGGCTTTAGTTGGGTTTATTGCCTTCTCTTTTAAAAAACAAACAAACTTTGTTGTCTTGTCTGATCCTTTCCAATAATATTGCTTAAATATATTGCTTGGGAACGATACTATACACTGAAGACTAAACTATAGGCAGCGGAGGGCTATGAAGCTGTATATAACAGAATTCC
Organism: Thamnophis sirtalis; assembly: GCF_051295495.1. NCBI lineage: Eukaryota > Metazoa > Chordata > Lepidosauria > Squamata > Natricidae > Thamnophis > Thamnophis sirtalis. Next base: position 132,119,678 of record NW_028261382.1, on the reverse strand, counting down.
ACATGTGAACCAGTTATTTGTCTCCACTTGATTTCTTATACCTAAATTGTTAGATGAGGCCTCCATCTGCAGAGGCAGTATATTCTGATTTTCATCTGTTGGGACAAATTGCAACTGAATGCTTTCACCTTCACATTACAGGCTTCCCAAAAGCACAGTGGGCAGAATATGGAAGCAATGTATTTTATGCACTACAATCCCCTTGTAATATAGCTAGTTCCCACCAACTTCTATAGAGTTAGAATTCACAATATTTTAATTGAAGTCTTTCAGTCACATTAAATAAGAGCGGACAGAATATTACTATGATGAAAACCTAGATAAAATAATTGTCTTAAAGTGCCATTAGACGGCAAAACTGCTTATGACAGAGGCTGGGAGATAAAGACCAGCAGCATAACTTAAAAGAAAGAGCTCTTTGCCTCACACCCTAAATGTCTTGCTCCCCATAATTATGCCAAAGTTAGCATCTCACTCTAATACTGGAAGGGTGGGAAATATTGAGGAGCCAATTATCTTTTTCCCGTTACATTAAGGGAAGCACCATCTTGTCCTTCACCTCTGGATATCATAGCTAGATGTGATGGCAGCTATTAAGATGCTGCCATCTTTATCACAGCATCGTTTGCAAGGCACCTTCTTCCTATATTCTGAGGGGAATGGAAAACTGAGATTTGTTAATAGAGGCTGGAAGGACAGATCTGAAGAAAGCTTTAAGGAAGGCTAGGAAAACATTGGCCAGGGAGATGGGTTTTTAAATATAAATTTACTTCCAGGAAAGAGAAGGTTTGGTAGCCTATAGATGCAGCAGAACCCACTTACAACTACAATCCAAGAAATGCAGTGCATTTTTCTCCTAAGTATTACTGAAGAAGGTTTCCATGGATTGATAAGACTAATAAAGCAATCAAGGAGAAATTTCCCTTGTTACCTTACCCTGATTCATCCCAGAAATAGACTTTTATATGAAAGATGCAGATAATTAATATCTGCTTAATGCTCATTGAGAAATATTTTGGGAACATATATGCTGACCATGAATTTTAAGAGGGAAATAGATTTTTAAAATGTCTAACAGGAGGTATTTTCACATAATTATTTATTTGCTATTTAACCACACTCCGTCAAAAAAAATTCATTTGGATATTGGATGACCATTCTTTGTTGTTGATCGACTAATTGATTAATGACCACAATGGAGGTGAGTTGTAAGTCCACCATGGTCATGCAATGTCTTGCTTAATGGCTGCATTGCTTAGCAACAGAATTGCTGGTCACAATTGGGGTAGTTAATCATGGAGTACCTGTATTGCTTCATCTCAGTAAAGAGCTAACGGGTAGGCAAACAAAGATTGATATCAATCACGTTGGCAGCTTTGCTTTCCTCCTATTGTTAATGACTAATTAAGCAATCCATAGAACTGCCTATCAAAGCATTGGGAAATTCTTAAACTCCTTCCTTAATCCTTAGCAGTGACAATTAAAGTAGCAATAGTATATTCTTTTAAAAAACCATAGAGCAAAAAATGGTTGAAGTAATTTTTTTAAACAAATTCATTCAGAAGATGATCTGTATAAACAAGGTCATCCTCATTAACTTATAAATGGCTCAAGATTAGAAAGAATTTCTCTGTTTAATTTCCATCTTCATTGTATATCTGGATAAATACATTCCTATGGTTGAACATAAAATAATGCAATAATCCTTGTAGTTAGATGTCTCTGTCAAATGAGTGTTATTTGTCTGTCTTCCCCTACTCCTTGCCACTAAGCCCCATAGGTAACCTAATGGAAAGGGAAATTGCATTTTCTTTCCACATCCTTCTCTCCCCTTTGTCTTGCCTTGTTTTTGTCTGGCAGATTACTTCCAGTAAGCAGCTATAACTTACTGTTTTCTGTAGCTGCAGAAAACAGATGGGCTAGATTGCATTGGCCTGGCTACGCTACCATTCATATAATATACAAATACATCTTATGTTCCTCGATTGCTGTCAGTATTCCAGACCCTTTAGTTATTTTCTTTCAATTTGGAAAGATACCTATTTGGATTTGTATACAAAAGGAAGAAATAATGAATTTTGCCCACTCTCAGATTCAGTTTAGAACAAAAAGTAGGTTTTTTCCAAAGTCAAAGTATGTCCTTGTATTGTTGACAATCTTTATTCTAAGATGCTCATCCTGCTGGACTTATTAGGCCTTTAAGTTGAGCAAACTCTTATCTGTCTCTTGTCTCCTCTTTTCTTCCTAAGTTCAACTTTATTACAACAGTCAGAACAGCTCTGTTTAATTTTTCATTGTGTCTTGTAAAATCAAAGTCCTTTAAAATATATCTCTATTTTTTCATGGAAGAGATTCCTCTAATCCCTGCTGTCCATCATGAGTAGAAGGTAGAATAAAGTTTTTGAAAAGTTTTACTTTCCAAACTGTATATTAAATAAAAGATTGTTCCTGCTTTTGCTAACAACCTAATAAAGAGAAAGAGCCCTCATGCCCTAGGCATGACAACAATAATTTAAAAGTTTTGCGTCTCACCTAACAACTAATCTAGATGATATGTTCATAATGTAATAATGCTACAATTTGTCATTCATGGTTGAAATCCAGCCAATAAGCTGGTTACTATTGTACTTTATCTTGCACTCAGGTCTTTTCCCTTCAGCTGACTTAAAATACTCTCTGCCCACCCTTGAATTCAAACAAAACTCTACTAGCATAAAACTAGCTGTCACTATTGTTTATCCCTATCCTACTATTGACAAGGAATCTGATGATCTCTCAAGACTGTCAATTGAAACATATGTGCCAATGTCAAAATTGCAGGACTTCAAGGTCATGGAAATTTCCTCAGGAAACACCGAATGTCTCTGAGATAACACCCAATATCCTTGGAAGACCTCCAAGGGAGGAGGATGACTATTTATGTATTTCTTTATCTTATCTGGAGTTTGCCAGCTTGTCTAGATGGAATGTGCCAGTCCTTTTGGGTGGAGAAGTACGTAAAGCTCATTGAGGCAAATACCTGGACTCTGTCTTTATTTATAATGAGCTGCACCTGAAACCAGCAAAATGCTACTTCCATTGTGACTTATTTTGAATGGTACTGTCCTGCAGGCCATGGTATTTATTTATTTATTTATTTATTTATTTATTTATTTATTTATTTATTTATTTATTTATTTATTTATTTATATTGTGTTTTTCCTCTAAGAATGCAATGACCCACAGCAGCAATTTTATGAGGTACATTGGGATGAAAGAACGTGTTTGGCCAAAAGTTACCCAGTGAATTTCCATAGCTGAGGATGGTTTTTAAGCCAAGTCTCCTTGTTCTTTCTCCAATATTTTAACTTCCTAACCAGACTAGCTCTCAAAGAAAACAATTGGTTTGTTGCCTTTCAAAACCTGAAGAGCACAAGCTGAAGAGAAAATATCTCTATAATGATGTGGGAAAGGAACAGAGTCTGACATCTCTTGACTTCTGTGCCCTTTCTCCAAATAAATAAAGGCTAAGCAGAAGGAAATGATAGCGATCATGAAGGAACCTGCAATATACACTCACACAAACATTCTGTGCACAGAACTATCAATTCTGCTTCTGGCATGGCAAGCGGTTTGTTTGAACACCATTTCTCTGTCACACACTTTCAGCTTCGTGCAAAACCTCTGTTCTCCACTCTGGGAAAGAGATTGTTTTGGTTCATTCTTTCAACTCAAAGTGGTAGCATGAGTAAGAATTCACTCTTCACTGTAGCTAAGGACTAGGATATCTCTCTCCTTCCACCCTCCCTCCCTGCCTGCCTGCTTTGTATTGTTTCTCATTCATTTATGGCTCATCTACCACAGTTCTTTATTTCTCACCCCTGCTCTTCCTTTCTCTCTTCTTGATTCCTGGCCACATAGACTCTATTGACTGCCATTGAATAAAAGCAATGTGCCTATCCTGCAATTAATTTTCTCTCATTTTAATCACTGTTTCTCCAGGGAGGAACCGACTGTCAAAAGAGAAAAAATACTATTTCTTTGGAGGCACTGTGCTGGAAGACAACTATCAACAGGTCACTTAACTTTATCACCACCATAGTAAGTGATGAAGTACCTCATTTTGTAATTACCACAGGATTGTATTGATTTAAGAGAGAGAAACATACTTTATCTGATTTATAGCTGAAGACAACCTAAGACAATCTGATGTTGGGATGAGGCAATATCTTGAGGACATGGCAAAAAAAAAAAATGATCAGGACATATTTGCAGTGCAGAAATGCAGAAAGACCGCCAATCATGATTATTGAGGAAAACCATCATTAATATGTTAACACAGTAATCCTGAACATTTCAGCTATTTAAGATTGAAAAATAAAATAAAAGTATGAAGAATCACGTATTCATAAACAGTAATCAGTGGTTATGTAATTAGACTAAAAACCAGGAGACTGTGAGTTCTAGTTCTGCCTTAGGTTGGATGAACTTGGCCTGGTCACACCTTCTCAGTCCCTAGGAAACAGGCAATGTCAAACCACTTATAAGATCTTGCACAGAAAACTGCAGGGACTGCAGGCACTCACTAGATGCCAACACTGACTCAAAGTCACAAGTACAATAATAGAAGTAAAAAAATGGTATAATGTTAAAATCGGTATGTAAACCAAAACGTACTATGAATTTCAACATTCTGAAATAATAGTTCAGATTTCTGCTTGTATTTTTGTATGTATGATCTACAATTCTTTAGTTTTATGAACTTTACTACTTCTAGTAATCAATGTTTTCAGGAAGGAATAAGTAGAAACATGCCATTCTAGTGGTAGATGGTAGTTCACAATGTGTATAGAGTAAGAACACATAAAAATACTATGTCAGGAAAATTTCTTGAAAAAATTGGCTATTAGCAATTGCTTTATTAAAATGTAAATAAATGTAAATAAACAGAGTAAAAGAAATATGTATAAATTCTGGATAGGAATTTGTTTAACTTACATACTGAATGAATATAATTGCTGTGGTGGAATTTGTTCTAAAAATGGAATGATTAAGATTGTGAAGATTTAAAGGAGTAAAAGAATATGAAGAAAAGAATAAGATAATAATTGTTTGATACAAATAAAGGTGAAAGGCATAACTGTGTTTTTTTTCTTTTTCTTACTTTCTATCTTTTTGGTTTTGTGTACTTTTATTATATTGAAAAATGTTATATAGTTAAGATAACAGGAAGCTGATGGAAATCAAGACTGCCATATTAGTCTATCCGTAATCTTAATAATAAATGTTTTTGAGGTTCCTGCTGATATCTTGTTGACCACTGTTAAAATAGATTACTGGAATAGATAGGGCTTTAATGTGGTCATTATCTAGGTCTTATATTCTTTATATTTCCCCCATACAATTAATGTGCCTTTCCAGTAACTTATAAGATGGAATTATTTATATATATATTAATAATATTGATTTTTATGGGATTTTTAAAATGAAGTTTTGTTATACTTTTTAAATTTTCTCCCTTGCAGAAGTTAGCAATATCCTAGCAATAGCACTCTGGTGCAGATCACTGAAGAAATATGATAGTAGATAGTGATCACTGCCACTATTTTCAAGATGAAAAATGATCCGCAGCCATATTTTAGCTTTGGGGAAAAGCTAAAATTCACTTGCAAGACATTTCTATGAACAAGGAGACAAGTTATGCCCTACTTAAAACTAGGTGGTAAAATGGATCTATTTGGCTATTTAGTTTGGGTTTTAAAGAAAACTATATTTAAACCTTTTAAACTTGGAGGGGAACCAAAATGCATTAAAATCTAACTTTCATAAGATAGCATATAGATCCAAAATATATCTAAACAGATGTATATTTGAGAAAAATGAGAACCCAGAGGCTCTTTTTTGAGGTTGAAAAAGATAATTCTGTGGAAAACCAGAAGGCAAATGTGAGAAATGTAACATTAATGAGGATTTAATGTTTAAGGTATACATGGTTAATCAAGATTTGTGAAACTAATTATTTAGGAACATCTCTAATAATTAATTTTTCTAGGATCATTCTGTTTAATTTTTCCAATGTGACAAAAAGAACTTTCAATCACAGTTTTACCTGACATGAAGCAAAACAAAGCAATTAGAAATGCATTGAAAATAGATTTGCTTAAAAATGCTTGCCTTAGATTAAAAAAAACTACAGACAGTTTTTTGGAAAGCTGTTCCATGCAGATTTTAAAAGATCAACCGAACATACTGGCCAAACAAATTAAGAGTTATACCTTTGTTGCCTTATTAATATGAAGATAGTATTCGATAATAAACAACTGATTTGAATTTAGTATACTACAACAGGAATGGGGAAATGATTGCAAACTATTTATGCATCCTTGAAAATAATATTTCTTTATTTAAAAAAGGTATGGCGTAATCAACATCCCTTTTCAACTCAATAGAGCACTTAGTGCTGAGTTCTCTACTTCTGCTCTTGACTTTACAATTAGCTTGCAAAATACTTGATTAAGTTTCAAGGAATGTCCAAACTGTTGTATCATTGTTCACACTCATAATCAAGAGCATAAATTACTCCTGTAGAAGATATTTTCTTTTTACTGCCCATCCTGATATTTCATTCCTAGCTATTACTGTTTTCATAAATCATTTCTGGATCCTCTCTGGCTTTAAAAGTAATTATAATAAATCCAAAGATATGTTTATCTATAGGAAGCCAATGGAATCCTGTGCTATTCAAGTACCTTCTTAATTGGTCTTTAGGGCTTTGTGCCAGTTATTTGTTCTTTCATCTTTAGATCTGCAGTACAGATTTAATCTTGCTTCTCTTTTGGTAGAATTTAGTATAAACATAACAAGTGGGGGGGGGGGTGTCTTTATCTTTTAAAAGTAAAATGACTACAGTATATTGATTTAGTAAAGTACGTACATGCCTTACAATGCATCTTGCATTAATAATATGCTAATCAAAAAGTTTCAACAGTGAAAAAAGTAAGGTTCTACATTTAGATAAGAAAAACCAAATGCACAGATGTAGTACAGGTGATATCTGGCTCAATAGTACTAAATGAGAGAATGATTTTGAAGTCCTAGTCCACAATCCCTTAAATATGAGTCAGCAGTCTAATGCACTTGCCAAAAAAGCCAGCACAGTCCTAGGCTGTATTAATCAATATCATGTGAACTGTTAGTACCATTTTATTATGTCTTGGTAATATCAGACTTGGAATACTGCATCCAGTTTTGGTTGCCATATTGCCAAGATGTTAAGACTTAAGAAAGAGTGCCGAGAAGAGCAACAAAGATGACTAGTGACTAGAGGCTAAAACAAACAAAAAAACAGTTGCAGGAATTGGGTATGTCTAGTTTAATGAAATGAACGATGAGATGATAGTAGTGTTCCAATACCTAATGGGCTGCCATAAAGGAGAGGAGTGTCAACCTATTCTCTAAAGCACTTGAAGTCAGGACAAGAAGCAATGGATGGAAAATTATCAAGGAGAGAAGTAATCTCTGAGGAGCAATTTTCTAACAGAACAATTAATAAGTGAAACAACTTGCCTCCAGAAGTTATGGGTTTTCCAACACTGGATATTTTAAAAAAAGATATTGGACAATCATTTGTCTGAAATGGTATAGGATTTCCTGCCTAAGTAGGTAGTTAGGCTAGAAGACCTCCAAGGTTCCTTCCAACTCTGTTATTCTGTTGTAAAGTGCTTGTCTTGATGATCAGTTCTGGAAACAACTCTCATAGTTGAACCTACATTAGCTTATGAAAGTATATTTTTTCTTTCAATTTCAATTCCTTCATTTAATCATGTTCTTTGTTGCTTTTCTCTAAAATAAGGCTTAAATAACATTAAATTACAATTAAAATTGTATCCATGTTTTCCTAGAGTCTCAGAATTTGATTAACAACTAATCTAACAACTAAGAACTTTAAGGTCTTTAGCCTTGTAGTGGCTCAATAATATATTTCTACAGTAGGGGTATTGTTTTTAAAATGAAACTAGACTCCTTATCATTATCTAACTCTTTGCTCAGTGTCAAATCATTTGCCAAGAGTTTTATTCTCAAAATCTTTTACTTCCATCATATAGGTTCTTATACCATTTCACAATAATTTTCGAATGCCACATACACTCAAAACATTGCACAATTCAAGTCTACTTATTTTATAACATGCTTTTTATAAATCTATAAAAGTAGAATAAATTATCTGACATGCAGACTTGTATCAGTGAACATGTTAATCCTTAACATTCTACATCACAGTTTTCCTTATGCTATTGTCATTTAAAAAAGGTTCCTAGATAATGAATTATATTCTCCATTGTGACACTCTAAGCTTTCATATACTTTAATAAGACAGAGAACAAGTAAATAAGTTATTAGTCTTAGTCATACCCAGCCACTTGGAACATTCATGATAATGGATTCTGGAGGCCCCTCAGGTGGCACATATGGCATTTCTTCTTTCATAAGCTACATGGAATGCAAGTTTGCTTCTGGGCCTAATTCAAAATGTTAGTCATTACCTTTAAAGCCCTTTATGTCATGGGTATATGAGGAACCCTATCACCCTGATGGGACTACCTGCCCTATTTACTGTAATACAAACGGCTTACTTTGGATCCCATCAGCCAAAGAATTTTGGCAGCTGGAGTTCAGGACAAGAGGTTTTATTTCTGCTGTGACCTTCCACTCACTGGAGGTGAGGTCTTCCCCCACTATCTTGGCTTTCCAGAAGAGCCTAAAAACCTGGGTCTGTCTTAGGCTGGGGCTCTGGCAAGGACATGTTATGTTGGGGATAGTTGATAGGGTAGTGAAGATTCTCAAACTCAGGCTGCACAATATCTTGGTTTTTAACTTTTAACTTCTCCAATTTTTCTAATTGTAATTGTTTTAAGCACTTTTTAACTTTTTAGTATGTTGGAAGCCATTGTAATTGATGTATCAGTATGACTGGTGACATAGAAATGATTTAATTAAATGCAGAGACAATGGCAGTCAGTTTTGGCATATTTTTGGTCAACATGTCAAAAGTGCAACCAGACTTTTGTTTTATCTCAGGCATACTCAAACAAACTAGGAGCTTCCATTTAGAGACTTCCATTTAGAGACTATGTGGAAGCCCACATAATGTTACCTGCATCCTACAAACTAAGAGGTACCCATATTGAACTGACACCTTCAGGATATTAAATTTGACTTGACTGCCTACTGTATCCTTTAAGGCCCAAGAGCCACTCATGTCTGCCACTCAGCTGAAATACAAAACTTGCATTCTTCCTTATGTACTGCAAAAACTGATAAGGAATGTTTGGATTAATTGAGAATTCAATAAGCTGTTTGTTCTGTAAGTAGGCAATGTGATTCTCATGACTTGAAATGACTTTAAATTGTTTCAAATAATGTTAGTTTGGTATCATCTTTATACCACCTACTCTGAGCAATTGTCAAAGTAAAAACATTACTATACAATCAAATATTTCCCCAAACCAGAATTCCCGTTCCCCTAATTAAAATATTGTTTGAATAATACAGAAAATTGCTCAGTCACCACTGATTTAGTAGTCAAATGGCCACTTAAGAAAAGCATATTCAGGGCTCTTTGGAGGGTAGCACAAAGGCTCCAGTGCATCTATAAGAGCAGCTTATTTCACATTGTCAGATGACCAATAAGTCTATCTTGTAGACCCCTCATGCCTCTTGAGAGGGTATGACTGCAAACAGGTCTCTCTATCTAGTCTGTCATATTATAGGACAGATAGAATATTTTTCAAGGTCAGTTCCCTAATATAACTTGGAACTGTCTTCTCGGATTATTTTTATTAACAAGAATGCCTCCTGATTCCACAATGTAGTCACTCTTAAGAAAATAAAATGGAATTATGTCCACCAGTTAAACCAAAAATAAGTTGGAATGGTAGAGAACATTTGTTCTGGAGAAGGAGGTAGGATAAACTTCCAAGTAAGGTCAAACTGAGTATTTTGTGACATGGTAGATGGGTCATGGATATGACAGCCGTGTAAGGAATGTTAATTACCTCCTGTATCTTCCATTTTGTAAAAAAACCTCAATACACTTTCAAAATTCCCATCATTTCATTGGGCCCAAAAGGCTGCTATTTCTTCCACAGTTTCTGCTAAGTTGTTACTATTGGCATTGGAAGCCAAAACATTGGTTCCATCATATCTAAAATAGTTTTGTGGATGATCATTTTGGCAGAAGAGTAGGCTTCTAAATTAAAAATGAAACGTATGCAGTATTATCTGGCCTTCGCCATATAGATAAACTGAAGAATCCTTCTTTTCAATGCTTATGTACTACAGGAAAGTTTGCTCTAGGATAGGGAAAATCAAAGCCAGTTCTGTTTAGTTTGTCATGTAAAGGATGCTGCTACATTTGGAATGTAGTAAATATGCAGATCCATAGCAGCAGTGCAATAGGTTGTAATCAGTGGTGGGATTCAGCCAGTTCGTCCCTGTTGTTAACTTTCTAAGCAGTTCGGAAAATTGGTTGTTGAAATAAATCTTTTTGTTTTTTTCCACACTTTATAGGGCTAATCCTATAAAGGCAGGAAGGCAGGAAGGAAACATTCTGGTGTTGTTTCTAGCCTAATCTTTATTGCCCTGCTTACAGAAACTGCCTCTCCAGTTAACACTTATTACATTGGAACAGCTGTTACAATGCCCATCGACGTGAGTAATGCTGAGGTAGCCATGCCCACCAATCACATGGCCACCGAGCCCTGGCTATCCAGCTGGTCATTAGGGCAGAGAACCAGTTATTAAATTATTTGAATCCCACTACTGGCTGTAATAGATAAATTCAGGTGGTACCATGGCAAACGCAATAACAGCTTTTATTTGATAGTTTTAGAAGTGAAGGTTGCTGACATGGCATTCTCTTGGAAGCTCCTTTCTTCTCTTCTCTGAGAGGACTCAGATTTACTAACCTCCCAGGGTCTTTAATTTAAGGAACTGTTCTCTGTGAAATAGAAACATTATGATGGATGACTGAAAAGGTTGTGTCTACTTGGGTGTTAGAGACTGTATTTTTTAAAACAAAAGAATCGGCTTTTTTATTTCAACCTAATTGTTGTTGAGTTTTGATGGAGTGGAATATTCATTATGAAAGGTACAGATCCCAAAATGGATTTTCTTAATTTACAAGCCCATTGCAAATAAAGAAAATTGGAAGTCACATGCTTAACTTTTTTTTACATTTGCACTTTGGATTCTATATATAAAATAATCCTGATAGAAGCAGCAGTCAAAATCAAAAAGGAATCCAAGAGTCAGACCATGCAATCAAAGACCCACCCCCTTTTTTTTACATGTGTCATATTTGCAATATGTTTTTAAAAGGTTGGGGCAGGGGTGGGTTGATGCCGGCATTACTGCTGGTTCAGCGTGCAAAAAAATCGGCTCTGCACGCATGCACATTTGCAACTAAAAAGGTCTACGCATGTGCAAAACAGAAAAGTTTTGCGGAAAAGTTTCCGAGAAAAGGGAAAAATACATTTCTGCAGTGAAAATTGTTCTGCACATGCGCAGAACTAAAAATCAAGATGGCGGTGCCAAAGGAGAACCACTTCAGGGGTGTGGCAGGCCTGGGTCACTGCCGGTTCCAGTGACCCAGGCTGCCAAGTTACTACCGGTTTGGATGAACAAGTCCGAACCAGTAGGAACCCATTCTTGGTTTGGGGCTTCAATCATATGGTTGCAATCACATCTTGACTTTTTTAACCTTTTCTCCAAGAATGTTCTTGGTGCAAGCAAGGGATTCCTTGATCAACCGTTGTGGCGCAGTGATTAAAATGCAGTATTGCAGGCTAACTCTGCCAGCTGCCAGCAGTTCAATCCTCACCGACACAAGGTTGACTCAGCTTTCCATCCTTCTGAAGTCAGTAAAATGAGGGCCCAGATTAGTGGGGGCAATATTCTGACTCTATAAATTGCTTCAAGACAGCTATAAAACACTATGAAGTGGTGTATACCGTATTTATCGGCGTATAACACGCAGTTTTAAAACTAAAATTGCAAGCTTAAACCCTGCCTGCGTGTTATACGCCGATACTGCGTGTTATACGCCGGGTCCACTGTTCCCTCTAAGGTGCGCGGCCGCGCGGCCGCGCACATGGCAAGAAACCCCCGCGCAGAGGTTTCTAACTCCCGCGCAGAGGTTTCTTTCAAAGCAAACGTGGGGAAGTCCTTTGCAGGCAGCTAGAACTGGCTGGCTGCAAAGGACCTCCCCAAACTTGTTTCAGCGGCAGCTCTCAGCCTGGCGGCAGCGTCACACAGACTGTGGAAGGAGGGGGAGGAGGAGGGAACCAAAGAGAGCTTTTACCGAGTCTGCGCCCCACAGCCAGGACCGTCCTGGCGCCTCCAGCCGTGTTTCTTCCCCGCAAAGCCCTTCGGGCAACCCGAGAGTTCCGCTTGACGCCAGAAGGGCTTTGCGGGAAGAAACGTGGCGTTTCTTCCTGCAAAGCCCTTCTGGCGTCAAGCGGAACTCTCGGGTTGCCCGAAGGGCTTTGCGGGGAAGAAACGCGGCTTGAGGGGCGCAAGGACGGTCCTGGCTGTGGGGCGCAGACTCGGTAAAAGCTCTCTTTGGTTCCCTCCTCCTCCTCCTTCTTTCTGGAGCCCCTTCCTCAAAGATTTGGTACCAAAGCAATGGCGGTGAGGAAGTTGTGTCTTTTGGATTTTGCACTGTTGTCTTTTCAATGGTTCTCAGACTGGTTGAACCTTTAGCAGCTGGGGTGATATTCTTTACTGTTAAGGTTACAATTGGATGTGTTGGACAAATCTTAAAAGATGAAACTTTTATTAAAACGTTTGACTTAACTAAAAACGTCTTCCTTTTTCTTCTTCTTCTTAAATATGATTTATTTATTTATTTTTACTTCAGAAGTTTGATGACCGTTGTACAAACTAATCCAACCTAAATGTAGAGGAGGAGAAGAAGGGGGGATTTAAAAAGAGCAGAGGAAAAAGAAAAGAAAGCATGAAGAAAACATAAAGAAAGGGATGGGAGGGAGGGAAGGAAGGAAGGCACTTTATGTTGAAACAGAAAATATTATATAAGGAAGAAAATGGAAATAACTTTTTGCTCAAAGAGGTGTTTTTTCATTTCATATTTGCCTTTTAAGAGGAGTTAATGTTATAATTCATGTTCTAATGTTATAAATTTTAATCCAACATTAAGTTCCGAGCTTCCAAGTCATTTATTTTTAATGAAAAAAAATTTTACTCAAATTTTTGTGTTAAAATGGGGGATGCGTGTTATACGCCGGTGCGTGTTATACGCCGATAAATACGGTAAGTCTAAATGCTATTGCTGGTGCTATCCTTCATTAACAGGATAATGAATTCTGAATACAGTTGAGATCAATGCCAATTGAATGTCTAGGATAGTTCGATTTATCCATGAGGGGGGGAAATGACAAAATCACACAAAAGGAATATCACTTACTCAGCTGTCTTCTAATTTCTCTTTATAGAGCTGAGATAGTGCAGTGGTTAGAGTGCAGTACTGCAGGCTACTTCAGCTGACTGCTAGCTGCAGTTAAACAGTTCAAATCTCACTGGCTCAAGGTTGCCTCAGCCTTCCATCCTTCCGAGGTGGGTATAATGAAGACCCAGATTGTTGGTGGCAATATGCTAACTCTGAAAATCACTTAGAGAGGGCTGCAAAAGCCCTATTAAGTGGTATATGCATGTAAGTGTTATTGCTATATTAATTCCTGACAGCATAAGTAGCTTTCTTATAGTATGATCTTGTATCAAGTTGACAATGTGTTTGATTATTGCTAGCACTTATATTTATCATTATTTAGCCCTTTCTCTTTTTTTTTAAAAAAATCACAATTTGATGGCAATTTTTAAAAAATCCTGGAAACCACACCTAACACTAGATAAAACACTAGATAAATAAAAGGATAAGACAGTAAGGCTTGTGGGAAAGTTCTGTTTTTTGAGTTCCTGAAAAGCCACTAATAGATAAAACATATGCTCTGGTATAAAACACACCTTATGATTGTGACAAGTTTGTGTTTGTTTAGAGGCCCCTTATATTATATGATTATGTTATAATTTATTTCAATGTATTATTAAATCCAAAATTTTGTTTTATTCTATATGCTACTGCACTTCATTATAATCTCATAATAAATAAAACAGCTACAGTTGTTACTCTCCAATGTTCCTTGGAGATATAAAAAATAATATGTACATCTGTCAAGATCAGGAAAATATTCATGATTACATTTTTTTTAAAGGACATGAAGTCACATCATAGCAAACTGATATTCTGCATCATATCCAAGAACAGTTTTATTTCAGCTTGCCAGTTCGGCCATCACTGTGATCCCAACAGTAATTTATAACAGAGGTGGAAGTGAAGGCTAAAGGTGATCTAATTTTTTATGGCGTGAGTGAGGACAGATTCTTTGAGGAATCTGGGTATGGCTTGGCTATGTCTAGAAAGCACACTCAGGATTACTGGGGAAATTATTTTTAAATCAACTTTCAGTATATAGTGTATGCTACTGAACTAGCAGGGAAATCCTAAGCATTCATAGGAAAGGTGACCTTTACATTATCCCTACTGGCTTTTGGATTTTTAGACAAAATGGTTAGTAATTTCTGTGGGATTAATTTGCCAGTATTTTGCAGAGTCTTATCTTATTTTCTGCAACCCGTAGAAGAATCCACATGATATATTTCTCTTATCTGTCAGTGCAGCAGCGTAAGATAAAAGAAGATTTTTATTGAATGGCTATATTTCTCATTCTCCTTGGTGCCACAGATTAAACAAACCTGTCCTGCGTGACTTTTTCTGCCCCTCACACAGTATATCAAATTTCTACATGTAGAAGTTCTGCTTGTAATTTTGGGAGAAAAAGAAGAATTTTTAGATCTTGCATATATCATGAGCTTTTTTATTCCCAATGGACAATGATTTTTCTGTTGGCTACAAAAGGAATTTAAAAGGAAATCAACAGCCCCAGGCTGCCCTGCAACAAGTCAGGATACTACCAGTTTCTTTAATTAAGCATGCATAATTTATTTAATTAAGATGCTAATTACTAACCTAAGAGACAAATTTCCAGATGTCATTACATCCAAATTGATTGTAATTGCACCAAATCTGGTTTGGTCTTAAATGTGAATTATGCAGGAATTACTCTATATGTTGTAATTTAGAGAAATATCAATAAAAGCCAATAGATTTCCAGATAGACTTATCAACAATTACAAAGTGTTTTTTAAATGCACAAGAAATTTTATACTGATAAAAAAAATTGCTGTTCATTTATGTCCTGTACAATCTGTATCTGTATATTTGTGTTTTAGAAGATAATCTAGTCTAATTGCCTCTAGGTGAGATAGGCAGCACATAAATCTAATCAATAATTATGTATGTATTAAATTTGCCTACCTTGCTCCGAGATGACTATTTGTGTGTGTGTGTGTGTGTGTGTGTGTGTATGCATGCATGCATGTATGTGTATATATTTATATGTGTGTTTTATATATATATATATATATATATATATATATATATATATATATATATATATATATATATATATATATATATATATATATATATTCTATTCTTTTATGATTCTGTGAAATACCATTGTACATATAATATCACACTTTTTTAATGTTAGAGAATTCTAACATTAATTTTAAAATTATACGGTCAGGGTTCCAAGTAACACCCCTAACGAAAGAAGAATCTGAGGCTTGATATTCCTCAAAGTTCCATTTTATTAGAGATGTCATATTGGCACATCTGGGAAAACATGAATTGGAAAATTTCCAGGTTTTCTCTACCCAAAACAAAAATTCAAGCCCCTGCCAGCACCCACATGTCCATCACATGCTCCCAACAAGCATCGTCCAAACTGGAGATGCCTACCAGTTACGCCACTCGAGATGCAGGGCAAGACATCCTTGATTCTCTGAGAAAGGAATGTTATTTTGACTATATCTACCCCACTCCATATAATCCCGCATCCCAGTTTTCCACAGCAATAAATGTGGCAGGCCTGAAGGCCCAATGTAAAAGATGACATCCAGGCCTGATAAAAAACAACAATAAAAGACATTTGTTCCATGATGTATTTTACCTTTCTTTGTTTTGAAATGGACTAACTAGGTGGCTAGATAATTAAACTGAATCTTCCTCAAACCACTAGAATGTTAGCTTATTGCCAAGGGACTGTCATTCTCTGTTTTGCAATTTCTTTGCCATGTTTCTGGCTTACCTCTCGCATCAATGAATTCTGGAATCTGGGTCACTTTCCATTGTGCTGGGGTTCCTAAACATCACACTTCCCTTAGTGTAATCCTAATGCACACACTTAATAATCCAAACACGTAAACGAATACAAGTGAACAATGAAAACAACACAAGGCAACATGGGGAATGGTGGACTTATTGTAACGATATAAAACTAAAGGTTCTTCAGAATTTTCTTGGACTCTATCTTCACTTCCACAAAGGAGGTACACCTCACAGTTTGGGAAACCCTGCCATAATGAAAGGGCTGATTCTGATTGGCATAAGGTTAGCAAGTTTTCTGTATTATGACAGGGGTTTTTTTCAGGGAAGAAGAAAAAGACTGTTGTGCAGATGATTTTAACATGCGTCAAATACTTGACACATTTGAATAAGCCACAATATCTGTCTTTATCACTGTACACAAGTTTTGCTTCTTCCTTTTTTTAATCTGGTTTCTCATTTGTCAAATCATTCTAAATTTGGGGATTACGCTAGGCATTAAATCATGGGAAAAGGTAGGCATGCCAAATGGATGCAAAAGAAAAAAAAATGGTAAACAGTCCAAATCTTGATAAATGCAATTCTTTCAGTAAGTGACAATACAGGTGAAACATTTCTCTTTTAAACTTTTTTTTCCATTAGTTTTTTGACAGGAGTACACTAGTTCAGTTTAATGAGATTCTAGTGTAAAAACTTCAGGGCTAAATAAAAGAAACAAATCAAAAAGGCCAGATGATTGCCATTTAATGTGAAAGAATGAAAGTGCAAACAATCACTATATGACATCTTGCTGTGCTAGTCACTGTGGAATGACAGGTAGAACAATTCAAAGTTACTGATCTAAAGATGGAATAACAGCTCATATGTTTGAAGTGCTCAAAAGATGAAGAAATAAAACAGACTTTGAGATAAGACATGGTTAAGCCTTTTAAATTCTCTGCCTTTTTGTCAGCATCGTTGCAAAGATTTTCCACCCATATCCTTCCTTTCCAACTCTTTCTTTCCCTTCTCTAAATCTATTTTATAGAAGGAATATCTTTAAATAACTGGCAATATTCTTCTGTTTGGATTTGAATTTTATGCAATCTTTGCCTAATAAAATGCATAGAAAAGAAGTATTGGCACTAGTGCAGCACTATTAGCTGATATTATCCTTAATGGTTATACAGGTAATCCTTGGCTTAAAAAGGGCTAAAATCATTTAGTAAATGTTCAAAGTTACAACAGCACCAAAAAAAGTAACGTATGACCAGTGGCTGGATTCAAATAATTTAACAACCAGTTCTCTGCCCTAATGATTTCTTCCAACAACCAGTTCACCAAACTCCTCAGAAAGTTAACAACCGGTTCTCCCGAAGTGGTGAGAAGTGGCTGAATTCCACCACTGCTTATGACCAATTTTCATACTTACAACCTTAAGTGCACTATAAGTGTAGCATCCCCCATGGTCAGGTGATCAAAATTCAGATGTTTGGCAACTTATTTCTTATTTAGGATGGTTGCAGAGTCCTGGGATCATGTGATCAACTTTTGTGAAATTCTGACAAAGTCAGTGGGGAAACCAGATTCATTTAATAACCATGGTACTAGCATAACAACAGCAGTGATTAACTTACCAACTGTGGTACGAAAGGTCATAAAATGAGACAAAACTCACTTAACAAATGTCTCACTTAGCAACAGAACTTTTGGGCTGAATTGTGGTCGTAAATTGAGGACTAGTAATTTAAATTCAATCATCTTGAGAAAGAAAAGGGTTTTGGGAACAACATATATATACAACTTAACAAATATATAATTTTCTATATATTTTCTGGAGTTCATTTATTCTTTTATTTCTGAATATTATTTGAAAAGCAAAGGCAACTTGCTGATTGCTTCAGCCATTCTTTTCATCAGCGAAATAACCTATTCTACTTACTGTTGGAAACAATAATCTGTAATTGCCGCTTTCATTCCTAATTTAGCCTGTCCCTAGCTTTTTCATCTCAATCTAATCTAAACCTATTTGAGCAAATAAAATGATATTTACCTCATCCTCTGTTACAAGCTTTCAAGATTACAGGCTTCAAGAAAAATCAATACAAAATTCCAGTTTAGCAGCAGGTTGGTGCTCAGAAAGAATGCTAACTTTTCTTTCTTATGTTTTCTGAGTCTCTACTCCCCTGCAGTGAAAACAGAGCTTAGACTACGCACACACATACACACAAACATCCATCAGTGCTTTGTTTGGTTCATGCTTAGTAGCCACTTTTGAGCTTGAAAGATGAAGAGTAGAATTTGGTCGAGCTTCTAACCTCTAGCTGTTCTTTCCAAACATACTACATATCTTACTAAGTTCACTAACAAGAGGCAGGTGTTGACCTCTTAGATGAATTTTCCTGGACTCAAATACCATCTTCGTTTATTATTTATTTGTTTCAAGCAGTTGGGCTTTACATTATCATCATACTGACTGACTGCTTTAAGGAAGGGTCAACTTTCTGCAGAGTGGAACCTCTTGAGAATTGAAACCTATTACTTTCCACAAGTTATTTTATTTAGCATTTGGGACAATTTTCTAATAAAAAAAATTTGAATGCTGAGTTTGTAAACAACCAAGAATTCTCATGAGTGCTCCACAATTGTATGTCTTTATGTGTGTTTGTGGTTTGTACATAAGTGTGTGAGTGTGTGTGTGTGTGTGTGTGAGAGAGAGAGAGAGAGAGAGAGACAGACAGACAGACAGACAGACAGGGACAGAGACAGAGACAGAGAGAGATATTTCTGATTTCAAATATTTTATCTCTATTTTTGTTAAAATTAGTAGATTCTTACGCAAATGTATGCAATGTGCATGTATGTGTTATGTACATATGCATAATATGTATGTTTTGTGTATATTATTAAAATAATTTCTAAACTGAACAGGAAGATCAATAGCAAACCATCGTCACATTCTGAAAGTTTTTTTTTGTTCATCACAAGAACATTTTAATACATATATTGTTGAATATTCTGTCATCATGAATTCTTACAAATATTCAAGAGAAGTCTTCCAGCACTGCTTTATCTGAAACATATGCATATATGCACACCTGCATAAATATTTATCCTGATTTTTAATGGTCCATACTTTCTCCCTTCAGTTTATTTTTTTCTTTCTTCCTCATCATGTTCTTCTCATCCTTCTCCATCCATAAAGTCAGCAATCCATGGGATCCAACCATTCTTGACAGTTTCATACCTCAGTCAGCTGCACGTATCTGGTTGCAAATCAGTGGTAATGTGCTGTAAAGTAAAAAAAAAAACTCCACCTCCTCAGTACAATTCAGAAACATTCATTTCATTTCTGCTATAGATGTATGTTTGAGCTTCCAGGGACTGATATCTTTATCCTGATTGGATGGAAAATACTACTATTCAAATTAGAACAAAGAGGGACTCGTGTTCAAAACCATGAAATTTTTCATAACTAGTGTAATGTAGTGGGGATGCTTTTTTAGTTTTTTTTAAATCATCAATACCAATCCATTTCATAAAATAACTAAGCTTTAATTGCATTATCTGGAGATATTTACAGCTAAACATGTACAAGATCAGGCTAATTAATTGTAATTGTATTTCCAAATTTTATATCACTTACAAATATCATATTAATACTTCCACCAAAATTATATTCCCTCATTTTGTCATTAATTTTCATAATAGTAAAAAAAAGGTTTTGCTTCTTATTGTCAATAGCAAAAGCTGCTACTTGTTCTGATCCAGAAAAAAAGCTGCTTTTTTCTGGATCAGAACAAAGGCTCTGCTGTTTCAACATCCTGTTCCTAATAGTAGTCAATCATAACCTCTAAGAAGCCCCAAGAAAATACCTCCTCTCATAATTTTTCTCTGTCATCTGTTATTCAAAGACTTTTCCTAGACTAGTTTCTAACACTGCTTAACAGTCACATATTGCAAAAACTAATCTGTCTACTTTAAATTACCCAAGCTTGCAGCAACCATTACATCCTATGGTAGCTGACTTCTGCATTTTATGCTGTGTAAAAGAAATTTTGTCTGTTATTTGAAAAAAAGAAGGAAAGGAGCAGAAGAGAGCAGACATGAAACAATAAAGGGATGTAGGCAAGATGGTTGACAGCTTACCTACCTAAATGCAAGTTAGACCAGGTGGAAAGAAGCATTTCAGTCATTCAAACATACATTGTTTTATTTCACTATAAATGAGAGTGGGAAATTTATTTTATGCTATTCAAGTTTCAGCAAAATATTTTACTGGAATTTACGTAGTTCTTGCTTTCTTGATATTACTCAGCTGTAGAACTTCACAGCTATCTATCAGACTCTCTTACCATATTTATCACTATAGGATCCAAGATAAAATAAGGGGAGTTCATTCTTTGTCTGCTACCATTATTCTCATTCAACACATCATAATCAATGTTTAAATAATTGCTTGGAATGCATACACTTTGCAATCTCATGCATCTGAAGGTTGGAGTATGCTAATCTGAATGCATTCAGGACTCAATTGTGAATTGTTGCAATTGTTTGCCTAGACTACTCTAAAATAAAGTCCCTGATTTCATCATGTTAGACACTGTATGACAAAACTGGATTCATTGGAAAAGAAGTTTATCTTTGAGATAAATAGATATGCATTCCAACAGTGTAAAACATAAGATTCGACACCTACCATAGTAGAAAAATAGAGAAGAAATACTTACAAGAAGGATCCGGATATCTAGATTGAGTGTGAGACAGCAACATGCTGGAGCTGCCAAAAAGCCAGTGCAATATTGGACTGCATCAATGCTTCCATTCTATGCTGCACTAGTCAGACCGATATTATAGGATATACATTGTATTTTTAAAAGTCCCTACATAAATCTTCCGAATGATTGTTTGGATTATCACAAGGTCTGTTCTTTGTGTCATATATACAGTTGATCACCTTTGCCTCTGGCCCATCCCCAGTCATCTTCCCCTCCCATGTCCTATCCTCTTCTATCCAAATTCTTTTAGCTTTCTTTATAATGCAATGAGCAATTAATCTCAGACTTGAATTCTTCCAGAATTCATCACAGATTATAGTTTAGTATGTTAAGCACTGCAGGACTGTGTTGATGAAAGAGAAGCTTAGAAACAGAGAACATCCCATGTTTTTGTCTAAATCTGACTTATTTCATGCTTTATTCTTCTGCAATATTTTATATTCAAAAAGGATATTATCTTTTGCTTTTACTATTAACTTTTCAGACTTGGGTGATCATCAGAAAGGTCACAATTCTATGTGTTCTGGTTTTTTTCACATCTGGCTACACAGCAGTTTTCTTCTTTGGCAAATCTTGAGACAAACTAACATACAGTATAGCCAGCTCCTCTTGCAAATATTGTTTTAAAATAATTCTAATTGTTGAATGTGAATTATAGAGCTAACCATCCAAACTGCAATATTCGAGAGTCAATATTTGGCACAAAAGATTACGTGGGTTCTTTAACTCTTTGCTGACCTCTAGTGGTCTTCTGGATTTTTGCACCCCAATCTGATAGCCTCGCTATCAGTTACTTTAGGAGACTAGTATTTAAGTCAAGTTCCATCCAGAAGAACACAACCTCTTCATAACTGTTTTCATACTTTTCAGATAGTTCAATAATAAATCTTCTTATCCCACTTTCTGTGTAGCCCTGCACAAAAGATTATATATATACATACATACATACATACATACATACAGACAGACAGACAGACAGACAGACAGAGACACACACACACACACACACACACACACACACACACACACACACACACACACACACACATATATATATATATATATATATATATATATATATCCGATATGAAGCATTTAAAATAGCTTCAGTAAGAAAACAACCTTGAATTGAAGCTGTGGAACATGGATGCAAGGTGCATTTGCAACAGGCTGGGAGTGGGGGAAGAATGATCCATCCATTCCTTCACTTAGAAAATAGTATGTAGCCCATACTGGAAATGGCCCAAACAGAACTTGTGCATCTTTGCTATATTTAAGATTTCTTCCTATGCCAAAAGTAAATTGTATGTAGGAAAATTGACATTAAAAACAGAACCTATTCATAATTAGGCATGTTTTTGATGGTTAGCAAAACAAATCTTTGCAAACAAGACATCTGTCCAGGTACTTTTATTCTAGAAATATTTTAAGCATTCCACATCAAACTATATGACTTTTATTCATAATATTATAACACTACATTTTAAGTAAATATTCATTTCTAATAAAAATTGAATCTAGATAGACAAGACACAGACACAGAAACATCTTTCATATACAAACAAATTAGCTTAACCATGTAACAAAATATAGCTTTGCCACTCTAGGAAAACATAAAATTTAAAAAGTAGTCTATTTAGTGTTCTGGAATATAATTTTGCTTTTGTTGCATTTGAAGAAATGAAATTTTCCTTTATACGCATCTATCCCAAGATGATTTCAAAGTACTTTCACTTAGAAAAGCTAGCTGCTATTACATATAAATTTTCAAAGCTTGTCAAGGCTTTGGAAGGAATGATGAAAATTACTATTGCACGACCTTCAGGTTTTCTTTGTTTCATAAAGGGCTAAGATAGCATTTTTGCCATTTTTCTTTCAGCTCAGGTCTTTCATCATAAATATCAAAGCATGCAATTATGCCTTCTCATATCCTACCATATTCTGCCTGTTTTGCTCCATGGTGATAGTATTCTCTCTTTTTTTCTGTCTATTTTTGTCTTTAATAAATGTGAAAAGGCTTGATGTTTATATTCATAATATTCAATTGTTTCTGTAGCCTATGTGCCACTTATTAAAAAGAATAAATGTGTTGATTAAAACAATGTGAGCATTATAACACCTTAAATGAAGTTCTGAATTCTCAGATCTTTAAGCTTCATAATGACACTGATTTGGCCTTTAGGTAGAGTTGTATTATTAATGATTATCATAGAAAAGGGATTGGTTTCTTAAGCTATAGTTGTCTGGACAGCTTTTTTTGGAGCATCATACTGAATTATTCTCCTTAATCTATCGTGGTTTTCATAGCCATTATATTACTTAGTCTCATGCAGGCGCTCCCTAAATCCTAAATTTCAGAGCAATCAAAGCTCCCATTCAAATCTGAAATTTAACTATTTAGGTGAAAAATAATGGCTGTTTATTAGTAGCTAGCAATTCTGAATTAACTCCTTATAATCATTGTTCTGTTTTATCACCTTTAAGATGTCAAGGTCTGGCTTCCAAAAGCTAGTATTTTGCCTATAGCCAGCATTTCATCATAAGCCAGGACTGATATTTTGCTTTCAGAATAACTTATGGCACTTCTTACTTATCTAAGCCAAAGTGCCTAGCATTAAAAGCCAAAAAAGATTCTTTTTCATGTAAGGCGTAAAATCCTACTGGCAGCTTTCCCTACTTCTGCAATAGAAATAACAATTCCAATTGAATAACGTTTTGATGTATTTTGTAATATTCAAAATGTTGCATGAAGTAAGTTCCTGACTTTGTATATTGGGTAAGTCAGCACTCGGGCTTAAGTTAATCCATTTTGAAGTGAAATCATGTAGACTCTGAACCAAAAGTAAAAGGAAACATGGTTGCTTATATCATCTTCTCAAGAGCAAACCAGTTCATAGTCTCTAATTTTTTTTATAATTATGCCAAACAAAGTCTTTCTATAAATTTAGAAATGGCCAGGTAAAATCTATATAGTCTTTAGAAATATCCAGTTTAACACCTTCGAAATATTGACATATTTAGCTTTTACTTTTAATAACATAGAACTTTGATTAGCCTTTACAATAGCTGGAACAGTTCAGGATACATCATATTGTTCCAACAGCAACCTGATAATCTTGATTCCGTAATGAACCCCATTTCCATATCTAGTAATATTTGACCAGGAAACCTGATGGCTTAGAGGGATGCTCTTTGGAGATCAGGCCTGCTCCAGTAGGTTCATGCATATCTGGTAAATATTTTAGGTAAGAAAATCAAGGACTGAGCTGTGGATGAGGCCCCTCCAATTGAATTTAGACAGGAATGTTCATATGAGGAGACAAGTAAACATTTTAAGATTTTTTCTTGTGGAGGGAGGATCCAATGTCGCGATGATACGGACGTACGGTCTCGATGTTCTGAGACTGCAGCCGATACTTTTGCTGTTGGGTGGTCCAATTGGACCTAAACTGTCCCACAGAGAAGGTGAACAAGAAGAATACATCTTGCTGATCTCAAAGACATCGCAAAGTCCCTGATGGATCCAAGAGAAGTTCTTCAAGCCGGCAACAAAAAATCCAGCCATTAGGCTGATGAAGTCGGGGCATCTCCAAAATGGAAGGATACAGAAAGAGAAAGTGTTTCCAGCTGGTGAGGAATTTTTGTCATTTTAAAAGAGACTGCCTATAAAAAACTTAAAGTTAATTTAAATTTGAGAACAGAAGAAATAAGCAGTGGAATTAAGCTTTGAATGGTTTTGGACAGTGGGTTATCTTACTTTTTAAATGCTATGTTCATGGATGGAATTTATGCAAGCCTTTTAAAATGAATGGATTAAGTTTTATTCTATTTTTTTTCTTTTATTATTATTCTTTGTAACCTATGGACTAAAATTCTACTTCTTCACTACTGTGGGCGTTTTTCCCCTTTTCTTCTCTAACTCATTCAAGAATTTGACTTTTTTAAAACTTGGAATATAAAAAAGATACAAAAGGAAACAAAGAAAATTGTTACCAAGGAGGGAAAGAAAAACAGTGCTGCTCGGAAGCTGGAAGTTTGTGTATTGGAAACAAAACACTCTTACTTTCCTTACTAATTATTTTGGCTTGGCACTTCAAGGTCTCACTGTTGGTTTATAGAGAGTGTTAAGAAGAAAGCATACATATGTTCCTTTGAAGTATATCTTTAACCAGAGAAAAGTGAAAATAAGACCTTATTGTGAATTTATGCTTAATCTTGTAAAAACCTTCTAAGCCAGAGCAACAGTGTTTGTCAGCTGCAGATAATGCACATCTTCAACAGCAGAAAGAAAATTTAACCCTGCAAAAGATATTGTTAGAAATTCAGAAATTATCAAATACATTTGAGAGAACGGAGAAGAAGTTGGAAAACCTAGAGCATCTAACAGTAAAATATGATGAAGAAGTTGGAGATGTTTATCAAGTGGAAAAAGTGGAGGTTAGAGTTCTAAAAACCGAAGAGGAAAATTATCATAAAGAAATTAAATCCACTGATATCTATGGTAATTGGTTTGTGTCTGGAAATGGAAAGAGTGGAACACTGAAAGAGGAATTAAATGGAGGGGAACTCTACCCCAGATGGCAAGGAATTAAATGGAGGGGAACTCTACCCCAGATGGCAAGCTACAGAAGAAGAAAAAAAACAAAATAATTTATGGATTTAAAGAGATAAATTTTATTAGCAACATCATTGATAACAGCACTGACAATTAAAGATAAGTTGATTAAGGAAATAGAAGAAGGACATCGAAATTACATGAGAGACTTAATAAGCAATGAGTTGCTAAGAGGAGTGCATACATATTTGATTAAAGAGATGATTAGAGGACTGATACCACAAATGGCAGAAGACATGAGATTGTTTTGCTACTGGAAAGATACAGGTTGATAGATGGAAGTGCATAATTTAAAACCAGTTAAACTTAGTGAAATTTAGTGACAATAGATATAGTCAAATAAATAATTGATCATGATAATAATATATACATATGTATTTTTATGATAAGTAATAATTTAATATGAACGTTTGAATGTACCCATGAAAGGAAGATTAGAAATCTTTTTGGTTATATGTAAAGGCTAATAAAAAAAGAATTAAGTTAAATTTAGTTAAATTTTGATTATTAGGGGGAAATGTTATGATACAGGATATAGTTAAATAAAGGAGGGGTAATTATACAAATGAAAATATATATGTATGGGTACAACATAAGGAAACTGGATGTAAATTGTAAACAGTGATTTGGTAAGGAGGATTAGAAATTTTTGTTACTAGATAGGCCATAAGGATTCAGTGTTATTGGAGGATTTTAGAAATAGCAAATGAAATACCAGTTTGTGGTTATGTTGTAAATCTTAATATATTTTATGATGAAGGATATTTAAACAATTGTAGTCAAATGAAAATGGAGGTATGTTGATGGTAATATGTATAAATACCTGAGTTAAAATACTTGAATTAACATGAATTATGGTTGATGACTGTGGAAGAGATGCACAAAGGTTTTTTGTAACCAACTGATACACTTTCTACAGTATGTAAAAAGGAGGATTCTTTGTGTTGTGTTTGTTTTGAAAATTAAGAATAAAAAAAATTATAATAAAAAAAGTATTTTTCTAGTGAGTTAAAGGCTTTTATTGAAACCCCCAGAAGTTCCAAGATATTCCACACAACGAGCAGATCCAGTTGCCAAGCTCAGCAAGACTGGAGTGATACTGGAGTTGTTGACAAAGCTCAGTCCAATGAAGACACATGATGCAGTTCAAAGTCACTCCAAACAAGCTGCTCTCCAGTTCTCCAATTCACAGAAATACAAATGGAGTAAATGTGAGAGCACATTCAGACTTGGAAGATTCTGTTACTCTAGCTATCACAATAAGGTAGTCCTGACCTATATGGCACTGGTTTATGTCAGGGACTTGCCTCCAGCCTCCTCTTTGGATATGAATTTGTAAGAGGAGGAGGAGGAGCTAGGTTCTGCCACCTCTGAGGAAGAGAATATGGGGGCATGGGAAAACTTGGAGGGAGCCAAGGCAGACTTAGCCTGAGCCAAGATTAGTCTGGAGCAGTGGTGGATTTCAAAATTTTTAAGAAACTCTTCTGTAGGTGTGGCCTGCTTTGTGGGAGTGGCTTGCTGGCCATGTGACTGGGTGGGAGTGGCTTGGCAGTCATGTGACTGGGTGGGCATGGCCAACTTGTAAAATGTAGTGAAATTCACTTAACAGAGCTTCTTGCTTAGCAACCAAAATGTTGGCTCAGAAACTCTGGCATTTGAAGCACACAAGTCTTAAATCTGTCAGGTTACAAGACCCTTGTACCCCTAACCCTTTAGAAAAAAACTCCAGGGGTGTTCAAACCTGACAGCTTTAAGACTTGTGGACTTCAACTCCCAGAATTCCTCTTCTCGCTTTTCATCTTGATGATGTGCTGATGGGCAGGGAGGAGGGAGCTGGAACCAATTCTAAACGACACTGTAGATTTGTGGAACCTCTTCTATAGAAGAGGTTAGAACTGACAGGAACCTACCCCTGATCTGGAGGCTTCAGGTGAGAAAAGAGAGTAGCTGATTATAGTCAGTGAATATGACTACACCTCTTCCTGATTCAGGATGTGTAGGGTGCAGAGAAGACAGGGTCAGCCTGCTGTCCATCCAGTTATTCAGGCTGTGACTGCTGGACCTTTCCACTCCCTGGTCCAAGTCTTCTCATGCCCCTATATTCTCTTCCTCAGAGTGCCAGAACTCAGCTCATCTTCATCCACCTCTGAACTTTACATCAAAGAGGAGACTGGGGACAGGTCCATGACATAAGTGACATCTAGGTCAGAATTACCTGATTGTAATAGGTAGAGTAACACACTCTTCCAAGTCTGAATGTGCTGTCCCGCTTACTCTGTTTGCATTTCTGTGAACTAGAGAACAGCTTGTTTGAGACATTTCTCAAAATACTTTTTTTGTCTTGGGCTCAAGCCCACTTATCTTGATAGTACTCTTCTTCTTTGAGCGTGTAATTTCAGCAACGTGAAGTGCTTGAAGCTTGGGTCTCAAGCCCCCTCAATAACCCATGCAAGTTTTCTGTAGACCTTGAACCAGTGGAAGTTATGCACCTCTGCTCTAAAGCAATCCAGAAGAGAGATTCTCTTACTTTAGAAGGGATAGTTTTTACCAGCTATCCTTGACTATTAAAAAAAAAAAAACATTGTAAAGCCAGAGCTCCTCCATATGACCTTTGAGATTTAAATTGCTGTTGTTTGTTTTGTAAGTTTTATTTTTAATTGTTTTCTTTGTTTCTTTTTATTTTTTAAACACTTTTTATTGGTTTTTAAAAATATAAAATACAAGAAAAATAAAAAGTAGTGGAAAACTAAGAAGAGGGGGAGGGAAAAGAAAATAGTATAAAGGGATAAAAGGAAAGAAAAAGGCACCAACTTCCTACTCTGTTTAGCATAGTAGAAGATTATACTGTTCTACAGTATATTCTACAGATATAAGATGGGATTGTTGTCACATTTTATATTGTTTAATTGGTTGTTTTATTTAAAGTGTTTTCTATTCAAGTACACTTATTATTATCATTTATAAATTAAATAAATAAATAAACAGCACTTGGTTTCTTCATAAAGAAGTAGTTTGAAGATTTCACCAGGGTAAAAGCCAAATAGATAGTCAAAATGAGATATAAAAGATGGAACCTATTAAAGAAATGAGAAAGGTGGCTTTGCAGCTTAACTTAAGTTAACTTGTAACTTAAGCTTCTATTGAGTAAGTGAAATGGTCACCAAATGAGCATCTGACATTGGACACCAAGTCTATATCTGACATTGGCCTCCAAAATTTATTGGCAATCAGTTAGCTCACTGTCCTTAGTTCCAAATTATGGTGCAGCTGAAACTCCTAAACTATCTGCATGGGACATCCCAGTAAGAGTAAGAAAGCCAGATGGCTAACTTTGGATGAGTCACTCTCTCTCAGCGAAATCCACTTTATAGAAGACTTGTTGTGAGGAAAATAGGAAGAGAAAGAAGTATTATGTATATTCACTTCCTTGAATTGCCTATAAAGTAATTAAGATGAGATAAAACCCAAATAAATATATAAAATAAAAATTATCATGAACCAATCTGAAAAATGCATTGTAATGCACAGGTACAGTATAAGTGATACCTTCCTCAATAGTAGTAACTGTGAAAGGGATCTTGGAGTTCTAGTGGACAACCATTTAAATATGAGCCAGTAGTGTGCAGCAGCTGCCAAAAAAGCCAACACAGTTCTAGGCTACATAAACAGAGGGATAGAATCAAGATCATGTGCAGTGTTAATACCACTTTATAATGCCTTGGTAAGGCCACACTTGGAATACTGCATTCAGTTTTGGTCACCACGATATAGAAAAGACATGAAGACTCTAGAAAGAGTGCAGAGAAGAGCAACAAAGATGATTAGGGGACTGGAGACTAAAACATATGAAGAACGGTTGCAGGAACTGGGTATGTCTAGTTTAATGAAAAGCAGGACTAGGGCAGACATAATAGCAGTATTCCAATATCTCAGGAGTTGCCACAAAGAAGAGGGAATCAAACTATTCTCCAAGGCACCTGAGAGTAGAACAAGAAGCAATGGGTGGAAACTAATCAAGGAGAGAAGCAACTTAGAACTGAGGAGAAATTTCCTGACAGTTAGAACAATTAATCAGTGGAACAGCTTGCCTCCAGAAGTTGTGAATGCCCCAACACTGGAAATCTGTAAGAAGATGTTGGACAGCCATTTTTCTGGAATGGATAGGGTTTCCTGCCTAGGCCGGAGGTTGGACTAGAAGACATCCAAGGTCCCTTCCAACTCTGCTATTGTATTATTATTATCTGTATGTATTAGCATTATGTGAGTCAGTCTCTCCTCCTTCAGGCAGGTATACTGTATATCTCAGCAAGTTGATGTCTCTCCTTAGTACCATGCTTTATTTCTATGTAGCTGTAAACCTTTTCAGTTTATTCTTTCTGGACTTGCTTCATGAACAGTTTGAAAATGAAATATTAATGGCAACTATTAACAATGATATAAATAAAATCCCATGTTACTTAGTATTGAAAAATATAGATTTTTATTCCTCACTCATGATTTCTTCATAAACTCCATAAAGCAATATTTACTTAGACCTGCTTTCAGAACTTCCACTCATCTTTTTATTTTTGTTTATTACACTCAAAAGTTTTATTAAATTTGCACTGACATAAAGAATGAATTGTCTGTCTCACTGTGAATTGTGATGTCACATGAATGTGAACTTATTGCCTGTGTCTTAAGCTAAATGTCAAGAGATGTACATTTTCCTTATAGAAATAAAATTGCTTTCTGCTACCTTTTAAAATGGCACAGTAATATGTATATTATATCTATTCAGTATTTAGATGAAAATAAGCAGGTGAACGAGGTGACTTCATCTAACCAGTAATATTGGTTGTGGTAAGTATAAAAACGTTTCAAGAACTGATGGTTAATTCATTCAGTTGTTTCAGTTCTATGAGAAAAAAAAATAGGGACATACAGTATAAGCAAAAAGAACTTTACACAGCTAGATGGGTTTAAGAGTGAGTGGAGTTCATTGCTCATGATGGAAAATGCACCATTTTCTAGCTGTTATAGATTGAGATCACTGGAGTTGCAATCTATGTGTGTGCTTGTGGATGTCCTTGTATATGTTTGTATATGTTTGAAATATTAATTTTTCTTTTTTATTTGTCCTTTGCTTTTTTAAACTCCTGCAATGAGAGGTTTTGGTGTCTTTTGGCTTTTGGGGCTGTATAAACTAGACAAGAAGGGATGCAGTTGCTCAGCTGATCTTATCGATCAGAAAGGTTGGCAGTTCAAATCCCTAGTGCCGCGTGAGTTCCCGTTACTTGTCCCAGCTTCTGCCAACCTAGCAGTTTGAAAGCACATAAAAAATGCAAGTAGAAATAATAGGGACGACTTTGGTGGGAAGGTAACAACGCTCAGTGCACCTTTGGCATTTATTTATGCCACATGACCATGGAGATGTCTTCGGACAGCGCTGGCTCCTCGGCTTTGAAACAGAGATGAGCACCACCCCCTAGAGTTGGGAACGACTAGCACATAAAAGCGAGGGAAACCTTTACCTTTAAACTGGACAAGTGGTCTTTGAATCATCAATTAAAGGCCTCCCCTGACATCTCCGACGTTTTGGTCTGTATGCTTACAGAATAATATAAATAATTTAGTAATGACAATTGAACTTTCCATCATAACATTACAGAGGCTCAGGCAACAAACAACACTTACAGCTTTCCTTCTTGGTGAGGACCTCCTTAATTGTATTAACTGTAACAGTTTTTTAGTGATCATAGTTGGTTTGTCCATATACCTAGGAATGCATGCACAAGATGATTTGTTGGGAGCTGGGAAGGGGAGATATGTTTATCACTATTTGGGCATACAGTAGGTCAATAGTATACAATATTTCCAAATTTTTGCTTCCTTTTTAAGAACCAGTCCATGATGATTCTTTATAAATCTTCTAAAGAGAAATTCAAAAACTCAAACTCATCAGAAACCAGTTTGAAGGAGAAAAATTATACACAATTGGAATAATGAGACAGGGTGACATGAATCCCCAGGAGCATTCAGAGACCATGGGATCTGAGGAAGAGACTGTCCTGGGTCATCTGATATCAGGGGATGAGGGGAACTGATAGCTTGTCAGTCTCCTACACTAGCAAAATCAGAGGACAATTGGTGGCCAATGGTTAGTGTCTTTGAACAGCAACAGACCGCCTCTGATGAAGAGCAGCTGCCACCCCCGATAACCAGGCATAAAGAGAAGAGTCTAGAGATGCACAGAGGAGGTTGGCGAGATTACTTATGAGCAAGCAGCCTCGCCCCTCCTAAGATAAACACCAGGCTTGGGGTGATTTAACCATATGTGGGGGAAAGCACATTTGGTGGAAACAGCTGTTTGCTTCTGCAGTGCAGTCTCTCTGACGTTGTGAACTTTGGACCTTGCTTTGTAGATATCAGACCTTGCTCGGTTTTGTGGACTTTGGACCTTGTTCTTTTCCTGTGGATTTTTGGTCCTTCCCTGTAGAGATTGGATCTTGATCTTGCCTTATGGATTTTGGATTTTATTATTGTCTGATGGATTTTGTACCCTGCTCTGTGGGCTTTGCTCTTGCCTTGTGGAATTATGCACCTTGCTCTTGTGGATATTAGACCTTGTCCTTGGGACTGTGCTCTTAGCTCTTCTCTCCTCTAAAGAAACTAGGTTCAGGGTCCCTTTAATTTACTCATCTAATTTATTGATGTAACCTTTGAGTTATATTGTTATTTTTATAATTTTCAAACTTTTTAATCTTAAAATAATTCTGATTTTAATGTTAATTTTATTGTGTATATTGTGCACCACCCAGAGTCCTTCTCTGAGGCAGAAGTGTAGTTAAGAAACAGGAAATATAAATAAAAACAGTTTTTTGTTGCATTCCTAGATTTTCATCTACTTTGAATTGTCTTTGATTCTGGGTTTGTTCCTTTATCCTGTCTTTTCATTGTCCTACAGGATTAAAAACTGTCTTTATCCTGATTTATGGTTTGGCCTCATGATTCTGTTCTGGCTTCTGCGTATCACAAAACTCTGGAACATACATATCCAATTCTACACACTAGATTTGAGACTTAGCTCTTTCTTGGCATTGAAGTTGGCTTAAAAGAGGAACTATTGATAATCATCATGTCTCCCTCGTCAACCATCATCACAAACTCAAAAAAAGGCATGCTAAATGCTGCTTGGGTCCATGGAAGTTAGGGAT
This sequence comes from Thamnophis sirtalis, assembly GCF_051295495.1. Classification (NCBI taxonomy): domain Eukaryota; kingdom Metazoa; phylum Chordata; class Lepidosauria; order Squamata; family Natricidae; genus Thamnophis; species Thamnophis sirtalis. Next base: position 132,086,825 of record NW_028261382.1, on the reverse strand, counting down.
TCTAGCCAACTGGCATTCTTGTCCAGGAATAAATCCTAGATGACAAAATGTTTTACTATACACTGATCTGGCATCAAGTTAGAATAGAACAACACTGAATGGCTGTTTGACAAGGCAATTTGGCTGAGAGTAGATCTGTGCTGGGTTTTTTTTTCTTTTCTTTTCTTTCTTTTTCTTTTTTTGAATACCTAGTTCAGCATAGCAATTCTGTGAGGAAAGATAATTATAGCAAGACACTTCATGAATTTGTGAAGTAAATTCATGAATTTACTATAAGGTAATGGTAAGGCAACTGATTCTAGCCCCAACAGGAAACCCTAAGGTGCCCCTCATAAGAGTGGTAGCAATAGCACTTAGAGCTATAGTACTTCATAGTACTTTACAGCCCTGTCTAAGCAGTTTATTGATATAATAATCTAGATCATCATTTTACCAACCTCAGAGGGATGGAAGGCTGAGTCAACCTTGAACTGGTCAGGATTGAACTGATGGCAGTCGGCAGAATTAGAATTAGATTCTAACCATGGCACTACCACCATTCATATGAGGTACTACAATTGCCACACTGTATCTCAATTAGTTTTGGCATTGGACTGGAGGAATATGGGAAATAGATTTAATAGTTCTAATTCACTGCCAAAAAGGCATTAAGAATTGTTAACCTAATCTTGCATAACTTCTTCTCCAGTAATATTGTACTGCACACTAGGGCATACAAAACCTTTGCTAGACCAATCCTCGAATACAGCTTGTCTGTCTGGAATCTGCACTGTAAATAGGACATTAACACAATTGAGAGAGTCCAGAGGTATTTCACGAGAAGAGTACTATACTCTTCTACTCGCAACAGAACACCTATGCACCAGGATCAAAATTTTGGGCTTGGACAACCTAGAACTAAGCATAGTATGCAAAATTATCATCTACAATGTCCTACCTATCAACAACTACTTCAGCTTCAACTGCAATAATACATGAGCGCACAATAGATACAAACTCAAGGTAAACTGCTCCAAACCTGATTACAGAAAAGATGACTTCACCAACCGAGTAGCAGTCTAAAATGTTCTACCTGACTCTGTTGTTACATCTTCAAACCCCCATAACTTTAAACTTAAACTGTCTGAGTTGACCTCACCCCATTCCTCTGTAGGGGCGTGCATTTGTGCACCAGTCTGGCTACTATCCTTGTCCTAATGTCCCCATTTATTTGTATCCATTTCCTGTGTTCTTATTCATGTTTATTTTATTCCTGTTATCTTGTACATGAGTGATAAAATAAATAAATAAATAAATAAATAAATAAATAAATTAATAAATAATAAACTAGATTGGAAGGAAATACAGTCATTAGTCATAATGATCTCAGCCCAAAGCAGCTTCCTATATTCATGTAAGCCAATAGAAATGAAAGAACATTTAAACAAAATAAAATATTAATCAATAAATATCAATATCTATTTGTTCCAAAAAATAATTTCTCATTCTTAATTTAATGTTGCAGGAAGAACTGCAAAATTCTCTCCTTTTCTCTGTTAATTTTTTGGGGAAACAATATTTGTATAATGTGCAAGAGTAGTTTTTTAAAATAATATCTTTTACATTTTATATAATTTTTTCATAGAGATAAATTGAACAATTAAGTCTGTCTTATTCTTTCAGTCTAAATAATGCTCTGCAGCTGGTGAATATATTCAGAAATCAATGAATATAAAAATAACAAATGTTATTAAAACATCCGAAAGAGCTAAACTAGATTGTTATATGAAAAGGTTTTCAGATCTCCAGTAGCTCATGGGAAGATTTTGACCTCTTGCCTGCCTGAAATCCATTAGAAGCCACTTGGCTCTTACAATGTTCTCTCACATCAGCCCAAACTGCATTTACAGTGTTAAACCTCTGTAATAAAGATACCCTATACTGAATAGCATTTGAAAATGCATTGTATTTTAATCCATAGTGCTTAGACTGCAGATCATTTTAAAGGACGACCAAAAGTATGGTCCATGGTAAAGCTCTCTTTAATTGGAAGGAACACTTTAATCCATTTTAGCATTCTTTATGGTTATCAAAGAATAAATTGTTTTCTTTTACAAAATATAAGTCTCAGATTGGCAAATCATTCAGACTTACAGCTGAAATTAGATTTCTAAACAACTGGCTTTGCCTTCACTTTGAAAACTGTTAAAGTGGATGTTTAAAAAGCTGAAAATAAAGCTGCAATCCATGTCTTTTAAATAGCAGTCAAAATTTTGATGTTAGTTCCAGTGGGAAGTTGACAGCATTGACAGCTGTAAAATAAATGACACTGGCTTGGTTCAAGATTTAGTTGTACATAGAATAGCCCCATTGAAATCGATGGGACTTAAATTGCTCATGACTAATGGAGATCTCATTGATTTGAGTAGTTCATTTCCAAATGTGACTGATTCTGAAACTAACCCTTTATTAACTAAATAAAATTCTATGACAATTTTAGATGATCTATTTTTAGACAATTGGTTATATGTTATATTAATTGGATCTGATTGAATGGAAGATGCATGATTTTGTGTATGGCACACTTTATTGCTATTTTAGAATGTGTTGCTTATTCGTGTGCATATTCAAATGCTGGTTACAAGATTATATTTCCTGCCCATAATTCAAATGTCAATTCTTTTATTAGAAAAATAAAGAGAGGTAATAAAGAAGCTTAGGAATCCATTATTTCATTAGACACTGCAAAAGATGGAAAACTGAAAAAATTCAATTGAAGGAAAACAAAATTCATACCAAGTCCCGTATTATAGTTTGTAAAAAGCTGACATAAGCTATTTTACCACTGGCATATAATTTCAGAATTGATTGCTAAAATGGATAGTATATTGGAAATGTAATAATTGGGTCAGATCATTTTCCATATTTGGTGACTGTTTGGTCACCAGACCCAGGAATCTGCAGGTGTGACTGAGTATAAGCAATGGTTGTATTGATTTATTACTGGTGGCTTTGTTTTTAACCACAGCCGTGGATACCTTCTTGTTATGTTTTATGTTGTTTTAAGTACTGTTAGCTTCCAAGAGTTATGAACCTGAGATAGGTGGACATCTGAATTAAGATACAGAATTAAATAAATAAATAAATAAATAAATAAATAAATAAATAAATAAATAAATAAATAAATACAAAAATAAATACTGTATTTTCGGAGTATAAGACACACTAGAGTATAAGAAGCACCTTAATTTTGGGGGAGTAAAAAAATCTGCCTACCAGATATTCATCTGGCTAGCGTCCTTAGTCTGGTCAGCTTCAGCACATAAGTTTGCTGGTTTTGACATACATGTGCATGCTTTTTATTCCCTGATTGGGGATAAAAAAACAGCTTCTAAAGCACAGCTGATCGACTTAGGTGAATGAAAAAAAGCTACATTCAGAGTATAAGTTGCACCCAAATTTTCAGCCTCTTTTAGGGGGGGAAAGTGTGTCTTATACTCTGAAAAATATGGTAAAATATTGTAAATGCCAACAATTTTTGAAAATTATTTATAATGAAACAAATGGAACAAATTTTACATTTCCAAATGTTGTTTTCAACCTGCTGCAGCTTACTGAATATTACATAACTTTATGTTCCCATAAAGCACTCATTCATTAATTCATTTAATTTCTATTGCTGCCTATTTCAATCAATGACTCCAGGAATCTTACAATTAAGAAAAATACTACAATAAAAACATTTTAAAACAAGAAAAGCATACAAAATAAATATATATAGTCAGTTAACAATAATCCCAGGTATGGCATATTTAGCAGGAAAACAGCCAAGTTTTTTTTTAGAACTTTATAAAAGGCTAGCAGCATTGGAGTCTTTCTAATCTCAAAAGTAGGATATTCCAGAGATCAGGAGCTATGGCATAAAAGGCACTTCTTCTCATCCCACCAGCTGACACTCTTTTACTGTTGAGATCTGTAGCATGCCCAATCTACTAGATCTATAGTATAGTATTGCCTTTATTGTCATTGGACATCATGTTTACCACGAAATTGGTTAGATCCAGTGGATAAAATAAATCTGACACAAATTTTAATTCAACTCCTTAATTTTTAATTAAGATACCAAAATAAAATATGTAACCAAGCACAGATTATAAAGTACATTGCAGCTTTAAAATGACTAGAAAAGAGTAATGGAATATTTGTTTTTGTAACTGCTCAGATTCCTTGTATGCAGTAGAGGTTTACATTTAATTATAAGAAATCATAGAAAATTATGCCTTTGGGAAGATGCTATACAAAAAAACCAGTAAGTCAAATATCATTTGATTATTATCTACAACATCTACATCTAGTAATCATAAAATGCACATCTTTCTTGGATATAGAATCACTTTGAAAAGCACAATTTTTGTGTTCTTGTTCATATACTGTTGAAATGCAAGTGTAAAAAGGAAAGCCAGTTTGATTAGGGGTTTAAAACACCAGGATAGAAAACTGGAGACTGTGAATTCCAGTCCTGCCTTACCCACAAAGCCAACTGAACAGCCTTGTGCCAGTCATTCTCTCTCTCAATTCTAGGAAACCATTTCTCAAATCTTGCCAAGAAAACTCCCAGGACTGATCTAGGCAGTCGCCAGGGGTCAATACCGACTTGAAGGCACCACTGATTAGTCATTGCATAAAAGTTAACTACATTGACTGCAACTTAAGTGAAATGTTAAAAAATAGAACATGAAGATTCATTTTCATTTGGCCCTGTAGCAAAAGCAATTGGAAGACTTGTGTGGAATTTACACCTATGTGGAAATTGTGGAAATGGGGAAATTCAGCCTTTAAAAAGAGCCTCAGTATGTAGCCTACTAAGACAATAATAAACAATTAAGTGATTTTATATTGATTGGACTTAAATGAATCAAGTTTTTTATGCCCGGTTGACATAGGCAGCTATTTGGTTGCCTATAGTTACCTATATTCTATAGAAAATCTGTACTCCTATGTTAATGTTTCATGCATTAATGCATTCAATTCATGATGATTTGAATTATGATCTTGTTTAAACTTTTTTTAAAAAAAAACTCATGTCTGAGCAAAATATGTAGCATTTTGCTTTGTGCTTTGTCCGTGTTATCTGTGGTGGCTAAGGACTCCCGAAGCTAAATGGACAGAGGGCAAGATGAGTGCAGGCAGAGCCAAGGGCTTGTAGTTTCTATGCACTCCTGTTTTTCATCAGTGCATTGGACTCAAGGGTAAAATAAAAAAGGGCAAAATCTGATAATAGTTCTGTGAAGCCTTTCTTCCCAAGGGGAAAAGAGCAATATAAGGTATCTTCCTGACAAGCACATTGTTTCCAGGAGTTCCACAGGGAATGTCACAAAAATAAACCATGTGACCCTTTTTACGTGCATCTGCATCATTTTGACATAATCTAAATTTGTTGCCTACTTGTGTATCTACCAGATTGATGGCCTGGTCCTCAGCTCTTCTTTATACTCTGAAAACAGAATGGAAGATATTTCTGCTGAGCATTTAAGAAGACTAATTGCTTCCAAGTAGAATGTATTTCTATATTTACCATACTAAAAAAAACCCTCAAATCTAACATATCACATCAATCCAAGCACACTTTATGGTTTATCAATAAATGTTATGTGAATACTTTCTGCTGGATAGTTTAGACTTCTGACTGTTTAATATATATTAACAAAGCATTTGATTTAATTGTCTGTAGATTGCTGAATTTAACAATTAAAAATGATACTCCTGAGGATAGGTTACTTATCTTAGAAGCATAACTGTTTAAAAAGAACTCAAAAATTTGTACTGGGCAAGAAATGTACTTGGCTGAAATGGACAGCAGTGTCCGCCAAGGTTCAATATTCAGACCATGTTTATTGGATTTATTTGTCAATGATTTATTTCTGGCTTCTGTTAAATCTATTTTACAACTATATAGATGATGCAATGTTACAGCTTAGTTCTAATTCACTGGCCATTGCCTAGAAGTATTCTGATAATTTATAGTGATGGGTTTAGAAAGTCTTCTGAAAAACAAGAAAAACTGCTAGCTCTCCATTTTTCAATTAACTCCAAGCAAACAGATCGTTCTTGCATTCCTCACTTAAGCAAACTCGCCAGTTTCAATTCAAGATGACAGTAGGGTTACTCTCTATTTTTAAGTTTTCACAGAAACAAAAACATGTAAGTTATTCATTTTTACCAACTATATTGCAATATTCAGTGCATGGATGAAGTTTTCAAACACTAAATAAAGATACATTTTTCAAACGTTGAGCAATACTATAAACTATACTGATTAAAAACACATTAAAAGTAGGTAAGTAGAAAAAAATTAAACTTCAAAAACAAAAAATTAAAAAAGGTTGATAGTAATTTAAGAACAACTACAGTTACTCCTAGAATTACATAGAATACTATGTCTTCTAAGATATAAATGGACAGGTTTGAAATAAAAAGGAACCAACAGAAATATGATGAAATTGTTTCAGGCCAATGCTTTTTCTCCTTCTCCTAGGACAAATAATCCATCTACTTCTAGAGGCCATTTACAATGTATTTTTAAATGTAAATTTTATGAAACATCATTGCATTGGTCTTATGACTTCTGTGCTTTTAATCACTAAGATATGTGTTCTGTGCAATGGTACATAAACAGAAGAAAATTGTATCCTTTCCGCTAATGGTTCTAGAAATAAAAAGCCATTACAGTAATAATATTTGTACTTGGCCTTAATATGTTTGCATGGAATCTGACTGTCATCAAATAATTGCAAATAGGAACTGATGAGGACATCTGGACAGATAATTACATAAATAATCCACTTTACATAGGTATAAGGTGAATTTTTGGATCTGATTTGGAAAGTAAGAAGCTGAATAAAACTTGTAATCATTTCCTCCATCACTGATGCATTGTTTATTTATTTATTGTAGGATAAACATCTCTTAACAGTATTTCTGCTCTGACTACAAAATGTATAACTGGAATGGGTTTTCGGAAAAGCCCACTGAAGTTTAACTATGAAGTTTTAAATAAGTCATCTGTACCTTTGGGGTTTTTTTCCACTGAAAAAGTTCTTAGGAAGCAAATGTTAAATACTTTTGTATTAACCAAAATAATCCTCCAGACACAATCTTACACCAATGTAATCAGAGTCTTAATTTACTATTTTAGTGTAAAGCAATAAGCTTTAGTATAAAGCTATATGCTTCTGATGGAGACCAATGAGATTCCAGGCAGATGTACTTATACAAGTTTCCCTAAAAACAACCATATGGGCATATAATTAACCACAATTCTGATGTACTGCATTGAATGCTGCTATTTAATGATTATTTAATTTATTCCGCAGCTAAATGATATTCCATTACTTGGAATATTATTGAATTTTTCTTGGTCACTTTCATGGCTGCATCTATTTACAGATTGTTGAAGAATTACAAAATTGTAATATGTCCCAAGGGTACTTTTTTCAGGAGGCAACTAGGCTTTCTTGTTTTTTTCTTTGAAGACATTTTGCTTCGTATCCAAGTAGTTTCTTCAGCTCTGACTGGATGGTGGAGAATGAAAGGATTTATATTCCTTGCAGACAGCTGATCATTTGCATTCTTTTAGAGAGTTGTTGAGTCTACCTGGAGGTTTATATGTGGCCTCAGGGTCACCTGAGTAATACAAATGGATGTGGAACCTTCTTGGCTGCAGAATGGTTTCTGTCTTGTGTCCCTTCCCTGTTGAAGACAGGCAAAGGCTGTTGGGGATGAATCTGTGTTGTCTACATCTCAAACTGAAGTACAAATGTTTCCTGTAATCTGCAATTTTTCTGAAAAATCCGTTCATACTCCCACACTATTTGAAAGGTGTTCATCCCAAAGTGCATAGCTATAAATTGTAATACGAATTTTCTCTAATATATACCTCCCAGATTAGTCAGCAGATAATCCCTTAGTTACCTAGTGGCTTTCTCACTTTTCAAAGTCCAGATACAGTTCTCAGAACAAAAGCAGAATACCAAATCGGGAAATAAAATACATTTTGAAACTTATATTTAACAAAAGTATTTAAATGCAAATATTAATGCAAACATTTAAAATAGCATACATTAGAGCAAACATACTGTATTAGGAGCAGAAAACAACAATCTGATTTCATGTAGTGTAGATGATTCTCACATCTCTATCTTCAGTTATATAGCTACAGATGTACAGTAGATATAGGTATAGATAATCCTAACTCATTTTTATCTAAACATTTATAGCAATATACTAATAGATTGATGAAAAGCACTGAAAGTATCACCTGTAAGGAGTGTTCCAGAGCTTCATATCTTTGAAAGTATATTTGTGTTTTCATCCAAACTTGGTCATATATTCAGACCAATTTGGTTGCGTGCAAACAATCTGGCTTTCTATTTGTTTAAGTGGCTATAAATTCAAATTGATCAGGACTTAGTGAAAATTAGAACACTCTGTATGAAATGCAACCAATGAGATTGTGATTCCAGCAGGCTCTAACTCATGTTAAAAGCCCACAGGAATGTTTCAGATTGTTTAGTGTGTTCTTTTAAATAGTATATTACTTCATAGTGTCAATACCAGAAAGACTATTGATTTAGTTCACATTGTTTGCTTTCTTTTTTTAATTCATCATTTTAAAATATTAAAAATAGCAATTTCTTAATATATTGCATTCTTGAGTTCTCCTTCATTATTATTGTCTATGAATCTACCTGACAGTTTTTAATATTTTTAGTGCCAGATGCAAAACTCATATAATGGCCACAGTCACTAGCATAATGTAATCATATAACTGATTTCTATATGTGACTGCATCATTCATTCATAATATAAAAGGATGTACATTCTTTTATAACAATTGCATCTTTCAAAAATCATTTCTTTGCAGTTGTAGGAGAAACAAAATTAGTTTTATAAAGAGTACAAAATATAATTTCATACGTACTATAGAAATCGGTACATGTTACTCTCCCATACTCTTGTCTTCTTTTAAACAGAATCTTTAAGCAGAGCCAGAGGTGTGAACAGTTCAATGGGGAGACCTGTTTGAGATGAATTGCATGTGAACGTAAGCAGAATGCTAGGAAGAATGGAGAAGTGAGACTCTGAAAGTGAAGACCTGAAAGCCCAGCCTGGCATATGTTACTATCTGTGGACATGAAAATGCTTTTCAATTAGTAAGCATTTAAATTAGGCCTATAAACTGTATTAGAGGAATTAAATAATCAGGTCCCACATGTGTGTGATAAGCATTGCCAACAAGGTTTTAGAGAGAGGAGAGAAAAGGAACAGTTAGTAATGCATCAAAGAGTGTGCTGGAAGTCAGCCACGTTAGTATCAAAGAGTGCCATATGTCAGGGGAGTTTCATCTCTATAACAGAAACTTGTGATTTAAGGGCATTCTTCATATAATTATCAAACATTTACACTCCATGTATTTACTCTAGAATAGTGGCATCTTGCTACCTTCCTTTAAGTATTCTTCTATTCCTTTTATGCCTGTGACACATAATGAACAGCAAGGTTATGCAAACATGTATGATGGCTAAAAGCTATTATCCTGCACTGGACGATCTTAAACTAATCCACAATTCCTGGAAATATAAACAATTGGTTTTGAAGACATTTACTTTGGGAATCGTCTAAAAAAAAATTCACATCTTCCTAGGAGCATTTCCAATCCAAATTACTTATGGTTTATAGCAGTCCCTGGTGCTACAGTTCAAGTTGCCACTAAGAAAAATGTTATAAGTAAATATGGATCTGGAGCATCAGATGCAGCAATGACAGCAGTCTTAGGAGAATCAAATCAAATCAATCAATATGTTTAGTGAAAGAAGATTCTGCATGACAATAGTATACCGAACATAATGCAGCATGTTACACAAGGTCATGATGAAAAGCTGTCATACTTGTTTCTTTTAGGTCTGTAGCATGAGTCCCAGTGGACCAAAGATTGTAGAATGGATCCATAAATGCAAAGCTAGAAAATATGAAGAATGAAAAGGCATCATTCATGATCCAGAGGAATCTTCTATTCTGTTCAAGCATAGTTCAAAAAGGGTAAAAGAAGGCTATGTATTCTGCTGAATAGATCAAATAGGGTTAAGATAATAGTTCTGGCAAGATCTTTATTGAAATTCACCTGTTTGCTAGACCTTAAATTCATTTGTGAAAGAACTGGCTTGTTATAATTGAAGTCAAGTTTACATTCATCTATTAGAATAGAATAACAGAGTTGGAAGGGACCTTGGAAGTCTTCTAGTCCAACCCCCTGCCTTCAGACAAATGGTTATCCAACATTTTCTTGAAAACTTCCAGTGTGGGAGTATTCACAACTTCTGGAGGCAAGTTGTTCCACTGATTAATTGTCCTTCTTTTCATTAAACTAGACATACCCAGTTCCTGCAATCGTTCTTCATATGTTTTAGCCTCCAGTCCCCTAAGCATCTTTCCCTTCTCTGAGAAGGAACCCATCACTTACCTCTTTTATTACTAGTCCACATTGTTAATTGCTGGTTAATTGATCAGATGGGAATCAAAATGGAGTACCAAAAATACATTTGCTTGTCTTATTTTGCTTCATACATGGATTCTACTTTAGAGAAATCTCTTCAGCATGACTTAGGCAGATTGAAGAAATTGTGTACCCAAGAACAGCTTTTTCATGAACAATCTTTTAAGATAAATTATAGATTAGCAAGGCATGTTGTTTGATTTGTCATTCCATGTTCCAAACTTTTGAGTGGGTCATATGACTTCTCCCTTAGGTTTTGAAAATATGCATATCCACATCCAACAATATCAATCTGGAACAGATTTGCTCAACAGCAGTAACCTGACAAATTTGAAGGCCTTTCTAGATGTTGCAATTAGTGCCTTGAAATATCTTGTATAAGTCTCCAGAATCCAAAGTGCTCATAGGATTTCAGGGATTTAAAATAATAGCACAACTCTAACTGCATATTAATATTTAATTTGGCATTTTAAGTGCACCTAATAATAGATCATAATACTGCAGACAGAGCTCTAATTTGCACATTTCTGAAGGATTTGAGTGTTTCCACTATGATTTCCTGTGGAAAAAAAGAGAATAAGAAAGTGAGGGGAACCATTTTCCTCATGATGAATGCTAAAAATTAATGTCTGTCTTGCTGTCTCATATCATCTTGTGCTTTGGCAGCTCTCAGCTATGTGACAGATGCACAAACTAACACATTTCTACATTGTAGAGCTTTACCAACCTTTCCTGAATGCTTCATTTGATAGTTCTAGACATGCTTTTGCTGGACAAGAAGAAAGTGTGTGCTACTGCTAAGTTTCAAAGTTTAGAAGAAATTGTTCCAAGCTTTGAAACATATGCTACACATACAATATATACTATATCAGGATTAAAAAGAAACAATTATTATTTTTACATTTAATTATAAAGATACAACCACAGTATACAGATCATAGTCCAATGTAAAACCACATTTGGATGACTCTCTCGTTTTGTTAAGTAACATATAAACAATTCATTCAATTTCCTTCTATTGACCACTATATGGTTGATTTTATACTGGATGTAGGGTAATTTTGAATGGCTTTCCCTTCCTTCCTTCCTTCCTTCCTTCCTTCCTTCCTTCCTTCCTTCCTTCCTTCCTTCCTTCCTTCCCTTCCCTTCCCTTCCCTTCCCTTCCCTTCTTTCTTCCTTCCTTCCTAGCTTGCTTGCTTCTTTTTTCTTTCTTTCTTTCTTTCCTTCCTTCCTTCCTTCCTTCCTTCCTTCCTTCCTTCCTTCCTTCCTTCCTTCCTTCTATAACAGAATATCTGTTCTGTAATAGTTTTTAGATGAGGCTTCTAAATGATGTTGCCTACCTAAGTATTCAAACACAAAAGGCAACTTATCAAAAAGACAAATTGTTCTCCAAGTTTGCAGCAAGATACTGTATTTGTCAGGAAATTCCTACAGCCCTTCCCCCCATTTATTTACAAGACAACTGCTTTATAATCCATTTAAACTAAGATACTTGCCACTAGGTGGCTATTTGTGATCTGATCATTTTACCATTTTAATTACATTTTTAATATCCTGGGTGCATAAACAAGGATAAATTACAAATGTGGGCACAATCTAGCCGCTAGCTCAGGAACATTCGGTAATAACATTGGCTTTTGTTTGTGCTTCCTCTTAATTAGATTCTGAAATCTAGGCTTTTATCAATCAATAATTTCAGTTTCAGAAATGCCTTTTGATCTTACATTTCATGTTTGTTTTCGGGAAATGATCAGGAGAACAAAGCTTATAATTTATGCAGAAATAAGCTTTCTGCAGAGTTACAGGCACATTCCATAGTATCAACAGAATAGAGGAAAAACTGCAGTCTAAGCTTGACACAGGTCTAATTAGCATGCAGATACATCACCTCATTGGCAATTCAAATAGCTTTTATATATATATAATGTACCTCAAATTGTGCAACTCACAATGTATTTGATTTCTAAAGCCCCCTGGGCATCCCATAATGTTTCTCTTCATCCCTGGTATGAAGCAGTTATTGAACAATCTGCTCTGATTCTAGCTATCTTTTCAGGTGTGGGGGAGAAAACACACACACAAAACTCCTAAACCTTGTAACCCAGGACCAGCTTCTCTTCCCCATTTGCCTTCTGCAAAATCTTGCTTGCATGCCACACTGTTGAGATTGAACAATTATAGGTTACCTTGTAAGTCGCCTGCTGCCACTGAGGCTGATCCATAGAAAGATTTGTTCTTGTGACACTCATCTTTTTTTTTAAAAGGGGGAGGGGTAGTAGGATATCCCTGAGAACATATTAATATGCAGCACATATCCATATCTCTGAATGCCAGCTTTCCATTCTTCATTAAACAAAAGGTCTGGATTTCAGTGATTGTTTTTCCCCTTCACATACAGACATACTTTCTTGCTCACTTTCATTTTCCTTCCTTCCTTCCTTCCTTCCTTCCTTCTTCCTATCTTTCTTCCTTCTTTCTCTCCCTCCCTCCCTCCCTCTTTCCTTCCTTCCTTTCCATGCATACAAACATTTATGCTTGCCTTAAACAAAGCATCACATTGTTCTCCTGAGTGGGGAGCCTCAAATTCCATGCAGATTGCACAATGTACAAGCAGAGTCCTGCCAACATCAGGCCCTCTTTCTCTTTCTCTCTCTCTCTCTCTCTCTCTCCCTCTTTCTCCCTTGTTTTTTCCCTTTCCTTTCCTTCCTTTTCTTTGCCAAGCAGCAACAAGTGGCAGAATCAATGGTGTACAGTTATTCAGCAATGTAATTCATTTCACTGGCTTTGGCATCTTGCCAGATCCGCCATCTGTCTCTTGCTCTCTCTCTCTCTCTCCGTCTCTCTCTCTCTCTGTGTCTCTCTCTTGAATTTGTCCTACATTTTGTAACATTACGTGCTTGCCATCCTTATTCTGTGCCAGAGATAACGCACGGCTCTTAACCCCCCCCCCCAAGAATTCCGGCGTGGAGTTCTCAGAGTTCGGTGCCAGTTTGGATGCTCCAGTTCAGTGCCAAGAGAAGAAAACAGTAAGCCAGAAACAAAGGAATAACTGCAGGGGTGGAAATGGTGCTCCCATACATCCAGTTGCTATTGCCTCGTAGGATTTATTATCATTATTATTATTGATATTATTTAAAGCACTGAGATGGATCCGTCTCACAAAGGAACTTTTTTCCAGCTTCGTTAGTGTGATCTTCATTTTCTTCATCGGTTGCTGGCACCCCATGCCACTGCAGAGCTTTGTTGGATCCCTGCAGATCCCTGCCACCAAACAACCTCCTGCATCGAAAATGGGATGACTACGCCTGGATCTTATGTGTGCTTGCTGTTTGAAGCTGCAGAAAAGTGAATAATCAATTAAGTATTGATTTCTTGTAAGATTTGTAAATTTCAAAGGCAAGACAAAGAGGATGGCTTAAGGAAAGCACTGCAGGGACTTGGCGTAAATTAGACAACTAACAGCAGTGCAGAATAAAATAACACCTCAACTGAATATTTCCTTGGAAGAATTAGCACTAGCTATTGGAAGACGATGGTGTATTTAATCAAGACAGCAGGCATGCTTGAGTTTTAAACCGTGAAACCTGAGAGAGGAACTAATTATATCCATCTTCTCCCACCCCCCCTTATATGGAGCTAATTTGACTGAATGGATGCAAATGTGTTTTATTTATGGATGAAGAAGCAAGCCCTACAGCATGGACTTTAGGATCATTGCATATGCTAAGCATGACAGCATCTTTTAAAATTAAAAGCTAGAATACTTTGTGTATACGGAGAAGGTATTTATGTGTAGAACAAAAGGTAACGTGTTCATCCAAACAATGTTTAGCATTTACAGGTTAATGATGATTTCTGCAATGCCTTTCTTTTCTTCGTTTAACATTGCTTGACTTTTTGCATGCGAGAAGATCTAGTAATCAATAAATGTGTGATTTAAATTACTAGGATGTTCAGTGTGTTGTTTTAATTGTCCTTAAGTTTCTGAATTTGTTTCTTAGTTATGCAATAATATTGTATGGGGAAGGGAAGAGAGATGTTTGGTTGCTGATGTTGATGTTAATAACAATAATAATGTTCAATCTTCTTATAAGCTAATTATAATGATATAGTTCTACATTTAGCAAAGAAACCAAAATTGTTCTGACATTATGGCACTTATATTTACAATGGGCACAATACTAGGAATTCAGTAAAAGGGGTTTGTTGCATTTTGCCTATGAAGAATGTTGCTGATTGATTAACTCCTTCTCTTCTGAAAGCAGAAAACAATGTACTTTATATAATGCACTGCTAGAAACATTGTCATTTATGCATAATCATCTTGAAAGTCTTACCCTAATTTCTTACCATTTATACTGGTTCTCTTATTCCTTTTGCATCCAATTTATGTTCCCCATCCTTTGCCATCTTTTCTTTTTCATATTTGTTGTCTTACATGCTACTTTCCCTGAGCAACCACAGGAACCAAGTTACATTAAGCTTCAACACAAAGACGATGTAAGAATAATGAATCCTCATTTGCATCCACATTTGTATTCAGATTTGCCAGGCTATAAACTTGGCAGATCAAGCGGAATATTAAGTAGAAGTTCCCCTTGTAAATGGCATGCCTTGCAATTGCTGAGTCGCTCTCTCCATTTTTGTTGTGATGTCAGTGTCTATGTGTGTCTGTAGTGGCAGGTAGAATCCTCAATAACTGGAATGTATTGGACCTCTTACTGTTTCCAATGTGATGTCAGCATTTTAGCTCGAGCATGTGACTGGAGCATTAACTCTATCGTCTGGGGACCATGTGAAAGAATTCTTTAAGCAAACAGATAAACATGCTAGTAAAAACAAATTGAGTCCTTGTATCAACTGTAGATTTCATTTCAAAGCTTGGCTCAGAGAAAGGCCAAGGCAAAACATATATAATCACCCTTAAATCTATAATCACCCTTAAATGCTCTGTAATGTGATATATTATTTTATTAAGATAATCTGACACTCTTACTTGCACGCCATGGTGACTATGAGCTTCAGTCTCGATTAAAGGCCTTAGGCCTAATTTTGTTTTTAGAGCATTATTGATTTAGACACATGCCATATTTATATTCAGTGTCTAAGAGTGCAGTGTGGCCCTCATTCCTAGGAACTAGACAGTGAAAATTCCCCTGGAGGTGAAATTTGACATGCAAAAAATCATTGCAAATTATGATTATTGTTTAGAACTGTTTCCATCTGCTCAGAGGTTTTTCAAATAAGTTGCCTGTTTGAAAAATATCACACTTTTAAAAATAGTCTTTCATTGGAACTTTGTAAAATAATTATCTTAGAAGGTTTGAAAACATCACTACAAATTCCTTTGACTAGGGGCAGAATCATACCTCAGTTTTTTTAAAGGTTATATTATAATTTCTATTTTTCAAGGATTTACAGGGTAAGAAACTGAAGTCATAACTGGGCAACTAATAGCACCCTGATGGAATTGAAGTATAAATTGAATCATCTCATTTTGAGGCCAGCTTATAAAATGAATAGTTTTGAACCCATTTACCAATGAGAAGAAAAGAGGACAACCAGTGCTATTGACTCTGAACTTTTAATATGAAAAATATTACTTGCTCTCTGTTCAGATGTGATAAAAGCATTGCTTATTTATCTAAAAATCCTGCAATATTTTCACCAAGATATAATCAAATCAGTTAATAAAGAAATCTAGTTATCACCAATTATACAATTTGTTAACATCTGGGGAAAACTTTGACTTTAACAAAATATGTTTTAAATTCAAAGCGGAAATAACCTAGAACAGATTGCAAAACTCTGCTATTCAGATATATATTCCCAATGATACCTTTCACATTTACTATACAAACATGGATTCTCAGAGGGATCCCCCCTGTCTCTTAAACAAATTAACTAATTAAGAGCAGAATCAATAGTAATCATATTTTCCAAGTGACAGAAAAAATAAAACTTCTGAAAAAATGAACTAATATGAAAATAATATTTCCTAGCAGCATGTCCACATTTTGTCTAGTCTTTTCTGGTTTTCTGGTTTTTGCCATACTGCTCAAAGTGAATATGTTTTTCTATAAAATGGGTGTACTATATATTGCTGTACAATATGGATAATGACACTTTTGAAGGTTACTGTTCTGCAATGACTGAAAGTCCTAATGTTAGGCTGCCCACTATTTAATGCACATAGTGGGCATTCCTGCTATGCCATTGAATGGATGGAAACATTACTAACCTTCTAGTTTCCAGCTTTCCATATATTTTCCCATGAAAACTGCTTCTTAAACCAAATTATTGATTTTAGTCATTAGTGGTTTCTGTAACCACACTAAAATTTCACTAAAACAGAGATTCCTAAACTTTTGGTCATCACACCACTTTTTAGTGCAATCTTAATGTGCTTACCTTTAAAAATCCAGTCATCAAAATGAATACAAATGAACAATAAAAACAATGCAATGAAACTTTGGGAAGTATGGATTTATTGTAACAATGTACAACTTGCAGGGTCTTCATACTTCCCCTTTGTGTCTGTAGATTCAAAACCCTGCCTTATGGTTTTGTTTGTTTTTATATTTTAAAAAGAATGCCTTTAATGTAGCCATAAAAAGAACAAATTCATTATTTGGCCTAGAGAAATACGGTCCTTGTCCTTTGTCTATGCAAGCCAGCCATGAATGTACTGTATATTCACTGCCTAGATATTGTAAGAAATTCTAAATGTAACATGGAGCCCACAATATGATATGTACCACCGTACCCTAGGGATTTCTACTACATGTAGCTGATAATGTATAGAAAATAAGTAGTATATGTATCATAGTAGTTTATATATACAGAGAGATATCATTCTCTTTTATTTGAACTTTAGACACTATCCTTTAGGATATTGAAGAACAGTTTTACGCGTATTTCCTGATAATGCATTCCTATTGAATTCATAATGCTTTACTCTGTAGGTATATGCCCACTTCTCTGGGTATCCTAAGAGAACTCACTGCAGTTTAGTTCTATATAGACTTATTCCTATTTACTAAGTAATTGTCAGTTCTTTATAAATTAGATACTTTAAAAGTGTCAGTTTGTTCATCTTTTTCCACTGTCATAATTTTGAATGAGAATAACCACACAATTGTGAAGGTGTGGTCAACTAACATTCAAAGAGAGATTGTGTAAATCAACATGAGTAATTGCTATTTAGTTCCAACTATTTATTGAATACAAAGTAAATTACATTTAATTTCCACTGAGACTTTCCAGACTTAACTTAGCCATTGTTAACTTTATATGTTGATTTCAATGATGCATACATTCATTTAATTTAGGCTGGTTTTATTTTATTTCATTCTGAATTACGGTATTTGAATTTGTACATTTTGGAAAGTAATTTTTTGCATCCAATAAAATACAATAGTAGCAGTAGTGAAAGACAGTGTGCTACAAATAGTAGTAACAGACTTGATCAACAAAATAGTTGCTCTTTCACTCCCCATATTCTCTACATAGTCCAATTTTGCTGTGGCAAACTGGAAAATCAAAATCAAATTGCAAAGGACACTCGGAGTTTGTAGGAACCAGAAAAGAGAAACAGTTTCTTGGAAATATTTGCACTCAAGTCTGCTCATGAAATGTTGGATGTTGATGTTAATGTTACAGTTATGATTTAAAATTGAAATACAGATTATTTAATAAGCAAAGCCTATGTATTTATTATAAACTTTGTTAGAGGAGATGATAATATTGAACAGTTATGCTATCAAAATAATAAAAGTCCAGGATTCTATATGTATCATAAAATCAGATGCAGATACATATTTATCATGAATTCATAGATTATAATGAATCCAAAGGTGATTCTCATTTTATTCAATTCAATACAATCCAATAATAAACGTATTCAAAAATCTTAAAATGTTTATTAACTTGGAGTCAATCTTGCTTTCAATTTCATTCTATCATCCTTCAGTATTGACATTTTCTCTTGATCCATTTTAGTACAGGAGAAGATACAAAGACAAACTGATTAATTCTACATACCAGAATACTGAAAATACATTTGCTCTTCCATTTGAGTGTTCAAAACTTAGGACATTTGTGCTGCAAATCTCAATGCACATTAGAAAATTTAGCATTGGACATCTGAAGAAATAATTGCACAATGGCTCTGCTTGTAATAATTCCAGAGCATGGTTAAGTATATATTCAAAGTCACCCTTAAGTAATGCTATGTGTGGCAAACAATGATGAGGAAGCATCCATGATACATATGCTTTCAGTTATATAAGAAATTAGGTATATGTAAGAATATGAAAATTGCTCTAAATAACAGATCAGTTTTAGTTCCACGGTCTATCAAAAACCTCTGATTAGAATGTGATATTTCATAGATGAAATCTCTACGATGTTTGTTTGATCTTTCATGCACACACAATTCATCAAAAGTTGGGATGTATATGTAGATCTCTATTACTTGCTCCCCATAATACAAGTCCAGAGTAATTTACATATTCAAAACATTATATGTTCAATATAACATTTACATGCTAATTGATAGCATTAATTAATCAATGTTTTTGTGAATTAGCTGGTAGTTAGGTATTTCATTTTGTATTAACTCTCCAGTTGACCTTTCTTCCTTCTCTCTCTCTCTCTCTCTCTCTCTCTCTCTCTCTCTCTCTCTCTCTCTCTCTCTCTCTCATACACATCTTTGCTTTATAAATAAAACAAATGGAAAGAGATTTTTTGTTATATGAAAGGAAAAGTTGAATGTAAAAACTAGAGAGGGGTTAATTTCTCTAATGTGCTTAGGAAAGCATTTGGCAGAATTTTCATTCTGCAATGTAAAAGGTGAATGTGAAAACTTGGGAAGTAAGACAGGAATTATACAGATCAAAATTTTACTCTTCAGTCAATCATTGAAAAATATTTACTGCAAATTAATTTGGTTAGAAAAAGCATATGATCAAGTGAATGCACTTGAATTATGTAATGTTTTGCATGAAACAGAAGTTTGTTGCTGAATGTGATATGAACAGTTTATTATTTATTTATAAATCAAATTTTTATAGTTGTGTAGCTCACAGACACACACAGATACACACAGACACAGAGAGAGAAAGAGAAAGACTGTAGGCAGCATACAAGAAGTCAAAAAGAATTTAATATATACTAAACAATGGTTGGCATTACCATTATTAGAAGCACTAAAAAATTAGGAGAAAAACTAAAAGAAGAAATATTTGGCAATGAGATGTTAGCAATAGTGGAGCCAATTCATCAATTTACCATTCCCTGGATTCCCTAGGCCTGATGACACAACCAGGTTTTGAGGGACCTTTAGAAAATGAAAAGTGTTGAAATAATAAATATATATTCTATAAGCTGTAGTAAAGCATTAATAAGAATAAATTGAATGCTTCATGAATAGTTCAAAGGTAGAAAGTAAGGAAGAATAGTGTAATACTCTCTTTGCTGTTAATTGTATTTATAAATAGATTATTTTACAGTATTGTCTGTAGTGTGTGTATGTGTATTCTTGCAAAATAATTATAATTTATTTTACACATGTCCATGTATATATAATTGCAAGATTAAATGATATTGTTATGGATATATGTGTACTTTATATGCAGATGTTGCCATTTTCTTGGTCTAATTGTTTTCAATGAATGTTACAGTCAAACATTGCAGTGAAGAATATGGATCTGAAAATTGTATCAGAGACTGAAAGAATTGTGTTTGACAGGTAAAATGAACAATTGCAAGTCATACATAAATGATGAAAAGTCAGACAATTGGATGAATTTGTGCAGCTTGATCAAATGTATACTAAAGATGGGGCAAGGGATGGAGAAAACTGTAGACAAGAAAATGCTCGTCAAAGCATAATTGCTACTGTACAGAGATTAATTTTATAACTTCTTTGTTGAAAGAATGAAGAAACAGGTATATTACAGTATGCTATTGTATATATTATTATATGGAAGTGAAGGTTAAGTATGTCAAGAGAAAAATAAAATTCATTGAATACAATGAATATCAGTTATTTAATAAAATATGGTAAAACAAAAAGAGATAAGGTCAAGGATGATTGAGTAATAAATGAATGAGGCAGCAAACAAAGGAGTGTGGTTATGTACTTTGAGGTGGCTTGTTCACATAGAGCAAATGAATGGAAAAAAATATATGAGGGGAGAATGAATGGGCTAAAGAAAGATAAAAAAAGAAAATCATAATTGGATTGAATTCATGAGATCTTCAATATGAAAGAATGAAAGGTTTACATTATACAAGATGGAGGAGAGAAATTTTTGGAAAGATAGGCCAAATGATATTGGCACAAACCAGATTTAGTTAACAATACTTTTCATTAATGTTAATGTCTACCTTAAATTTATTTGGCCTACTGGAATTCAATTGATAAAATCATTTACCCTGTTTTCCCTAAAATAAGACATCCCGGATAATAAGCCCAATCAGGCTTTTTTCTCTGTATTGTGTAACATAGAGGATAGTATGAAGGGCTTGCATGCATGTAACTTAATTAAATTCTTGCTTCTCAATCTCATTTCAAACATAGACAATTAGAAATGGGTCTATCAACCATATTGGATGACACTATTTGTTACTTTAGATGTTATAGTTAATGCTTATACAAATAGAAAATGAGAGGAAAGAAAAGAGGATAGAAGCAATGGAGGTTTATATTTATTTATTCAACTTTCTACCACCTATCTCAATCCAATTGACTACAATTGAGATAATGGAACATGTGATCCAAAATATTATATATTTTTCACAATGTTCCAAGCCATTGTTTGAAGAATTATCCAAATTAATTCACTGGACTTTTTGAATGATAATTTTAAGGGATGGTGTACTTTGTTGAATTCAATCTTATTGTGATATGACAATTCTCCTACTGCAGGTCAACTCAATGGCCAAAGCAACCTGTTCTAGTGTTATGTGGGAACTAGGCCACTGTTATTATATGTTTCAGAGAGAGTCAGTTGGGTATAATGGTTAAAGGATCAGGCTATAAACTGAGAAACCATACGTTCTAGCCCCACCTTAAACATAAAGCCAAGTGTGTTACCTTTGGCCAGTCACTTTCTGTAATTCTTAGGAAGGAAGCAATGGCAAATCACTTCTGAAAAACCTTGTCAAGAAATCTGCAAGGACCTGACCAGGCAGTCTCCAAGAGTCAGACATAACTGAACAACAACAACAAAATATTTTGACAATGTTCTATTTTGGTAGGTCACTTATAATGTAAGCCATGTTAATCTACTTTACTCTGTTTCAAAATTCTTAGAATCCTTTCTACTGTATTGTGTTTTCGAATTCAATTTACCCTGTTTTCCCTAAAATAAGACCTCCCCGGATAATAAGCCCAATCAGGCTTTTGAGCGCATGCACTAAAATAAGCCCTCCCCAAAAATATTGCAACACAGCAGTAGCCATGAGATGATCACGCTCACTGCCTCCTACACGTCAAAAATAATAAGACCTTCCCAAAAATAAAGCCAAGTACTTTTCTTTGGGGGGAGGATCAAAAGAAAATAAGACCCTGTCTTATTTTTGGGAAAACACTGTATTAAGAGTCAAAATTATACCCACCTCTCCTTGCCTGATCTTACAGTTACAGACAAATTGTTGTTAATGGATGAATATTAATGAATATTCAAGATAATGTGTGCATCTTGAATAAAAACAAACAAAATAAAGCTTGGTTCTCGAACTCTTAATTATTGATTTTCACCACAATAAACTGAAGGATTATGTCAAATAGGATCTCTGAAGTTACCCTCCCCCCAAATGTGGAACTTCCAAGTAAGTAACTTTGGAATGACTATAATGATTTATTTTTTAGTAACAAGATTCCCATTTCCTGGAAAGTAAAAATAATGCATGGGTTCTTCAGAAAGTTTAAACTAGAATGTCATTATTTTAGGGCAGAGGTCATAGACAGTGTAAGCATTTAGAGAAACAAACTGTTGTCATATTGTGTCCTACATCATAAGGTGCTTTAAACATATCAAAATAAAAAGATACCTCGATCTGAAATGTTAAGAAGGTCAAATGAGTTGTTGTGTCTCCCCTCCCAGCCACCCCCAGGAAAGAAGTGGATAGAACTGGGTTGAACATCATCATATATATAACCGGGGAAGAGGGAGGATCTAGTACAGACAAAGGAGAAGAAAATATTCTCTTTTTTTATTACTCCCTCTTTTAGAAAAGAAACCACAGGTGGGATCCATGAAAGCTTATAGAAGTCAAGAGAGGTCAAAAACCAATTTTCTCACTTGTTGAAAACACCCTACTGATTCTTTGTAGGTTATTTCCACCAACCCACCCACCCCTTCTTCTTCATCTTTTTTTTTTTTTTTTGTATTCTTGGTCATAGAAGAAGCTTAATAAGCAGGCATATTATTGTACTGAATTTCCCTCCAAAGCCTAGTGACATGGCATTTGGTTCATAGATTCAGTCCATAGCATTAATATAAAATTTGGTGGCTTCAATGTTGCTTGTTTACTCCAAAGCAAGAGTTCTACTGGAGACAAAACTAAAAAAAAAGTAGATTTCCATGCAAAACTTTAAATTAATAGTTTCTTCCCTACATTAATATTTATGTGCTATAGTAATATAGGAAAGCTAAACAATTGAAACAATTTTGTTCGT
This sequence comes from Thamnophis sirtalis, assembly GCF_051295495.1. Taxonomy (NCBI): domain Eukaryota; kingdom Metazoa; phylum Chordata; class Lepidosauria; order Squamata; family Natricidae; genus Thamnophis; species Thamnophis sirtalis. The sequence continues at coordinate 132,063,606 of NW_028261382.1, read as the reverse complement.
ATAACACCATGATTGTGAAATAAGCCTGTCTGCATTTTTTAAATTGAAATACAAATAACTTTTTTTCCAAACTAGATTAATTAAAATACACATTATTTAGGATCTTCCTTTGTGTATAATGAATGCGTACAGGAGGTTTTTCTCTAATAAATTGCATCCAAATGATATTAGAGAGGATAGTAAAAGAGATATTAAATAGCTTAACAGCAACAGAAAAAAATGTCATGATGCCTTTATCATTTGAAAAGGAAAAGAAAAGTCATTTTCCTGATCAAACTCTAATTTTTATTTTTTATTCATTAGGTAAAATATAACAAAAAAGCAAAAATGAAGAAAAGAGAGCAATGAATTGACATGCATAAAATGAATTTACTAGAATGAAGGTAGAAATGTGGTAATTATAAAAAATTAAAAATTAAATGGAAAAACAAATAAAAATTACAGGTAAAAGTGTTCTAGTTACCCCTGTCCCTTTCTTTTTTTCTCCCAACCACTAATTGCTACTGGAATATTTTCATACTGTGCTTTGGCTACCTGAGATCATTGCTCATATTAATTAATTATGTTAAACAATTCCTTTTTCTTTAAAAAAATAGCTTGGAGTGTCTTAGCTAGACGTGCTCTGTATTGTATGTAGGGAAAACATTTTTATTTGAATTTTAATTATACTTCTCCTGAGATACAGTGAATTTTTCCATTGCCACATATTCTCTAATTTTAGCCTCCCAAACTTGCATTTCAGCAAGGTTTTTTTTTCAAATATTCAAATATTTTTTTCAAAAATGATTCTTGCTGCTATCAGCATGTATATTAATAAATTGTGATGCTTTTTATCTATATTATTTGACTAATAAACTAATAACTAATAGAAATATGTGGCTTTAATTCTAATTTTATTTTGAGAATTTTATGTCTATTTTGGTGTATTTCTTTGGTGTTAGACTTTTGAATCTCTGCATCACCACCACATATGGTAAAATGTTCTTTTTTTGTTTGGCATTTCCAACATTTATTGCCGCATAACATAAATACATAGATACAAAAGTGATATTAGCCTTTGAATGAAAAATAGCAAAAATCTGAAATGATTAGGTAAACAATAATTTTTACAATTAAAATTTACATTCATGCATAATACTTACCATCAGTTTGCATAAAGTTGGATTAAAAAGTACTAAATGTTTAACAGGTGTTCATTGTAACAAAATATTTTGACAGTACCAACATATGGGATAGTAGTTTAGTGTTACCAAAACAAATTATTCAGACAGAGAAGATAATTCATTTAGTTACTTTGATTTTTGTTTTCTTCAGTAGTTTCATAAATCTTCCTGTGATTTGAACATAAAAACTAAGTGCATAGTTATCCTGTTTCTCTGTACCAGCATTTCTTAAATGTTCTTTTTTCCTCCTTTCTCACTTTTAAAAATCATGGATGACTTCAACAAAAGTTTTGGTTATATTTATATGCATTTATTTATATGAGTTATATTTGTTGATATTTACCATATTAAAATTAAAATTGACACATTCACTGCAGGTACCACTTCACACAGTTTAATGGGATTTTAATATTGTATTATTTTTCAGCATAGCCTGGCAAATAATTTTGATTTCTGAGAAGGTCTCATAGGATCTCCAGGATCCTAGGACTGAACTTTAAGAAGCACTGCACTATATTATTTTGACAGTTAGCTAGAGAAGAATGCAAGTGTCTTCTTCTAACATCAGAAAATTCTCTGAAGAGAAAATCCAAAAATATCAAGGAAGAACACCAGGCTACAGCATTTCTCTGCATGTAATAAGCTTTGGACATTTCCCAAATGCCTCGTACAACATTTTCAAATGATGAAATCCTGTTCTTCATGCCTTTGTTAGATGAATTAGGAAATCAAGGAATCTACACTATAACTAGTCTCCATTTATTAATTCATCCATTTATTTATATCCTGGAATCTTATCCCAAAGTCTTTCAAGAAATTACCAAACAACAGAAATATTCCAGACATGATCTGAAACAGAAATGCAATCATATATCCGAGCTTATAGCAGTAAAATCACAACAAATTGACCCAAACTATCAACTTAGAAGACTTCAAATGTCATTTTAAATAAATTAACCTTGAATTGTTCCTGGAAATATACCATGAATAAGAATCAGTTCCAAAGATTTTATAGCTCAGATTTCCATCACAATCTCTAGATGTCTATACAACCTTACTTCAGACAGAAAGAAAATATGAGGCTATGAATTTTTATATAAAATACTTTTTTTAAAAAGCAAAAGATAAAATGGAGAGCCTTTCCAAAACTATATTATCGGCAAAATCCACTATACATGAAAAATTGTAAAAACAAATGCTTAGCGCTGGTAATAGTATATTGCCTAGGACTGGACCAACCTAAATTCAAATCAAGGAAGCTTTCCAAGTTACCACTTCTCACAAGATTCAGAAAGAAAAATATTGCAACAAATTTCTTATCCAGTAATTTTAAGAATCACCCTCTATGGAGCCCCAAAATCTTAATATTTCATCATAGTGGTTTTTAAAATGTTTTTATTATTATTATCATTGTTGTTGTTGTACAATTGTATCACAGCGGCCAGTTTATTTTATTTCTTGACATGTGTTTTTTATTATTATTATTATTATTATTATTATTATTATTATTATTATTCTGTGTTATGGACATATCTTTAAATTATTGTGTTATTGTTATTGTTTATTTGCTTATTAAATAGTCTTTAAATCTAGTCACAGAACAATCAAAATTAATATATAAATAGTGGAGTGGAATAGTCACTGAATGATCATTTCAAAATTCACTCCAGAAAAATTATTGTATTTCGATGCTTAACAAAGAAAATGGACCTAGACTTTATATCAAGTGTTATAGTATTATTGTAAATGTCACTCACATTTCAGTGCTCCTAAGTGATTAAATGTAACAATGCTGCTTTGGTCTAGTGGTTAAGGCATTAGGCTAGAGAGCAGGAGAGCATGAATACTAGTCCTACCTTAGCCATGAAAATCAGCTGGGGACCTTGGGGCCAGTCATTCTCTTAGCCCTACTCAACTCACAAGGTGGTTGTTGTGGGGGAAATAGGAGGAGAAGGATATGTTGGATATATTTGCCACCTTGAGTTATTTGTAAAAATAATAAAGTTAGGAAATAAACAAATGAACAATCAAAAGTAAATGGAGACTGATAAATGTCATGGTCTCCTGAACATTATCGAGTCTGCTACTGTATAGAAATACAGATTTTTCAGGTCTGTTTCAGTAGAGAAATGTAGCAGAAGCATTCAAACTGTACTTTGTCCCTGCTTGATAGATCCTTCCAAACAAAGTGGAAATGTTTTGAGCCCATGTGGCTATGCAAAGGGCCATGGTGACAGAATACTGCTCTTTGATACACTTTTCTTCATTCTCCTATCTGTCTAGTCTGAGCACTATGTCATAGTATTTTGAAGTGGGACAGATCTTTTGAACATTAGACATCCCTTTGATATCTTTTGATATCATTCTTTATTTCTTGACATGTGTTTTTATATGGCTATACTTTCTAGGACCTGCCCATCTTGCCTTTGGTGTCAGCCTGAGCGTAACCACATGGTTTCCTGATGGATTTCAGGCTTGCATTAACATAACTGAACTACATATTTTATGTACTCTAACTAATCAGATTGGTATGATTGCATTTTTGCAGATTCTTTGAAAAACTAGTTAATATATCTGAAGTAAATTGCATGCTACATAGACAGTGGGAATGCATGATATTCCATATTCAAAGACAAAAAAAGTTGTTCAGAGTGTGCAAGGCATAAATGTAGCCTTTGTCGGCAATTCCTTAAATAAATTTCAAATCAAATATGTATTTTTCCATGATTGCACAGTAGCCCATGTATGAAATTCTTAGGACACTCCAACTATGTTTATGAAGTACATGAATAGAATCATGTGAATGAACACAGGTGTGTTCACTAGTCTAAATCCCTTTGATGTGTTCTTGTCAATTAGCCCCACATTTTTACATATCTGGGAAGGAAAGTTCAAGGAGTTCTTTGGAGCTCCTCATAGGAAGTAGTAAGAACACAGCTATATTTCTCCTTCAGACATTCTTCTTATCTTGTATATCTTATCTTTTATATCTTTAAGCATAACTAAGTAATTAAATACAAAGGTTAGCACAACATACTGTCGTATTCCTGTGAAGCTAAAGACCTAAATTTATGATAAAATGTAAATGTGTCTCTGTTACTGTAGCTATACAAAGTTCAAAGAGGTGATTTGATTTAAGAATAGTAAATTCCTTCCAAGGAATCTCATTTTTGAATCCAATATTTTAACTAATTTGGACAAATATAATAGACCACAGAGTCAAAGGGAATTTGAATCTAATACAAATGTGGTTAGAGTGCAGTACTGCAGGCTACTTCAGCTGACTGCTGGCTGCAGTTCAGAAGTTCAAATCTCACTGGCTCAAGGTTGACTCAGCCTTCCATCCTTCAAAGGCTGGTAAAATAAGAACCCAGATTATTGGGAGAAATATGCTGATTCTGTAAACAGCTTAGAGAGGACTGTAAAGCACTGTGAAGAGGTATATAAGTCTAAGTGCTAGTGATAAGTGATATTAATAAATTTTCTGGTGTTTTCTAATTAGCAGTTTCAAATTATAAATAGACTTTACTATTTATTTAAATTATGGAAAGAATAAAGAAATTTGAGTTCTGTAATAGGCACTGTGATATACTTATTATATATAAAGATATTGTTGATTCAACAGGCCAAGGATCCATGCCAGGATTTCAGCTCAGAAAAGCAAAGGAAAAAAACTTGCAGCTTAAACTGTTTTATATTTAAGTGGGCATTTTCTGAATTTGTTGACCAGGTGAGACATAAAAGTCTTTTCCTATCTACCTATCAAAATTATGAAGCTAATTTTGTAATAGCATGTTGCAAGTTCTGACTTTCATACGTGTCTTAGCATCACATTTACTTATTTGCTTGTATGTTTATGTAACAAATTTATATAATTGCCCAACTTACAAATAGGTGACTCTAGGTGTCTTACAAAAGTTTTAAAAAAATCACTGAATAGTAAAATCCATTTTTAAAGAATACTTGCCCCCACTACCCAAATGCAAGTATGCATGGGTGGATTTTCATCATAACACTACAGCATACATTTCACCATTCAAACTTGTGATTTCTTCCACAGATGGCCATGACTCGGCTTCAACATACCTGGATCCATTTCAGTCGGGTTTCAGGCCCGGATACAGCACGAAGACAGCATTGGTCGTGTTGGTCAATTATCTCTTGCGGGCCCGTGACAGGGGCTGCTCCTCTGTCCTGGTCTTCTTAGACCTCTCGGCGGCTTTCGATACCATCGACCATGGTATCCTACTGCGACGACTCAGGGGGTTGGGTGTTGGGGGCACTGTTTTATGGTGGCTCTCCTCCTACCTGTTGGATCGGTCACAGTTTGTGTTGACTGGAGGGCAGGGATTGACCCTGAGGCGTGTCACTTGTGGGATGCCCCAGGGGTCGGTTCTCTCACCCCTCCTGTTCAACATATATAGGAAACAACTGGGTGAGATCATCCGTGGTTTTGGGGTACGGTATCATCAATATGCTGATGATACCCAACTTTTCATCTCTACCTCAAACCACCCAAATGATGCCCCCAATGTGATGTCCTGATGCCTGGATGCTGTGCGAAATTTTAGCCCCTTTAGAAGAACACCTGATGGCCATAACCAGGGGGTCTTTTACCAGGTTCACCTGGTATGTCAGTTGTGCCCCTTCCTGGATCGGGATGCTCTGTGCACAGTCACTCATGCCCTCGTCTTTTCTCGCCTGGACTACTGTAACGCTCTCTACATAGGACTGCCCTTGAAGAGCACCCAGAGGCTTCAGCTGGTCCAGAATGTGGCTGCATGGGTTATCATGGGGGCACCTAGGTGCTCCCATGTTGCACCCCTTTTAGGCGGCCTGCACTGGTTGCCGGTTGTCTTCCCGGTGCTATTCAAGGTACTAATTAGGCCCAGGATACCTGCGAGACCACCTACTGCCACCAGTAGTTCCCACCGTCCAGTGCGATCCCACAGAGTTGGACTCCTCAGGGTGCCATCGGCCAGACAGTATCGGCTAGCGACCCCCAGGGCGAGAGCCTTCTCCGTGGGAGTGTCTTCCCTCTGGAATGAGCTGCCCCTGGAGCTTCATATAATCCCTGACCTCCGGTCTTTCTGACGCGCCCTAAAAAGTTGGCTTTTCCAGCAAGCCAGCCTGGCCTGAACAAAACAAAATAAATTATTAATTATTGTTAATTTTAATCATTTTTAAAATGTTATTGTTAATCTTAATTGGGTTTGTTTTTTGGATATTCTATCTATTTTTTTTAACTTTTGTAATATGTGGGTTTTTTTTAATGTTGTATGCTGCCCTGAGTCCTTGGGAGAAGGGTAGCATATAAATTCAATAAACCAAACCAAACCAAACCAAACAACAGCACATGCTAACTGGGCATATACAATACAGAACTTGTTTCAAGACTGTCAACAGACTGTCTTACCATTGCCCAACTCCCACTTACTAAAACAAACAAACATTTATGCTTATAAGATCTACGCTGTCTTCTTTAATTCCATTTTCAACTGGAACATTTATGAAGTTCTGGTGGTCATTCTAATCTATGTGTTCACAATTGCAGTAAGCTTTCTCTGGAAATTGCCACTGCAGATCTTTCTGATCTAATCTGGTTCATTGATACTGAATTCAACTAGACTCTCCAATAATTTGTTTCCTTGTGGGCTCACTGGGAATTGGAAGCAAGATGTCTGGAATCATATATTACTTCAGAATCTTGGGATACACTCCAGGCAAACAACCAGCAACTATTTCAAAATGATAAGAGGTTTTGTTAACATTTTTACTTTTATTGACTACAATTCTGGAAATAATAACAAGATAATGTGTATACATATGCACCATAATGTGCATATACAATTGGTAGGAAATTTCAAGCCCTTCTGGTCTTCTATGATCATGTAATTATTTAACATTTCTAATTTCCTACCAGTTATGTCCAATTAGGCAGCAATAAAATCATAAAGATATTTATGTCTCTGTATCAATTATTTCTCTTTTTCCCTCTGTCTGCCTGACTTTCTGTCTATCTCCTCTTTGATTCTCTGATCCTTCTCTTCTACTTCAGGCTGGTCTGTTTAGTAGTGTGTGGGAGTGAGGCAATGGCAGAGATCACCAATGATCCTTTAGACCTCAACACTTGCCTAGACCTGCAATGTTCTGTCTGGCCTTGTCAGATTTCAAAACCCTGGTGTTCAGAGATAGTAGGAAGTGAGGGAGTCTTCTGTTACTAATCTCCCTTTTGCGACTGTAATGCTATCTTGACCTCAGGGAAAGAAACTTGCTCTTATGGTTACAAAGGACATAGTCTTTATTTTAAATATTATAGAGATGGGAAAGATAAAACCAGTGGCACAAAACTTAACAATACCAGATCAGAAAGTGTTAAATGATGAAATTTAATAAACAATACAAATACCCACTGGAAATTTTTCAAAATCAAAGTTTTTTTTAAAAAAAAAAACATTGACATGTATTTGCTGTAAATAACAAATGTGTAGGATCTAAAATACAGTAAACATAGATAGTCAATTCAATACAGAATATCTTCTATCATTAATATTATTTCATCCAAGTTTCCAAATGATAAAACATAAATAAAACAACACAGAATGTTTGAAATACACAATTTCAATCATCTCAGGAATGCCATATACTTTGGAATCCAAATCATTCTAATTTTCATTTTTTTATACATTTTCCTTGTGGCAGTCCCTACAGGCAAACAAAACTAGACTAGCTTGAAAGAATCACAATTCTTCTTATTTCCAGATATTACCCCACACACAAAACAAATATTTCTCTTATATCTCTTTAAATCATATAACTAAGGTGGGGGGGGGGAAGAGGCATTTTCTTACTATTCTGAAAAGGTAATATTTAGATAAAAGGATGGAGGTAGTTAGCCGCATAATAAGAATAATAATAATAACCATAATAAAGCAAATGGCAACTTTACTCCGAATAGCTTACATCTTACAATGATACCTATAACACCACCAAACATCCACATCTGCCTATCTGAGTTCCTTGAGAAGGACTTAATAGGTGGATAAAAATGCCAAACCCAGTCTAAACATCTGACTGACTGTGACACATCTTAATGCAATGAGCCATAATAACAGTAAACCTTGAACCCTTGCCAAGGCAATCAAGGAAAGCACTTGAAAACAACAAAGGTGAAAGCTGATTACAAAAAACAAACAATAGTAAACCAGTTTGTTAACTGAAAGATGAGGCAATGCACAGTGAATACCTGAATAAAATAGAAGAAAAAGCTGATTAAAAAAAACGACATGTAGTCGGTTAAGAGACCCTCAGATATCAGGCCTCATGCCATGAAGGGTTTTAATGGTCAAAACCAGCATTGGAATTGGACCTGGAATTGGCTTGTCATTGTCTTCTTCCTAGGGCTGAGGAGATTGGCCCAAGGTCACCCAGCTGGTTTTTGTGTGTGTGTGTGTGTGTGTGTGCTTGAGGTGGGACTACAACTCCTAGTTTCTATCCTGATGCTGACACCAAACTGTCACTAATTAGCCTCCATTTTTCTTTAAATTAAGAAAACAGCTTGGTGGAGTGAGAAAGAGAGACTCTTAATGGAATCGCAGCCTAGTTGTCAAAATATGAGATGCAAAGTTTTTCGTATGAATAGAACAACATTTAATATTTCACTTTACATTCAGATCTACCAGGAAAGACTAAATGTCTTCAGTACCTAAGACTTCAAGAGTTATCCAGCACACTTAGAACTGTGTTATTCAGTGACTTCTTGTGAAATAATTACATATGGGATTGTAAGAGGCATCCATTAACACTATGCAGAAAATGTGTCTTCTGTTTTCTTATCAGTTCTCATTTAGTTGAGAAAAGTAAATTTGTTTTCTTGTCTCTTGTCAATTATATCAGGCCAGTCCCATCACATTCAGCAGAAAAGGCATGCTATGTCGATCAGGGAGATACATTTGGAAGGTTCCAAAAGGTGGACCTTGTCTACTGTTGGTATATATTTTATGGAATATCCTGCATCCCAAAATGATGCATCCCTGCCTCCCTGTTGATTTTCCAAAGTCCCTCAAAACCTGCTTATGCTATCAGGCCTAGGAACCTGAGGACTAGTGAGAAACCAAGAAGTCTTCATTGTTTTTAACATCCATAATTATCTCTTAGCCTTATTTTTTGTTTTTTTAATAATAATAATAATTGTTTTATGTATTGTTTCCTAGTCTTATTGTATGCTGCTCATAAACATGGCTGAGGTGGTCAACCATAGAAATTGGAATAAATAAATACTTTGCAAGGACTGGTACAGGGAATCACCAAGAGTCAATATTGTCATACATACATATACACACAAACAATTAGAAAGATAGCTAGCAATTACAGTTACTTTTTATTCTCTACATCTTTTGCAGGACCAGGTGTGTATCTACAATTGTTCAGTCTTGTCCATATAGTCTCTATGTATGTATATTATGTGTACAGTAGCAATTTTCCACATCACTTGTGGGGGGAGAGGGTTCTGCTGGTTTTAAGACACTTGGAAATGCTATTTTATATAAATGCTGATGCTGGAATTGTTTCTATTTTTCCTTTTGTTGGTCTTTAAACAACATTATCTGTAATGAATAAATGACCACTTTAAAATCTGAATATTTATATTTTTGTCTAGTTATTTTTGCCAAATATAACAGATATGTTTGAGATATGTTCTGCTTTCCATTACAATATTTAAATTTCAATCTACACAATTCTGGAAACCTAGACCATTCCTAAACTCTGGTTGAGAACTAAATACCAACCAATTAGCTGTCGCCTTTATATGTTCCAACATAATTTGCTCTTATTTCCTTTTGCCCTTTAAATAAATGGATAATGTGAGGCACTTTAAAGCATTCTTGTAAATAAGAATACTATTAGAAACTGACAGTTTTTTCCAGTATGCCAGGATAGGTGCTCCATATTAGCAAAGGTAAAGGTTCCCCTTGCACATATGTGCTAGTCATTCCCGACTCTAGGGGACGGTGCTCATCTCCTTTTTAAAGCCGAAGAACCAGCACAGTCTGAAGACATCTCCATGGTCATGTGGCCGGCATGACTAAACGCCAAGGCACACAGAACACTGTTACCTTCCCACCAAAGTGGTTCCTATTTTTTCTACATGCATTTTTACATAATTTCGAACTGCTAGGTTGGCAGAAGCTGGGACAAGTAACGGGAGCTCACTCTGTTATGTGGCACTAGGGATTCAAACCACCAGACTGCTGACCTTTCTGATCAACAAGCTCAGCGCCTTAGCCACTGAGCCACTGAGCCACTGAACCGCCTTCCATATTAGTAGGCCATTGCAATTAGTAATGGAAAGCAGGGAGGAAAAGTAAAAGAGGAAAATGAGTTTGATCAATCAAAAACAAAGTAGTCTTACACGAGGCATTTATTCAGAAAAGACTGGGTTCGTATTTTTCTGCGGTAACCTTACTTGCTACAATTGACACAGCAGATTTTATTTTTCACATGGCAGAAGCAGGTGGCTATTATTCTTTCCTACAGGCTAAATTCATAAATTCTCTCTTTGGTCAATGGATCTTACTAAGCTGGTTTTCCATTAAGCTCTAATGGAAAGCATGCTATTTTTCTTTAGTGTCCTGACCCGTGTGCAATATTAGAATGCTATTCCCTTCATATATAGTGACCTAATTAAATGTGGAATCATTCTTGAGATCAATATTTTTCATCTTTAATTGTTTTTAAAATATCCGTGACCTAGCAAGAGAAGTTCCCTCGATACCTGGGAATCAAAACCGCTGCATCTAAAAACTTGCTGTGAGGGTGATACAAACTGTAGATCTGAACATTAGCCAGAGCTTTGTCTCTGCTGCACAGCACGTGGCTCTTGGGGTTAGCAGTACCATATCAACTTTGTGAAGCCTGTCTATTTAAAGAATAATGAGCCTATAATACATCTTCCTAGTTCCTGAATGACTTGAGAAAAAGAGACAATTGGCTTTATATATTTATATTTGTGAACATATGCTTAAAATATCTTTATGATTAAATTCTTTGCTTTATCCTAAGGGATGGGCTGGGAATTACCATAGCTATTCAACTAAGTTGGTATGTCAAGTCACAAACCATCTGAAAAGAAGCAATTGTACACTAAATTACAATAAGAAATTGTAGGCAGTTGTGTTTTTCCCCCCCTGATATTGGTCACATGGCACTCTCTCTTCCTCTCTTACCTCCATCTCTGAATGAATGACTGAGTGATTGATATGAACTGTGCTCAAGGCTGTTTTTGATCTAACTGTTCATGTGTGCACTTAGATCAGCTTATGGGACCACTTGAAGCTCAAAGAGAAATGAATCCTTTCAAGAAAGAAAAACAAATATCAAAAACAGAAAGCATTAATAGTGGGAGGGTGGAGTTTGAGAAAAATACTTTATTTTTTCAACAAAATAAGCTTTATTATAGTTCGACTTGATATCTTTACAAACTTAAAATATCACAGTTAGATTTTCATTTATGATTTGGGTAGAAGAAGAGCCAAGTTTTCTATTCAGATTTGAAATGTTAGAATTAGATTCCTTTCTCTTTTTTAACATCTTGGTCATTGGTGATAATGAAAATTATCTATTAATCTTTTTTTAGAACAGCTATGAAAGCTGCTGAGTTTTCAAATGTTTTAGAAAAAACTATACAACGCCAAAATCCTCTTATGCAGATGAATTTATAGCACAATATAGAAACCAAGAACATGATTATGCTAGAAATGTTATCTTGTGTACTTTTTGCATTGCCATAAACATTATTTATATTTATTCAAACATCTGTATGTGATTTGTAAGGTTTTACTGAATTCATACAAATATTGATGTTTACTTATCACTGTTTAATTTAATTGTATTGCATGGTTGTATAACTAAATTATAATTTTATCTCTTCAGAAATAAGATTATTGTTTGCAATCTACTTGACTCTTAAGCATGCACATTTGAGTTTGAGTCAAGGAAACAGTACTTCCATCTGGATTCAATAACTAATACCCTGTCCTGTAAGGATCTAGCTATTTAAGGCTCGACAAGAAGACTGAACACTGAAAAGGGAGAAAGAAAGAAAACAAGAAAGAAAGAAAGAAAGAAAGAAAGAAAGAAAGAAAGAAAGAAGGAAGGAAGGAAGGAAGGAAGGAAGGAAGGAAAGAAAGAAAGAAAGAAAGAAAGAAAGAAAGAAAGAAAGAAAGAAAGAAAGAAAGAAAGAAAGAATTGCACAACTATGTCCATGTTTCTATCATTGGGGTAGCAGATGTTTCCCTTTGGGATTTAACTGAATGGCAGTGATATGATTATTTAGTGAGATCCATAACAACTGCAACAGTTCCACATTCCTCTCTCATCTATGGTGCAGTGCAAATACCTGATGGCCCACTCATCAGAATTCCACTGAAATATTGTTGGGTGGACGAAGCAAAACCAGTTTCTTTTCCATATAAACTAAGGTGAGTAGTTGAAAGAGATGCAGTGAAAATTATGAGTGCTGCTCCAAATGCTATCAAGAGGACACTTTCTTAAGGTGATCAACAAAACCTTGAAAATCTAAATTCAACCGACACTGAGAGAGTAAAAAATGCAGTTGTTATGTTTTGTTTTGTTTTTTCAACTTGAAAGAAATTTCATAAGATAAAGTCATAAAGGACATTGATACCCTCATGGGTGACAGAATACAAACGGTTTTATAATCTGTCTGAGATTAGTTTCTAACTCTTTGAGTTTTATAGAAATTATCTTTTTTTTTCCTGCTGAAATACAATTCTTACCATTCCATTAAGATGCTCAGGTGAGTGTACATGTATAAATGCATACCATAGGATTCAGTGGGCCATCTATTTGAAATGTTAATTAGGTAGAATACACTCCTGGTGCAGAGAAAATATATAAATCTGACCATTTTAAAACATACAGCTTTTCTTCCCTAAGGTAAGTGCTAATGTGGAAATATCCGATAGTTCAAGTAAAACTCACCATAATTTACTTCGCTCTAAATGGTCTTACTGAGTTGGGCAAGATCAGTGTCTCTTCACTATTACCAAGTTCCAAATTTGAGGCCTGCTGTACAGACTAGAGATGAATTAGCTCTTGCTAAATTAAGGAATATTACAGCTAGTAATATGACATTCTTTTTTATGGCCATGGCTTGGGTTATAATGTGACAGGAAAAAATGTAATGTTTCCAAAATGACAGTTTTTAGATTTGTGTTGCCTGAGGTAGTTCAGCTGAACAATAAACTATAATTTGATTGATGGAAAATTGAAGTGGTTCATCTAACTTGCCAGCCTGTCATACCCACAAGGCTTTAGTTTTGCATGTATGATGATGTATCGCAGTTTTAGAGATAATGTTGTTTGTATTATACATGAAATTTTTTTAGACACAAAAATGAAGACTTCATTACTCAGTAAAGATCAAAATATGCTCCAGAGTAGCCCAGAAATCAGATTTGTTTCAGGATGGATTTGTAGATATAAATGGGCTCTTTTTGTGGAAGCGAATGATGAATAACATATGGCTGAGACTATTTTTATTTTCATGTGAAAATTGCCATCTCACTGATTGTGAAATTATTAACTTAAAGATGGGGACATCTATACTCAAGAGAAATAATAAGACACATTCAGTTTGCTTTTCTACAAAATTAATGTTGCGGATTCCTAGACTGGTCAGCAAAAATACTTTAAAAAGAACAATATTGTTTTTTCATGATTTCTAAATGCATCATTTGGAGAAAAGAAATAATAAAATTATACAAAGTGTGTGTGTGTGTGTGTGTGTGTGTGTGTGTGTGTGTGTGTGTGTGTACAATATTTATGTCTGTCTCTGTGTGTTTGTATGTGTACAAATAGGTGGGTAGCACTTATTTACAGTAGCTTTTTGAAAACTGTATTCCAGCAAATGTTAACTTAAGTAGTAAGAATAAATTTTACATAAGTACAAATGATTTGATATACAATGCATGTAGAACTGCTATTACCATAAACTTCACATAAATGATTGAGCAATAGTACAAACCAAAGTTGTGCACTGTATCCTCAAAAGATGATTTATTACTCAGTGAGACACTTTTTATCACTATCTGGAAGGGGAGGATTTTACTCTGAATTAGCAAAATTTACCATCTGAGAAGTTAAGGGGAATGACAGCTTTCTACAGGATTACCCATTCAGAAGTCATCATATAGGTAATCAATACAGGATTTAATAGATTTTTAAAAAGCAGTGTGAATGTTTAACTATGTGCAGTACTAGACTTGTTATTCTCTCACAACAACAATCCTGTCAAGTAAGTTGTGATGACAGAAAGTGACCAGCTTATAACGACACTCAGTGATCATTGGATACTGGAATCTTAGTTAGGCAACAGCAGTTCTATGGGAAGATTTCAGAGGAAATATTCCCGTTACAGAGCTGTTCCCCTTTTCAAGAAACAGGATGGTCCAATTCCATGCAAGCTTTCTAATTACACCTTTCAAAGGTTAGCACTGTCAAATATAACAATGAGAGCCTTGGCAAAGAATCATGAATTGTCAGCCTTCCTAGCTAGTCCAGACAGAAAACACTACCAAATGAGCTCATTCTGCTTTATTGTAAAGCTATATTATCAAAATCTTGCAAGCGTCAAAATACAAATATCTCACCATCTCCTTTACCACCTGATAAGTTAGGGAGGGTCCTTTCTGAGTTTCTTTCTTTCTTTATTTGCAGGCTACACTGCCTCTTTTTGACCATTCCTTAGGCAACATCTTTTTTCCTGTCTCTCAAGGTTATTCTCACTTACTCCATAAGCCAAAAATTGTCAAACTTGTTTTGCTCATTAAATAAACCTGATAGACTATGTGTTAGAATGAATCCAGTCCAAAACTATGCTATGGCAATAAGATCCAAAGGAAGAAATGAGCTCATAAGTACTTTTCATGAACCCAAGCAGCCCTTCCAGCCAGTAGCACCTACACAAAGGGCATAGCGGTTCAGACTGATGAAGACAATGTGGCAGATCCAAGGCAGAAGCCCTGTCCTTTTTCCCTTGCTCTGTGATGTCATATGCATATATTGAAAAAAGGCAGAACTTGCAGTGTGACATCACAATTCTCTTTTCATCCTTTTTGGCAATGTTGGTGGCAAAACGAAGGAATATTATGGAAGTCACTGCTTACAAAACTCCTCCCTCAATTCAACTGATTTTCTTGTATGCAAGAGTTGCTTGGCTATACCATCATATTTAAGATAATAAGGAATTTGGTGTGTGGCTTTCAAGGCATACTAATTTTCACTTTTCCCTGTCTGTTCAAATAAGTACAAATGCACAGCAGCCTTTTATAAGAAGTTGCTTTAAAAGATGTAATCCCGAAAACTTTCTGGAGGTGGGTGGGAATTTTGCTTGTTTGAGTGTTCAATTGTTTAAGACTTTTGTGAGAATCCAATAAATAGGTAAAATGTTCATCATGACTCACCAAGGTTCAACAATAATCATTGGCACAAAAAATGAGAGACTGTGTAGTTAGAGGGAGAATGGAATAGATTGGCTGAAAGAAAAAGAAAGAATAGCAGCACTGTATAAGGAAAATAGAATGGAATGGATGGATCAGGAGATTTCACAATTTATTTATTCTGAGATAATGGGTAGATAAAACTAGGCCTCTTTATACCTTTACATCAGTAGTGGGATTCAAAAAAGTTTTTACTACCAGTTCTGTGACCATGACTTGGTGGGCATGGTATGAATTGGTGAGCGTGGTATGAATTGGTGGGTGTGGTTTGGTGGGCATGGCAGAGAAAGGATACTGTAAAATCGGTTCACCAACAAAAGGGCGCCCGATGAAACTGCGATGATAAAACTGCGAGTTCTAAACCACGCCGATGAATGAGCGCTGAAGCGCGCCGACAACAGCGCGCCGACAGAAGCGCACCCTAACCCTAACCCTAACCCTAACCCTAACCCTAACCCTAACCCTAAACCTAAACCTAAACCTAAACCTAAACCTAAACCTAAACCTAAACCTAAATCTAACCGTAAACCTAACCCTGATCCTAACCCTTACCTTAACTTAAATCGTGCTTCTGTCGGCGCGCTGTTGTCGACACGCTGTTGTCGGCGCGTTGATGATGTCATGGTTTTCGCGCCGCAGTTTTGTCGGCGCACTTTTTGTCGTGCGCGCATTTGTCGGGTCACAGTAAAATGTCTATTCTCTCCCCACTCTAGGTTACTGAAAAATCCCATTTCCTCCTGATCAGCTGGGATTTGGGAAGCAGAGAATAGATGGGGATGGGGCCAGTCAAAGGTGGTATTTACTGGTTCTCCAAACTACTCAAAATTTCCACTACCAGTTGTCCAGAACTGATCAGAGCCTGCTGAATACCACCTGTGCTTTACATTTTGCACCTCATTTTTGCTTCCACCACATCCATGCCTCATTTTATCATTCCCTTTTTTTCTCTTTAAATTTCTCAGTACTGTCTTTATGAGGGTTTCATCAACTCCATCCAACTATGATTGTTTTTTTTCTGTCTTCTCTCAACCCAATCCATCCACCTAAAAATGAGGAAACAGGTTCCTTTAGCATTCATTGACCTCATTGTTTATCAATCATAGATATAAACTGTACAGTTCGGGGCAAACTGGTACACCATATATTAATTTTGATCAGTATGCAAAAGTACTAATTTATGTTATTACAGGTAGTCTTTGAACTGCAACAACAAATGGGAACACAATTTCCATTATTAAGCAAGACAGTTTTTAAGTGAGTCACACCCAATTTACAACCTGTTTTGCCATGGTTTGTTAAGCAAATCACTGAAGTTATTAAGTGAATCACATGTTTGTTAAGCAAATCACTGCAGTTGTTAAGTGAACCACACATTTGTTAAGCAAACCATTGCAGTTGTTAATTGAATCACATGTTTGTTAAGCAAATCTAGCTTCCCCTTGACTGTGCTTGTCATAAGACACCTGTGAGGGTTGCAAATCATGTGATCATGTGCTTCCAGAACACTGCAACTGAAAATACATGGACATTGCCAAGCACCCAAAATTTGATTATTTGACTATGAGAATACTATGATGGTAGTAAGCATCAGGAACAGTTGTAAGTCACTATTTTTAATGTTGCTAAATGAATGGTTGTAAGTCAAGGGCCACCTGTAATACAGGTCTTTGTTCAGAACTATACAGCAGGGAAAGGAAAAAGAACATTCTGGATGCTACAAATCTCTTGGAATCAATGAGAAATATTTCTGAATGAGCACTTGAATAACGTTTTTCTGGTCATTGCAAACCTTTGTTACAGCCCTGCTCTGCTTCTCTTTCAATTCTACTTGCCCTTCAGAGCAATCCTGTGTGCTGCATTGTTATTCCTATGGGTACTTGGCATAGAAAAAGGAAATACATGAGAATAAGAAAATGGCCAATTTTCAGGAGACTTTGGAGACAGAACACTATGTTATATTCTGCAGACAGCAAGGCTTTGCGGTTAAAGTTTTAGGAAGAAGAAAAATCCCTGGCTACCTCAATTATAACATTAAGCAGAATCATTCTCCTATTACTCAAACACTCAGCATGATTTTCAGGCAGAAAGTTGTACATCCTACTCTGAAAGACTGCCATTAGAAAGTTAGCTCAGATTGGCTCCATTGAGAAACTTTGCATTACCTATAGGGCCTTAAAACTGCTTTTCTTCCATTGATACGTCTTTTGCCTTAGAGATCTATGCCATTCATAAACTACTTTTAATTTCTTTATTTTGACTCTGTACAGGGAATCTTCCATTTATAACCACAATTGAGCCCAAAATTTCTGTTGCTGAGTGAGACAGTAGTTAAGTTAATTTTACCCCACTTTTCTTGCCACAGTTGTTAAGTGAATCATTGCAATGGTTAAGTTGGTAACACGGTTGTTAAATGAATCTGCTTCTCCATTGACTTTGCTTGTCATAAGGTTGCAAAAAATGATGATATGACGCTGAGACACTGCAACCCTCATAAATACGAAACAGTTGCCAAGCATCTGAATTTTGATCATGTGACCATGGAGATACTGCAATGGTTGTAAGTGTGAATTTTTTTTATTTTTTCAGTGCCATTGTAACTTTGAACAGTCACTAAATGACTTCTTGTAAATTGAGGACTACCTGTATACAGATTAATATTTTAACCACCAAGCAGGGTCTAATCTCAAGGCTGATATCTACATAGCACTGAGAAACAGGAAGAAGATTGGCAAGTATGAATTATCATTAATCTCATAGTGTAGGTTATTTTGTTGCTATAAACTTCTTTTCTCCTAAAATTTTCTAAAATACTTAATTTTCCTAAAAGGAATAATGTATTTTTGTACCTACTCATTTCAGATTACATACTTAAAGAGGCCAACTATGTCAAGAGGGGGAGGGATACAACATCATCTATTTCCTATCCACAACACAATCCTTTCAACATTTCCAAGAAAGATCACACCAATTTGCACCACTCACTGTGGCCCTGATGACACAGATAAACCTCCAGGTGACTTAATGACCTACTAAAAGAATGCAAATGACCAGCTGTCTGCAAGAAGTATAAATCCTTCTATTTCCCAGTCAGAGCTTAAGATTCTTGGATGAGAAGCGAAACGTCTTCAAAGAAAAACTTGAAAAACCTCTTGTAAAAAGCACCTTTGCGACAACCATGACTTGGATGACTAAGAATCTCCATAGACGTTACATACTTAACTACAGATACTCTTAAGTATTTGCATTTTCCCCTGAAAATATTTTCAATGCGTCCGGGAATTTAAAAACAAAAACAAAACAATTCAATAAACATCTGTGTGCTATTTTTTGATACAGATGCATATCAAGAATAAGGCTTATAATCAAATGCAACTCTGGGGATAGTTAAGTGACATGCTACACTTCTCATTTTGTGTATTTGGAATTAGAGATGCTGAAGAGTTAGGATTTAATCGACACACAGCCCCTTTTGTTATTACATGGAATTGTATCTGAGACTGTTCTTGAAGTAACAGAGGATCACTCCATAATGAGATTTCTAAGATTACTGTGGGGAATTCTCTGTAGTGAAAGCGCTTCCTTCTTGGGTCATTACATCGCCATAAGTCTTAATTTTCCAGACATTTTACTCTTTCTCCCACAGTGTCATTCTCTTTATCAAGAGCTTGGATCTGAAAGTAGCATTGTCTTTTCCTCATTTTAGCTTAAAACTGAGCAGCTCACTGGAAGAATAATGCACTGAGAATAGAGGTGGCCATTTTACCCCTGCACAAGAAGCAGCGGGCGAGCTATTTTAGCTTTCAGCGTGCGGGAGGGGAATTGTAACATTCAACTAGATATGCTGAAGGTGTAATTGTTGGAAACCAGCCTATTTTAAAGCCATTTGTTATGATTATTATTTCTATCTCTTAAAATATTCTCAGGCATTCAGTTAGAAGCTGGGGATTCATTTTTAGCTTTACAGACATGATATTCAAACCAGATATTTCTGTGACATGGAGGCTGAAGAGATTATATATCTTGGGAAAGAACCAGCGAGCTTAACAATAGGTCCACTTTCTTTTCCAGTGCTCATTTATCTTGCCATCTGATTACAGTATAAACTCTGTCACATTTGAGCCACACTGTACAATTGATATATGCTATTTTGCGGTTAAAACAATTGAAGGGAGGAAAGAGTGTAGCTTTATTTATTGTATTTACCACATTTCTATACCGCCTTTTTCACTTAGGTGATACATTGGCTTCATCGGGATTCACAACCCACTGGGGAAACTGAAGTAATATATACCCAGATCAGATCTAATTTTGTATGCCCTGTATCGGCCTTACGTAATCTGAACCCTTCATGAGTAACAGCTAAGGAGGGGCGCAGTGGCTCAGTGGCTAAGACGCTGAGCTTGTCGATCAGAAAGGTCGGCAGGTTGGTGGTTCGAATCCCTTGCACCGCATAATGGAGTGAATTCCCATTACTTGTCCCAGTTTCTGCCAAGCTAGCAGTTCGAAAGCATGTAAGTAGAAAAAATAGGGACCATCTTTGATGGGAAGGTAAAAGCTTCAGTGTTTAATCATGCCAGCCACATGACCACAGAAACATCAGCGCTGGCTCTTCGGCTTTGAAATGGAGAATAGCACTGCCTCCTAGAGTCAGGAATGACTAGCACATATGTACGAGGGGAACCTTTACCTTTACATAACAACTAAGGATTTTGACTGTATAATCACATCTTAATAAAGCCATCTTTAAAATGCCAGCTTGTATTTTTAAAGTGTTTCTAACAAGGCACAATTTTGGAAGTGATCATATTGTGAAAATTGAGAGCCTGTGCATTTTTCTATATTGTATATGAAATCCTTCTCTTAGTTGTTTCTTTGATCAATCTTCTCAAAAGCACTAGGTGGGAATATGGTTTCAATATACTTCCCCATGTATTCAGTATCATTTTTAAAACATTCTGGAGTATTTTTTTAAGTGTTCACTAAGAAGAAATTCTCTGCTTACAATATCTTTGTTTATAGCAAAAGTACAGCTTTTCATGAAACTATTGAAGATTAAGGAAGATTGGAGCCATAAAGTCCTAATAGTTGCTTCATCATCAATTCTGAACAGTGTGTATATAAGGACTGTGTGCATAATGTATCACTTTGCGTTTCCCCCAACAAGCCTGTTATGTTGGCTTTACATATATGCCATAAATAATATCACACAGTTTAAGAGTACTTTATGCCTAAACTGAAATGTTGATGCCTGGATTAAGTGTATTAATTTTTACTTATAATAAAGCAGTTTTTAGGGTCCTCTATTTTTTTTCCTGAACAAAACACTATAATGGCTTGCCACAAAACTTTCAATTGGTATGTTCTGCACAAGAATTCATTCCCATGATATACATTATCAGTGCATTACAACTCTGTTGATGCCCACTTATGCTGGTGCAGATAATTACTCAGTGGAAATCCTTTGTTATTTCCATATTCTCCAAATATCACTTATCTGGCAGTGAATTTTTTATTAGTAATCTGAAATGTATAAATTTCTTTCTTGTCTACATCCATGGATTAAAAAGCAATAACATGTAGCTAAAATGCATTTAGTTTAGTGCTAATCTTTTTAAAATCAAAGAAAATAGGAAATGAAGGGAGGAAAAGGGAACAGAGAAAAGGGAGTGTGTGAAGTACAAGGGGAAAGAGAAAGAAAATGGAGCATTGACTTCCAACTTTTCCTAGATAAACATGCAAGACAATGCATGTACAAGATAAACATGCTCCCATTCTCAACTTTTTGCTTTTACACATTAATATATCACTAGCCATTTCTATAACACTACTTTAGCTCTAATCTACGTTGCCTTCACACTTTTGAATCCTGTTTTTTCGGGCTTCTAAATCCTAAGAGGCGCTGACATGACCAGAACAGACTCCTAGCCCTTATAGTGCTCTGCAGTTCATGGAGATCAAACAAATGATGATAGACTACACTTCTTTCTGTTATCCCTCATGCAAAAGGGGATAATGAGAATTATGATTATTGATCTAAATCATTTAGAATCATACATATTAAGGATTGTTAGATTGTGGGAAATATTTTTTAAATGAAACTAGGTTACAAGAAAAAATATAGTTGACAGAGATTTTTGTTTGTTTGTTTGCAATGGGAGAGAGGATCTTCCTAAAAGGCAACTTACTTTTTGCATGGTTTATCTCTGACTGTTATCTATTTGAGCATGTATATATTATACTGTAATATATAGCATAGCATAGCATAGCATAGCATAGCATAGCATAGCATAGCATAGCACAGCACAGTCAGGGGTGGGGTTCTGGCAGGCACTACTGCTGGTTCGTTCATGTACATGCTGTGCATGCATGCTCACTGCAAAAAAAAATGTTCTGTGCCTGCACAGAAATTAAAAACAAGAGAACCGGTTTGCAGGTGTGGCAGGCCTTGGTTGCTGCCGGTTTGGCCGAACCTGTCTGAGTATAGAATAGCATAGCATAGCATAACATCACATAGCATCACATCGCATCGTATCGCATAGCATAGCACAGTGCATCACAGCACAGCACAGCAAGCATTGCATATATATTACAGCATATATTATATTATAGTATATCATATTATAGCATACTTAGCATATTATATTACAGCATATTATATTAGCTGAAGAACTGAAAACTTCCTTGCAGAGGCCTTAATGTCACTCTCAGAATTCTTCTCTGCAATTTATCAGCCTTTCAAACTGAGATAAATACTTTACGGGGAGAGGGGAGAGGGGAGAGGGAAGAGAAATCCTTATGTAGAGAGGCATGAATGTCAGGCTCACTAGCAAGATCTCTCCAGAATTTCACTGATACAATGGAACCTCAGGTGCAGACCATAATCTTTTCCAGGACATTGGTTGGCACCCAATTTGTTCATGATCAGAAGCAAAACTGACTGTGCATGCACGCACACAAGAAGAATGGTGTAGAAGGGGAAATCGTGTGACAGGGGAAATTGTCACAACTGTGTTTATTCGGCACCCAAGGATGTGTTTGTGACCTGAATGCAACATTTAGTGGATTTTTCTGTCGGCACCCAAATTGTTCGTGGTCTGAGCCATGCGGGACCCAAAGTGCCACTGTACATGACACCACACAAGGTTCTAGGTTCATACTTGGCTTAAGGGTCTTCGATAACCAACATGACATGGCTGAATTAGAATCTTTATGGCCTTCCAGAAAAACATCACTTTTCACATGACAATGATTTTCCCCTTTTATATCTGCTGTAGTTTAATTTTAGTGCTTCTTTCTTCTACATCTCACTGTTGAATGAATTTTCTTTCTTGTTCTTCCTGGCTTTGAAACTGGGTGGCTGTTGCCCATTGACATCATTGATAGCTCAGTCTTGAGAAATTCTGTCTTCATAGATGTCAAAAAAAACTCCACCAGGGATGAATCTAAACATGAGTTCTAGCATCAAATGAACTATTCTACTCTTTATTGCCAGAAAGCAAAAATACACACAATAATGCAACTGGTTAAAAAAAAATATTGTAGAAGTTGTATACAAAGAGCTGCGGATACATTTAAAAAGAAGGAGCTTACATAAGGTTAAAAGGCTGCCGTCAGGGAAATTTACATATCAAAGAATAAAAGCAAGGTGATTTGCATTTAAAGAAGATTCAAAATCTACTTACATAAAAGTACTATTCAAGTTATGAAAAGATGCAGGCACCAACTCTCCATATAAGGAGCTTGCAAATACAGTTACATTTTTTCTTTGTTTTTTTATTTATTATATGGATATTTATTTATTATTTATTTATTATATGGGAATAAAACATAAGCAAATGTATAAAAAATGCTGGACAAGAAATATATGGTGGTGTTCTACTAATGAATATATTAAACAGATCAAAAAATTGTATTGGTCTTCAGATGTCTCTTTATTTGTTTTCCTAGCTTTTGAATATTCTTTGTAAAGTTCTGCTTTAATTCTAAAGTTATATTTACTCTCTTCTATATTTATATTTCTGTCTTGTGTTCAGCAGCTATGAATGTCTCCTGATATAAGTGAGTTACAAGTACATGATTTTTGTACCGGCTGTCAGGAAAGTAGGTTTCATTTCAAGATTGTCAGGTGTTTTGTAGAATAGATATTATTGCCTATATATTATTAATTTTTAAATATTTTGTTTATTAGCTAAAGAGAAAGGATATGTGCCTACAATTGTACTGGGATACCTAGAAATTTTATCTTTGATACTAATTGGCTGCCAGACCTAGAATATTCATCCTTGTGAACTGAAGGAAAGGACAGTTTGATTTTAAAGAAAATTCACATAAATTTAAATGTAAATATCCTACAAAGAGAAGGCGGTACATTGAAATATTGTAAGTTCACTTAGCAGGTATCCCAAGGAGTAGAGAAGCTAGGAAGATGCTGCCAGTTTGGATTGTGGCTGTGGCAATACCTGGAGACACAGGATAGAAAGAAAGAACTGAGAAATTCACAAAATACAAAGACATACAAATAAAAGTAGAATCACAGTGGCAAAAGAAAGGAAAGATTGTGCCAATAATGATAAGCACCTTGGGTGCAATCCCAAAATACCTGGAGCCCCACTTGCACATCATTGGCATTGACAAAACCACCATCAGTCAATTGCAAAAGGTGTCCTTACCAGGAACAGCTTACATCCTGCAACCATACCTTTTAACACCATCAAACAACAACATCTCTCTATCCAAGGTGCTTGGGAAGGACTCATTGGGTGGATAAAAATGCCAAATTCAGTCTAAACTTCTGTCTGTGTGTGTGATCAGCTATAGTAATAATAATATTATCTTATTAAATTCATATGCCAAAATATATGCTTGCAACTAATATTTCTTGGGCATAGTAGATTATCCTTTAACATTGGCTGAACCAGGGACTCAGTGGTAAGGAAGTGTCAAAAAAGTCACAATGGTGGCCACAACCACATGACTGATCACTGAAAGCATACTGTATTGAAGCTTCAAAGGTGTGAACATGACACTCATCATAGCTTTTGTCATTCATTCCCCCAAGAATGAATCTATGACAACAACTTGGGGAAGTCACTGTACAATATTATAAAACAGTACAATCTGACATCTTTTATCTGCTGAATATCCTTGATGTTTCAAGCCATATTGCTTTCCTTTAGTTTTATTTTATATTTAAGTCTAGGAAAATTTAAACTCCAGGCACTGGCTCTACTTACTGTAACAAAAGAAAAGAGAAAGTGCATTTTATAATATTACTTTGAATTTGCATTTGACCTGATTACTCAAGGGATTTTTGTCTGTCTTAAACACTGGAGTGTCCTTTATAACATTAGAAAAACATTATACTTCTCTCCCTCTCTCTCCTTCTCTGAATTTTTTTAAAAAGAATTCCAATAACAGTAGTTTATTCTTGTTTTAATATAAAAAAATATATGAATTATAAAATGGACAATTTGGCAGAGGGTAGCTACAAGAGGTAGTCATTATGTAAAGCTCCCTATCTTTTCTGAATTCAGACTTTAGGCAGCACAGAAACCATAAAAAAATGGTGCTATTTATATGAAAATTGGATTTGATCTCTAAATCTTTCTCCTCTTCTGAGAGCCACTTGAAGCCAGGGATTATTCAAGCAGCTCTTTCTTAACTGATCAGATATGCTGGAATTGTCTAGGGGGTGGCATAAGAAAAAAAATCCTTGAGACACTATCGTTCTTGGGGCCTGCCACTGCATGATTAGCTGTTTGTACTTTTTCCCTTTACAATAATAAAATCGAATGAATTGTTATTGAGTGAAACCACACTACATAAATAAATAATCAATGTGATTTGTTTCTCCCTCTCAACCAAACTGCTGCCTAAAACAGTAGTTTATATCCAACAATGTCATTTTACTTGGAGATTGAGCTCCTGGTCATCCAAGGGAGCAATTTTCAGGATACCCCTTTAGTACTCAATGCTTTGCATTGCAATTTAGACCAGATGCAATGCTTCATTCTCAAAAGGTCCATGGAATTGCTATGGTATTACCTTGCTTCATGGGAAGTAGCATGTGAGAAAGAGAGATAGTGTTTGTCTGCATGAAATAAAAATTAACTGAAAATGAAATGAAGTCAAATTTAGCTTTTGTCCTTGGCCCTCCCAGTACTTTTCAGACATACATAAAAATGATCAGGGCTTCAATCACCATGATTGTGGTTATTGTCTTGGATATTTTTTATCTCTTGCAAACATCCCTGTTTCAGAATGTGCTTCCTATCATTCCATTCAAACACCAGGTGCATTTACAAGCCTTGAAAAAGTGGTTCATCCTAAGTCTCCAACAATTCAAGAGGGGTTCCTAACCACTAGTTCTGGAAAACACATTCCTGAAAAATTGCTTATACTTTTTCGACATTGTGAACATTGTGGGATTCATGTCTGCGGCCCCATGACCTTCTCTCATGGAGATTCAGTTTGAATTACCAGGTAATGTATGAAGCAGCACGATGTAGTCTCTTTTGACATTGAGTAACCTCAACATATTTACTCTTTTTTGAATGTTCTGTTTCATAGCTATGTTTATTTATTTTATTTCACTAATCAATTTATAGCCACTGAGCTCAACAAGTGAAATCAGGTGTTGAACAATATTCAATAAAAATTTAAAAGCTTTAAAAATTTAAAAATTTAATGGTTGATAGCTATTTACAACCATTAAGAGAAAAGACTAAAATGCATAAGAGCTAAGAACATAACATAGTCAACCAATGCTAATGCAGCCCAGGAGTAAAATAACTGTGCATTTTAAGGTGAAGTTATTTAATATTGATTGATTAATTGCTTGATTGATAACTAACATAGTGTTGCCTATTTCTTCTATGCCCTGCAAATTAAAGTTCTAGCTGCTATGTCTTAGGCCAGTTTCCAAATCATCTTCAAAGTCACTCCATGGACAGTGTTATCGGAGTTATATTATGCAGGACTCATCAAAACACAGACTCTGCAGGCAAGTTCCTGATTAAAGACAGGATATAGTTAGCCCTCAGTCACCCTTAATAACACCAGTGAAAATCCATGTTCAAACTCTTACTAAGCTATCAATCTCTCTCTTTAGAATAATTCATTCTGCAGCTTATTGATTTAAGGTCTAAACTCTTGCCACTATTTGTTTTTACCTAGTCGTAGCATTACAATAAAATCATCACAAAGCTGAATATAAAAACAAACTTTGCTATCTTCACATGTTTGAAAACAATCAGTGTTCAATACTATGCTGCTAAAATATTTGAGGGTAGTCTCTCCTAAAGTCCAACAACCCAGGAAGGGTTGCATGCCCTACACAGAGAGGAAAAAAGCAGTAGAGTTGTTATCTTGAAAAACCTGTCTTGTGGATTCTTTTGGGGGGCAAGTTCTGTTAAAGCAGCAGCATTAATAGTTGAAAATCCGAGAAAATCTAAACTGGGGGAAAGGATTACAGTACTTAGCTGCACTCTGGCTAAAGGATTCAGCCTTAGGAGCCCTTCCAAATTGGCTGAAATCAAGATATTGTGTAAGCAGATAAGGACTCTGTCAACAAAAATGCTTAGGAAGAGAATGACAGATCTTATAACCTTCCAAGAGCCCTTCGGGGAACATAGAGGGTAAAGTCCATAGCCCTCTTCTGCTACTACAGTCATTTTAAGACAAAAACTGGAGTTTTAGTGCTGCTTAGATAAGGGTTTTTCCCTCTAAAAGGGAAATCGTCCATGTTTAGCTTAACCTGGCGCATAAGTAGATTTGGAAGTAAGGTACAAATAATAGTTATGACATTAATTAAGGAGCTTATTTGTAATTCAACAAATTGGAGTGTTTTGTTGAGGATTTTTTTTAATCATAATTTGTTATGGGAAACAGCCAAACTAATACCTTAGACTTTCTTTTAAATACATAGCAGCAGTAGTAAAATGCATAATTAAACATGTCCTGTTTATGCATATTGCAGGATAAGGTGGTAAAACAGACTGTAACACTTTAGGGGCAGATTCCAAAGAAAATTCCAATTAACATGCAAGAGATTAGTTAACATGTTTTTGACTGGAGGAATACTTTTTGTGATAACAAAACTAAATACTGTTTTTAAAATGCAGTGTGCATTCAAAATGGATAGTCTACTCTACACCCTGAAATGATATATTCCATACTGTTTTCACTATCCCTGGCTATCATTTTGCTACACAAATAAGCATAATATACCAAGATCTATAGCCAGTTTTTCACACCTATATTCACATAAACAGTTTTAAGGTAGAAAGCAAGAAAAGTTCAAGGAAATTATAAGATTTATATAAACTTTAAGTTTGTCAAGCAACGCTTATTAGTTCCAAAAACAACAATTTTGAACAACAATTGGGACTTAAGGAGCCACCCACTAATATTCATCGGATCATAGACAAAGAAGGAAGTGGAACTAGGAAGTGGGCGAGTGAGATTAGGATAATTATACGAACTATTATGTGTGCCAACAGATTCAATTGGACCTAAATAGATCCATTCATAAATGAAAGTCCTGATTCAGGAAAGGAATGAAGGAAGAGGGTATTCATCAACCTGCTCTAGAAGGATTTGGGGCTCTCTAGAAGAATGCCGATATATAGGAGAAGAAGGTGTGTTATCAAAATTACTATTTTTCTGCAAAGGAACATCGTGCAAAGCATCCATTCATAGCGACAGTGGTCCACCAGATGACAGTTATACTGTATTGGGTCTGTTCAGCCAAAGTTGGTATCTTCTTTAAACATGACTAGGTTAATGCAGTCTCTGGTTGCCTCTGGTTACTACCTTGATCCAAAGCCTGGGCTGTTTCCTAGAATTGAGAGCTATGAATTGGCTTACATACTGAAAATTTCCTGAGAATCTGGTTCCCACAACTTTTTTCCTAAGGTTGGAAACTTAACATGTGACAGAAATGTTGGTTATTTAAAAGCTTTCCCCAAAATATTTTTTTTAAAAAATAGCTACTTAAAATTATCTGAAAAGGCTATACCAATTCAGCCATGACTAAAAATTCAGCCCAGTTCAGATGATTTGTTAGAGTACTGTCACTATTTATGAGGGGAATTTTTTTATATTATTTCTACCTTGGTCCCCAAACAAGGGGACTATATTTGAAAGACAGGATTTTATGCAAGAAGGCTGAGATAATTATATTATAATGGAAAGCTATATCCCCATTTTCTCAGTCTTGTGAAATTTCACCTGAGACTCTTGTTAAGCGGAGTCCTGCCCTGCGTGCAAACACATCAGTGCCTGAACTGTGTACCTCTGTCATCTGACAACCCATTCTGTGTAAAGGTAACCCTGCAGAGAGAAAAGCCTTCCCTTTTTGCCAATTATTATGTTTGCCTTCTCTGGGCAAAGCCAGTGAATGCTCTGACTCCTGCAGATTCTGAAGAGCTTTCCTGCCACTTCCTTGTACAACTTGCTTATGTTTGAATTGTAGAGCTGGTGTCTCCACTTTCTGCCTGGAAGCTTTGAGAGGAAGATGGTGTTGTTGACCTATCTAATGCTGTCAAATGGTCCCTCTTAGTCTGTTTACAGTCTTCCTGCCAAAGTGGGATTGGGATCATGACCCTTTGCCCCACCTCATATGTATAAGCCATAGCTTGTCAATCACACCATCCTTCTGTTTTTCCTGTGCTTTAGCAAGGTTATTTTGTGCTGAGGCCATAAACTCTTTTGCTCTCTTGTGGAAGTCCAGCATTTATTGTAGTCCTGACTGCTTTGATGTTCACAGATTGACTCTCTCCTTGTCCTTGCAAAGCTGAGCAGCCTTCAGATCCATAAGCAAACAAGGAATCTGTGGACGTAAACTACAGTGTTAGTAGGACTTGCCTCCTTCATTCTTGCATGATTTGTCTGCATAATAATGAGCAGAGATGCCTCTTGAGAAATGCAATTGCTGCAAAATTATTATATTTGTATATTTATTTTGTATTTATATTGATAACATTATTAATGCAGTGATTGAAATTTCATTAGATAAGAAACAAAATCAGTGCAACTTGAAATTTTACTTATTTAGGGCATCTTAGTGTCTAATTAGAAATATAATGGTATTTTTGAAGGTTTTGTTTTCTTGAAATTTCTGCCAAATTTCCCCAGGAAGAATTCCCAAAGATGATTCTAACTGCTATTTTGGACCAAATCTGGCATTTTCCAGAAAATGGAATGAACACTTTCTGTATATTATCAGCTAAGGTTTTTTGTTCTGATTCTGTTTTACAAAATTGTTATGAAAATAACAATTGTTTTAAATAACAATTTAAAGCTGTTGAAAACCATTTTGGATGAAGCAGTGGCAGCAAATTACTTCTGTGCTGATTACTGTTATAGATAGAGGGCCCAGAATAAAAAAAAAGGCAAGGTAGCATTCATGGTTGTGGTTGAAATGTTGCCTTCTTTGTACCTGCTGATCATAGACATTAAAGGTGAATGCTTCAGCCATATGGCTCTGTCTGCCCTTTTTATCTTATACACAGACATGCAAACCACTGATATTGTTGGCAAGAAAGCTATAAAGATGTATCCTTGAAGTCACAAGGTATTTTGGTAGATTTTAGACCGTCTTTATCGTTTCTATTTTTATTTATTTAGTTTTCAAGCACTTTTGAACGACTGAATATTTTGCTGCAAAATAAATGCTAGCTGCAAAACATAAAGAACTTAGTTCGTTGATATTTAAGAATTGATATTTACTCCTACAATGAAGCATTTTGAGTGCCTTTTAATGATCCACAGCTTCATAATTTTGTTTTTAGAATCATTACAATATTCCCACCTAGTTTTCATCTATAAAATAGGGAGATGTGTCCATATGAGCAACTTCTTAGGGAGTCACTTTTTCTCAATGAATGAAGAATGAAGTAGTAGCAAGCTAACTTGGCAAAACCTTGCCAAAAAACTGCAGCAACTTGTCCAGGCAGTCTCCTACAATTGGACACAATTGAATAGGAAGGGGAGGGGGAGGTAAAATCTCAAAATCTTTTTCTCTTTATCATAACTAGTCATGTGCAATAATAATAATATGAGTGAAGAAGATGACAAGCATACTAGTTATAATTATACATGTGGAGTTATAGTACATGTGACTTTTGTTGCCTAATTCTCATTTCCTAACGCAGAAAAGCTTCCTTTAGAAAAAAAATTGCATATAAGAGTGTACATATGTAAACTATACATGAAAATGCATTTAACAAAGCCAAAGCAATGTATTGGAAAATTATACATTGGGAAAAGAACAAACAGACAAAAATAGAATAGAATTCTTTATTGGCCAAGTGTGATTGGACATACAAGGAATTTGTCTTTGGTACATATGCTCTCAGTGGACATAAAGAAAAATAAAATACATTCATCAAGAATAATAAGATACAACACTTAGTGATAGTCATAGATTATTAATAAGCAATCAAATCACACTAGGGAAGAAATAAAACAATATAAATTGTAAACATACAAGCAACATAATTATAGCCATAAGTGGAAAGAGATAGAAATTTTATGAAATATTTTGGGATTAATAGAATCTAAAAATTTGACAGATTGGCCCAAACATATGATACAAATGCCATAGATCTTCTTTGCTCTGAGATTTAAAACATTGAAAGTCAAAAATAGTCCTTTCCAAACCCAATACTTATCTAAGTCTATTTTTATTGCAATATCTATCAGCCTGCAACTTTATTTTTGCCATATGCATTCATCATGCTCTAGTACTTTAAAGTGTCATATATTATCTGAAAAAAGGCTGAATTTCAGACAACTTCCCAACCACAACCAAAAAAATGATGATTAAACAACAGGAACATTTGCTTTCACTGTCATGTTTTCAGCACTACAAGATGAACTTCCCATTCTAGAAGTAAATTGTTGGGTGGGGAACAACTCTTCTTTTTAGTAAACATAGTATTCATTACAGTTACTATATTGACTTGCTCTGTCAGCTGCATCAAATAATATTTTAAGCCACTCAACAAAAGTTTAAGATATTCTTTAGGACATTCCTGTGAAAGAGCAAGAAATCACTGAGAACTTTGCTAGGAAAGAACACACTTATGTTTCTGTAATAAATGTTCTTGACACTAGATTCTGCACAACTATTGGCCCAGCACTATGATTGAAACTGTACCCTCATTGTATATGCAACATTGCACACCAGAAATGGGTTCCTACCAGTTCGCACCTATTCGGTAGAACCGATTCGTCAAATCTACCAAACCAGTTAGAAGAGGTTCCACCAGTGGACCCGGAAAGCAGGTCACACCTACAGAAGAGGTTCCAAAAAATTTTGAAACCCACCACTGCCACACACACAGACAGACAGACAGACAGACAGACAGACAGACAGACAGACAGACTGACTGACTGACACAGAGAGAGAGAGAGAGAGAGAGAAAGAAAGAAGAAATAAATAAAGAAAAAAAGAAAAAAGAAAGAAAAAGAGTTGAAAGAAAAAAAAGAAAAAAGGGACAGAGAGACAAAAGGAAGGAAAGAGAAAGAGAGAGAGAGAGAACACATGGCCGGCAAGCCACTCCCACCAGGTCACATGGCCAGCAAGCCACTCCCACAAAAGGAGGCCACACCCACAGAGTAGGTTCCAAAAAATTTTGAAACCCATCACTGTTGCACACATACTTGGACCAGGGCTACAATTACAAAACTTGTTTGCCATCGTGTAGATTTTAACTCCCCCTCCATATACCCCTGGTTCCAACCTCCATGGACAAATGTTATAGAGCACATCTCTCTCTCTCTCTCTCTCTCTCTCTCTCTCCCTCCCTCCCTCCCTCCCTCCCTCCCTCCCTCTCTCTCTCTCTCTCTCTCCCTCCCTCCCTCCATCCCTCTCTCTCTCTCTCTCTCTCTCTCTTTCTCTTTCTCTCTCCATGGAATACCCTATCCATGAAACATTCTGTCATAATTTTCTACTATTTATTTTCCAATGAGAAATGTTTTGAAGAACTAAACTACTTCCTTTAAAAGTAGAATATCCCACCATTGGTATTCTGTCTGTGCAAGATATAATATATTGCAATAAATGGATTTGATTCTTTCATAAATATCCTTAAAGCATTTTTAAAATATATAGGGTAGCTATAAACAGGCAGACTGTTACAAAGTTAAATGGAAATTCTCTGCATTCTTTATGTGCTTGTGTGTGATATTTAACACAATCATATTGTTTGGGTGAAATGCTGAAAATGTTTGCAATGTATTGAAATAAAGTATTTCATTTACATATTGTTACCTTGCTTCCTAACTTTGATTCTGGTTTTCATATGCACCATTCTTAATTTACTTAATGAATCATTAAGATTGTTATTTTGGTACAGGTAAGTAATTACCATAGCTTTAATCTTATAAATATGTAGACTCATTTCACATCTGGAAATTTTATCCTACCATGTTTGAAAGACATTCTCAGTCCAAAATGAAGAAAGGAATCTGATTCAGAATGAAAGGAGACTGACGTGCTAACATTTGGATAAATGAATTTTTTGTTAATTTTAGAAAGTGTACATTCCAAGGCAATTTAGGCTTTCAATGTTTGTTGATACTGCTTTTTTAATGTGACAACGGTGACATACATTTCCACAACAGATGGATTAATGTCATTTTTTAAAAATTACTTCACCTAGACAGGTGTTTCCTGTATATATTTGACATAAAATTAAACATAGCTCCAGATGTTCCATATAGCAAAGCTGGTTAATTTTATTAGAACATTTAATCACAGATCAACCATCCAATAGAATATCAGTCTATGTGAAGTGGATGTTTAACAGAACCTCCTAATGAATACAGCTATATATGGAGTCTTTGCAGAGTTTTGATGTGGCTCCCATGATATTCATGCTAGAGTTGGTGGATTCAGATTGTGACCATGAGTATATGTTTATGTCAAAGAAATTTCACAGAGCATAGGAACTTTAAAGTGAGAATATTAAAACTTGTCAAAAAGTTCCAGATGCTCATCCTAAGTTCCACTGTCAGTTTGAGCTAAAGCTGTGGAGGATCTTACCCTGATCCCCTTAGGAAAAAAGGGGGGGCTAGGTTTGAGTGTTTAGTATCATCCCTCCAGTCTGGAGCTGCTGATGTTCACAGCTGATTGCTTTGCTTTTATTACTTGCAGCTACAAGCAGCTGCAGAAAGTTGTGCTATGGCCAACCTAAACATCATTACATGCTTGGTTATTCTTCTTCCTCTAAGATTAGCTATAGATTTCCCATTAATTATTACATCAGGTTTATTCATCATTAATAAAATAGATTTGGTTTTGCTGTCATGGATTCTTTCAACTTAATGAAAACAAATGAAGAAATCTCACCCCCCTCCCTTTATTATACCTTTATTATATTTTTTCCATTGTGCCCTTTTGGTCATCCAGGAGTTGCAATGACTGTATTTGTGTTATGTTTTAGATTTTTTTCCCCTTTGAAATATTAGATCATCTTAGGTGCTCTAATAAAAACTTGAAGCCTTGCTATGATGGATGCTTTTTGTTGGCTTGTCACCCCATTGTATGGAAGTTTGTTTTAATGAGTTTCTTTAATGAATATTTTATATTGATACTTGGATGAGTGGCATATGGTAAATGCAGGGTAAATTACAGCTCTTTAAATAAATATTTTTCATAAATGATTTATTTTTGTGATGCCTGTATTGTTTAGACATCATGTCAGATTTACTTGAACACTTATTGGGGAGTTGAAAAAAAGTAAAAGACTTTTAATTATTAACTAGCTTCCAATACATCTATGTAATTTATGGGAAATTACCATATATAAATTGCAAATTTATAAGGACATATTTTGCCATCCTGCTAAAAAGAATAAAAAGAATTTGGAATACTTATGGTAAGCATATTCATTTATTAAAATTAAAGTAATTGCCTAAGATTTTAAGAGAAAAGGAAAGAAATTCATGTTGTTTAGGGGGGAAACCTTGATCTGTAAACTGAGCATTTATAACCATATTTAAATTTATTTAAATTTATTCCTGAATTTAAATGTATATAGTTTGCAATTGGATTAAATTGGCATGAATTCCATATTCTAGCTCATTCTCACTTGACTGTATGCTGCTCAAATTCTCCCAAGCTGATGAATTATTGCCAATGTGCCTCTGTTGTTAAAAGTATTATATTTGACATGATCCATCATGATACAAATGCTTTGTATTCTCTGTTTCATACTTGCATGTCATTACTTGATGGATGGACATTGCTCAGAAGTCTTGTAGCTGTGTCTTGATTTGGGGAATCTTCCTTTTTAAATAATTCTTTTAAAAATGAGGAAAAAGAAAGAGAAAGATATTACAAATAAGACCTATAGTCAATCTGAAAGCCCAATCCTATTTCATCTGTCATCTACCATGGTGAGGAAGATCTCATTAGCCAAGATTGTTGCTTCATTTCTCCTCTTCTCTTTTCTGAATTTCCATTTATCCTTAGGACGGAAACTAGGATAATTTATCTACATAGGCAACTGAACAAATAAAAAAAAATGCATGGATGCATTAAATGACTCTGCCATCATAAGATATAAGCACGTTAGCCAAACCAATTTTGAATATTTTTGGAAATAAACATTAAGAATTCACCACTACAACATCCCTAATAGATGGTCATTTCCAGGAAAGGGGAATCCACACTTTTCAAGGCAATCTGTTCTATAACTGAATAGCTCTTATTATTAGAAAATTAATCCTGATGTTTAACTGAAATATGATTTATTCTAAATTCAAACCAATTTTGTTTTGTCTTTGAAATAACACTGAAGTCCATCTTGTCTTTTGTAGCACGCCTTCATATATTTGAAGACTATTATGTCTCTTTACCGTGTTCTATTTCACAGGCTAAATATAAGTATAATCTTTATTGTCATTGTACTTAAATACAACGAAATTTGTATATATGCAACACTGCCAATCATTCCTCTCTCCCTCCTTTCTCCTCCCTTCCTCCCTTTTTCTTTTTTTCCCTCTCTTCTTCTTAGATAGCATACAACTGTACTTCCTATTTTATTTTATTTTTTAGAATTTCTCAGTTGTACCAAGCTTCTTCTGCCCAAGAAGATTGTGGGATGTCATTTTTTTATAAACATAGTGAAATTGGTGTCCTAACATCAAGTATGAATATAAAAGTAAAATTTAATTCCTCTTTCAACAGTTTCTTGAATCCTAAAGTGACATGCTCATTCCTTCCCAGGTTCGCATGACTTTTGCCTCTTCAACCAACTTTGTTAGAATCAAATCTAGGGCAGCTAACTTCCTTGCTTCTTATTCAACCTTGTGAAAAAATGAAAGAACTCCCAAGAAAGCAGAGGAATTAGCAACATCGTGCAACTTTGGCCACACTGGTTTTTGAACTGAAGTCTGGTAAGTTAAACTGCCACACTATTATAATGTCTCATCTCCTGAAAGTTGTATAATCTACTACTAAAGGACCAATTTATAGTGTACTCACACAATATGATTAAGATTTACCCTTCTTGTATTTTTACAAAATGCTCTGAATATACCCTAACACCCAAATTCCTGGATTCACTTCACATGTAATGTCCCTTTGCTTCTTTTGTTTGCAAATTTATTTCTTTTGAATATATTGTGCCCTTTTATTCCCTGCAACCCGCCGATGAATTTTACCCTACCACATTTCAATATACTAAATCATATTTGCCTTTCTATACTAAGTCTTTATTCCTTGTACTACAGGCATTTTTGCTATGTAGAAAACATTAGAAATCATGGGTCATATAACTTGACTTACTGCTTGCTTTCCCATCTTGTGGAACATTTCTGACCTCAATATATTTTATAATATAATAATGTTCTGGAATTTATTCTATTATTCCAAAAAGAACTATTTTTCACAGGCCTGGTCCCAGCCTGCTTTGACTTTCTTAGTACTGTTGTCCTTGTCCAAGCACCATATGTGGCTAATCCAAGAATTCTTCATCTTTCTTGATATGCTGGAGGGCAGACTGTTTCATCTCTAGGCCTGACCTCCTTTCTTCCAGGAGGTCAGTCATCCTGCAGTTGCAACATGGGTAGCTATTATCATAGCTTTAGGTAAGAAAACAAATATAGTACATCCTCTGCAGTTGATGAAAGCAATGTTCCTTAGTGAACAGAAGAAAAAGGAAGTCTTCCCCTTCAACTTCTCCATGGGTTTCCTCTCCATTTTTACTTACTTGTTGGGGATAACCTAAAAGATAATAAATAACAAATATGAAAATAATAAACCATAGATGGGAAACTACAAACTGATTCTAGGTAGCTGATATAATGGATGCATCTAGCATGTAGCCTTCTGAAAGCACATAAACTGTATGTTTATCTTTTTGTTTGGCATGAAAGAAATCAATGTATATATAAGCACTGCATGGGTCCTTTTCTGTATTTTGAATCTTTTTCGCTTTCATAAAAATTATCCAACTGAATAATACCATAACATGGCATGGTTTATTTACACAATATAAATGAAGGACCTAATCACAATCATAGAGTATACTTTTCATATTTCCTGAATAAGCTTGATTTTCAAGAGAAGGGTGGTTTACTAGTTCTATTTAAGCTCTTTTCATTTTCCCAGAATTCCTCAGATATTTTATGTAAAGATATGAGAAAACTGGTCCAAAAACAAAACTGTAACTGTTTTCAGAGAGGCATGAAACAGTATTCCCCTTGTAGGAAGGCAACATCTGTCAAGTAAGGTTCTTCCAAGAAAATGTTGCTATCAGTTTTCTCCTTCAGAGGAAGGCAAGAACAGAGCAACTATTCTTGATTTGATTGTATCTGAAAGGGAAAGCTTATTAGACAGGGTAGAACAGATCAAAACGGTGGAGGAAAGTGCTTATGTAATCCTGGAATTCTTAATTCTTGAAATTAAAGAAAAAGAAAGCTGACTGTAATCAAATACATACCATGGACTCTGTTTTTTAAAAAGCAGATTTTGTACAAAGCTAGAAAAAATTCAGCAAGATGAGAAGTTCACTGAAAGAAGTCCAAAGCAATTAGGAGTTCTAAGAAATATAAGATTAAAATTGTATTTTTAAAAATTCCTGTGATGAAACTAATATCACTACTGTATCTAAAAAGTTTAGCGCTAGTCTGAAAATCAGAAATAGACTACATTCAAGCAATTGAGATTTATAACTAGAATATTAAGAAACTAAATATCAGAATGAATGAAGCTTGATGAGGGATACTAAGGAAAAAGCAAACAAACTAAAAAGAGCAATATTAAAGAAAAAAATAATGAAACAATATACAGGTAGTCCTTGCCTTACATTTCATTTAGTGACCATTTGAAGTTACAACACTGCTGAAATAAAGGAGTTATGGCTAATTGTCCTACCTCTTATGACTGTTGCAGAATTCCCATGATCAAAATCCAGATGCTTGGCACCTGGTTCATATTTATGAAGATTTCAGTGTTCCAGGGTCATGTGTTCCACTTTTGCGATGTTCTAACAAGCAAAGTCAGTGGGGAAACTAAATTCACTTAACAACCATGTTATTAATTTAACAACTGCAGTGCTTCACTTAAGAACTGTGGCAAGAAAGGTAGTAAAAATAGAGGAAAACTCACTTAACAAATGTTTCATTTAGCAACCGAAATTTTTGGGCTCAATTGTGGTTGTAAGTCGAGGATTACGTGTACCAGCTCTTTAGTGATGATAACAAAAGAGGAGAGAGGAGAAAAGCAAGAGAAGGAAATGTTTGTACCACTGTGATGCACTTCTTCTTCATTGATATGTGTAGTGTGCAAAAGTGGTAGAACTTGTGTTACAACAGCAAGATACTGCTTTTGTCATTTTATAAAAGTTTTGCAAGCCCCAGGTACCTTTCATAACCAGTCAAAATGACAAATTTGTTTTCTCTGAAAAGAGAAGACAGTATATGTTCTCCCATGTAATTTTGAGCAGCTGATAGAAGAACGTGATTCCAGCTCAAATTTGATAGAAACGTAGTCAGGAAATATGCACTGACATTGAATGAGTTCAATTATCTTGGCCTGATAAATTTTAGGGTACTGACAAGAGTTACTCATGGTTTGGCCTTTATGTTATCATTGAGAAAACCTGGAAAAAAGATGAAGTGCCAAATGACTGGAGGAGGCAAATATATTTCCCGAATTCAAAAAGAAGGGGGAAAATATTCAGAAAACTACATATACATTTTTTGATATATACATTTTTTAGAAAGATTCTGAGACAGTTCATAACACAGTTTATCAGCCTTATAGAAACAATGCATTTTTCACAAAAAGAAATCTTGTCAGAATTATCTGATTTACTTTCTTGAATACACAGCTTCCTTAGTAAGGTGTGAGAAAGCTGTATGCCTATTTTAGCTTCAGAAAGCTAAGTAAAAAAGTATCTACAACATTACTAGCAAACTAACCAACCATAGGATAGATGGCTTTATTTATTATGTAGATGCATAAATGACTTGAAAAATCATATGATCATCAAGAGTTCACCAAACCCCAATTTGTGTAATGTACCATCACATGTTCCCAAGTTCATTCCTGGATAAAAAATACTTAACATTTTCATTAATGACTTGAAGTGGGGTAAAAGGTAAAGGTTCCCTTCACACATAAGTTCCCGACTCTAGGGGGCAGTGCTCATCTCCATTTCAAAGCTGGGACAAATAATGGGAGCTCATTCCCTTACACGTTGCTAGGGATTCAAACTGCTGAAATGCCACCCTTTCTGATCGACAAGCTCAGAGTCTTAGCCACTGAGCCACCACATCTCTTTTTTGAAGTCGGGTAGTACTTACCAAATTTCCACGTAACACAAAACTGAAGAACATAGTTCACTTTCCAGAAAATATAAATAATATTAAACATAGTAATTTTGTACAATAGTATTAAACAAAACCATAGTATTAGTTGTTTAGAGTAATAGAGGACTAATAAAGACAAATGCAAGGTTTTTCACTGAATAAAAATGAATTTAATGCAAGGTTATAGGATAGGAGAAACCAGCTGATGATAATATTTGTAAAATGATTTTAAAACTGTAGTTGATCACAAAATGCATATCACTTAGCATTGTCATATTGCTGCTCAAAAAGCCAAATAGGCAAAAAGCATGAAAAAAAAATCAAAATCACTGGAAATAATACTTCTATTATATCCTATACTACTCATACACTTCTCTAAATACTTTCAGTCTGAGCATTATACTTTAAGACTTATAGAAGTATAAAAAATGTAAAAAAGGGACAATAATGAATATAAGGGAACTGGAAACTAAGTAGTTGGAAAGTTTTGAATTCAAACTTGGTCTGAGAAAATAATTGGCAAATTCATTAAAAATAAATTAGGGATTTCAACTTCCTTATGTAAGACCATCCCAACTCTACAATGCTCTAACTAGATTCTTTATATTTTCTCTGTTAACTATAATATTAGTTGCATGAAAGCATCTGTATAGAATACTAGTGTCCAAACAAGGTTTTTGAAAGATAAATAAAATTACATTAAATTTTGAGTTAAATAGTTAATAAATGCTTTAAATGTTTCCATAAAACAATGTTCAGAAGACATAATTTATACTTGGATGTTTCTTCCAACCACAGTAACTTTCATTGAAATGTAAGACATTTTCAATTAAATTTATTTATACTTTATTGCATGCTAAAAAATTTTTAAAAAAGACAAGCTTTCTTGTTTTGGAACTTGGGAATGATTTAAAAAAACAAACAAACAGTGAATTCGAAATCATATTTATTTCAATTGTTACTTCCTCCAGTATTGTAAACTGTCTCCCAGTGGGTTACAATAAAAACAGAAATCTGGCATTACACCAGAGATATTAAAAATCAAAATTAAAAGCACCGGCAATTTAAACCTGCTTTAAAAGTGAATGGTTCTCTGTTCATCAGATGCTGGGCGATCTGATCTGAGTGTTTTTGGAAGCTGGCTGGTATAAAGTGCCGTGAGCTATTGTAAGTTTTGCAACGGCTAGCAAACTTTGAGTACTGAACTGATTATATGATACTGGACTATGTTATTTGGATTATCCCTAAAACTGAAAGACATTGATGACTGACTGTCTTATCCGTGTATGACTTAGACTGTTTGATGGATCTGATACCTCTATTTCCACAAAAGTAAAAGCCTATTTACACTGCAGTGTCTCTGTATGCTGGTTTGTGTGTTCTCCAACACAACTCTCACAACGCTTCGCTGAACGTATTCGCTCTCCCAAAGAGGAGCTTACCTAACACAGGTTATGGGCCCAGAGTGTACCAGACGTAGCTAAAGGAGAGTTGGTGTTGATACGCAATACCGTATACAGACAGCTGTTTATTTAGTGATTGCACTATGCTGGAGAAGATGGTGAGTGACCCATCAACAAGCCTATCAATGATAACCCAGTTGGATGGAACAAACTATGTTTCCTGGTCTATGAAATGCAGTCTACTCCTGCATAGGAAAAGTTTGTGGGATGCTGTACAGAATCCACCAGATGTAACTGCTTGGAATCCAGATAACGATGATGATGTCAGAAAGATAGCATATTTTCAGCGATGCAATGAACGGGCATTGTGTATAATTGGTCTAACACTGAATGACCAACAATTAGTACACATTCATGGATGAAATTCTGCTGCAAGATGTTCAGAGAATTTGAAGAGGATTTATGTACGTGACACTGTAGGTGTACACATACATCTCACACACAAACTCTTTAGGGCATGTCTTCTGAGAGGTGGAGATATGTTAGCTCATTTAACCTTTATGAAAGGGGTTTATCAGGAGCTACAAGAAAAAGAACTAGTTTTTTCTGAACTACATCAAGTTTATATCATACTCTCCTCACTGGATGAG
Source organism: Thamnophis sirtalis (assembly GCF_051295495.1). Lineage (NCBI taxonomy): Eukaryota > Metazoa > Chordata > Lepidosauria > Squamata > Natricidae > Thamnophis > Thamnophis sirtalis. The sequence continues at coordinate 132,022,039 of NW_028261382.1, read as the reverse complement.
AGTTATGATGTTTTTGTATCTTCTCTTATAGCAATAGCAGTAGACTTATATACCGCTTCATAGGCCTTTCAGGCCTCTCTAAGCGGTTTACAGAGAGTCAGCATATTGCCCCCAACAATCTGGGTCCTCATTTTACCCACCTCGGAAGGATGGAAGGCTGAGTCAACCCTGAGCCGGTGAGATTTGAACCGCTGAACTGCTGATCTAGCAGTAGCCTGCAGTGCTGCATTTAACCACTGCGCCACCTTGGCTCTTGAAGTCCTAACCTGAAATTGACTGACATTACTGCACGACTGTTGGAAGAGTCAAGAAGAAGGATGGAGAGGGAACAACTGAGAGAGAAGCCACCACAATATGAGGAGTCACCTTCTACTGCCTATACTGTTCGAGAATGTTTTTCTTGTGGGCCTAAGGGACATATAGCTAGGTTCTGTAAAAAGGCAAAACAACAGAATGCCGGAAAAGCTAGAAAAAATGCTAATTTCAACTTAGCTATGTCTACTTTGGCTATGTCTAGCAATGCACCAGTAAACCATAATTGATAGTGGAGCATCACAGTGCATTGCTAGAGATAGAAAAAGGTTTGTAAAAATGACCACGAGCAAGAAACATGTATTTTTGGCAAATGGATGGAAGGTAAAGGCATCTGGTAAAGGTAGCACATGTTGTTCATTCCTAAATGAGCAGTTACCAATGTTATATGTACCAAACCTGAAATTCAATTTACTATCAGTTAGGGCTCTGGTTAACATTGGCTATTTGGTAACCTTTAGGGGAGACATCTGTATTATTGAAAAGGAGGATAACAGGATTACTGCTACTTTAAAAAATGGTTTGTATGTTATACAGGATGGCCAGATGGCTAACACAGCTTATCATAATGTTAAACCCCATGATGAATGCATACATTTACTACATAGATGCATGGGTCACATTAATTTCAAGATGCTGCAACAAACTGTTAAGGAGTAAAATTAAAACCATGCGGAAAATATTTAAACTGCAATGTTTGCAATCAGGAGAAAAGCAAAGTTACTCCAGCAAACAGACTGAATGGTTTTTAAAAAAAGGAACTTCTGGAGGTTGTTTTTTGCTGATATAATAGGAGATAAAAAACCCAGTTTGGGAAGTGCCTGTTATGTTTTGAGTATCATGGATCATTATTCCCGTTACGGTTTCTGTTACTTAATGAAAAACAAAACAGAAACATTTCAGAATTTTTTTAATTGTCTGAGGTTTTCAGAAAGAAAGATGAAAGCCAAGGTTATTACTGTAGTTACTGATAATGGGATGGAGTTACCAATTATAAATTCCAAACAATGTTAAGAACAGCTGGAATCAAGCACAAACGTTCTGCTCCTTATAGGCCACAACAGAACTCGTTTGTAGAACGAAGGGGGCAAACATTACAGGCCATGGCTCGAACTATGATAGCTGATTCAGGTTTGCCAGAAGCACTGTGGGGTGAAGCTATGATGTGTAGTAACCATGTTTTAAATAATATGCTGAATACAACAACCGGTGAATTGCCATTCACTAGGCAGCATGGCAGAAAACCAGATCTGAGTTACCTTCATACATTTGGAGCCCCAGCATGGATGTATATACCATCACAAGTGAGACTGAAAGGGCAACATAGAGCTCAACAGTTATTTTTTGTAGGATATGAGGCTAACCATAGATCATTTAGGTTTTTGGAGAAGGGCACAGCTAAGATTTACTGTAGCGCTAGTATTAAGTTTATAGAACACGTGGGGTGGAATAAATTAGAAACAAAATGATAATGTAATTATCGACACCCAAGTAGTCCCTAATGATGAGGTAGGAAAACCAGTAATTAAAGAAATTAAGGAAAAAGTACATGACGAACCAGAAGAACAAGAGCAGGTTATACAGGAGAATCCACTGGTGAGTCCTGAAATACCCAGATATTCAACTCATGTAACGAGACCACTTGACAGGTATCAGGTGTCTATAGCATGTCAGGTAAATAAGGTTCCTGCTAATTACCAAGAATTAACTCTATATCCAACTGAGGAACAGAAAGCTTGGAAAGATGCAATGGAAAAGGTATTAAAATCATTGCAAAGGTTAGAGGTGTATGAAAACATAAAGTCACCACCAGGTAAACATGCCATTGGTTGTAAATGGATTTTCAAATAGTATAGTATAGATTAGACTGTAACCCATAAAGCCAGGTTAGTTGCACAAGGGTTTGCTCAGTCAGCCAATGATTATGATGAGGTCTTTGCACCTAGTTTAAAGGCTACAGCGTTACATGCAGCATTAGTGTGGGCAGCTAAGTATGAATATATAGTTAATCATTTAGATGTAGAGACAGCATATCTACATGCACCGTTGCAACATACTATATATTTACAGAAGCCTGCGGGATTTAAAACTGATAGTAAAACTGATTGCTGGAGGTTGAAAAAGAGTCTGTATGACTTGAAGCAATCAGGATATGAATGGAATCAATGTATAGTTAGAGAGTTAACTAAGATGACATGGCTGATCCATGTTTGTTTAAGAAAGAAAGTAATAGTGTGATTTCATTGTTGCTATTGCTGATGACATAGCATTAATCACTAAAACTGAGCAAGAAGCTATGAGGCTTATAACACTGGTAAGGATGAAGTTAAGTATAAAACATCTCGGTGAGATTAGGCAATATCTTGGTTTACAAATAGATAAAACTAGGGCAGGATACAAACTCTCACAAACTGAGAAGATTAACCAGCTACTCAGAACGTTCAGGATGGAACTGTGTAAACCAGCTAAAACTCCAATGGGTCAGGAATTTAGCCATGATGATGTAAAAAGCCCTGTGTTTGATAAGGGTATTTATCAATCATTGATTGGTAGCTTATCATATCTGAGTAATTGATCAAGGCCCGACATAGCATATAGTGTAAATCAATTAGCCAGGTTTAATGCTGAACCTACTGAAAGGCACTGGCAAGCTGCTAAGAGGATATTAAGATATCTTAAGCAAATGATGCATTATACATTGTATTTAGAACCTAGAGATGATCTGAGCTTAACTGCATATGCTGATACAAGTTTTGCTACAGATGTGTCTACACGGAAATCAACATCAGGGTTTGTTGTATTCCTGGGAAAGGTACTAATTGGATGGCGGTCTATTAGACAAAAACATTTAAGTCTATCGACTACAGAGGCTGAATTCTCATGTCTGTCATTATGTACAGATTTGGTGTGTTATAAACAACTTCTACTTGATATGGTGATTGACATAAAAGTTGTTTATGAAGACTATCAAGCAGCAATTCAGATGGCATCCAATCTTGCTGTAAAAACTAGGTCAAAACACATTGATATAAGATATGTGGACATAAGGCAAAGTGTGAATAGTAAATTAGTTTCACTGGAGTATTGTATGTCTGAAGATAACATCGCAGATCATTTTAGTAAGGCCCAAGGTAATATAAAGCATAACTGTTGTTGCGAGAAATACGGCTTAAGATTGTAAGATTTATATATTGTCCTACCCAAAGGGGAGAATGTTAGGAATATAATCTAACAGTTGGGTTGGCAATATATAAATCATGTAATAATGTTGTACCTGTTTCTTTAAATCATACTGTAAAATGTGATTGGTTGCTGTTTTTCTCAATCGGCCATAAGAGGGCACCAGAATGACTCTTAGCTCTCTGTTCATTAGATGCTGGGCTGATCTGATCTGAGTGTTTTTGGAAGCTGGCTGGTAGAAAGTGTCGTGAGCTGTTGTAAGTTTTGCAACTGCTAGCAAACTTTGAGTACTGAACTGATTATATGATACTGGACTATGTTATTTGGATTATCCCTTAACTGAAAGACATTGATGACTGACTGTCTTATACACGGGTATGACTTAGACTGTTTGATGAACTCTGATATCTTTATTTCCACAAAAGTAAAAGCCTATTTACACTACAGTGTCTCTGTATGCTGGTTTGTGTGTTCTCCAACACAACTCTCACAACGCTTCGCTGACCGTACTCGGTCTCCCAACGGGGAGCTTACCTAACAGTTCTGATGTATTTTAAAAAGCTTATAAAGAGATTAATCTGCTATGTTAAGTAGAGGATCAGGTGATCACAGAAAAGGCCTAGCTCTAAGTCAGTATTACAACACTCTATGCCCCCCCAGCAATTGGGGTTCAGTTCACCAATAGAGGGGTGTCCTGTACACTCCACATTATTAAAAAAAACCTTTGAAATATCCAAAATCTAAGCCATATAAGAGCTTTCATCTTAACAACCTTATATTTATTTTGAAAACAAGCTGGTAATCAGTGTAATGTTATCAGCACATGGTCCTTTTGAGTTATTTCAGAGATCAATGTGGCCTTTCAGTAACTAATTAGCTACACGCAATGACTAAGATTTGCCAGCTTTTTAATTAGCTAGACTCAGTCCATTCACTGAGAACCATTTTGCTTATTACTCACTGCCAGTGGTTGTATCTCAGGTGGGTTTAGAAATGTCCTTTGATGTTAGGGATTGAATTTTTGTCTTCTAATAAAGACAGTGCAAAGTTTGATTTGGAGCAGGTAAAATGAAAGTAAGGGTGGGTCTATCTGGAAAGACATGTGAATGAGAAGACTATGAGAAACATTTCCCAGTAATAATGAGCAAGTATATTCCTGGGTCTGTGAATGTTTTGCTGCAGGTGTATATTTATACATTGAGCAAATTTTTAATCCTAATCCTGCTCGTTTTTTTCTCCAACTTTATCCACTTTTAGAATGAGGTTATAGGATAATGGGGTCCTCAGAAAATCACCCAATATTTTCCATTCTGAAAGACAAGGCTCTCTACCATCTCTGTGGCAGCATTTTTTTTTGTCATCTACCAGAACCTCTTTTTACCTCTCCATGAGCTCCAGTCCATCCAGAATATGTTTCTCTGACATTTACTATGTATTGCAGAAATCTTTTCTTCTTATCTATCATGATACAAAGTGCCAGCAAGAGCACTTTGTGCTTTAGACTTAATTGAAAGGTCCAAAGTTGAAATTGTACAGGTCAAAGATTACACTCCACACATTTTCTGACCAAGTTCCTTCCAATATTACAATAAGAAGCAAAAGGGATATAGGTTTACTCTTCAAGCTGTGCTTTAATATCAAGCCCTGTCCTCACTTAACATGTCACATGTGCATATTCTGAGCTGGCTGCACTCTTATGTGCAAGGCAGCAACTGAATACTGTTAAATATCAGCCTTATTTTAAGACCTGTTCACTGCCTCAGGAGTTCATTTTGCCATTAAGGGCAGTTGCTTATGTCTCAGTCTATACTCCCTCTATTTCCAACCCTGTGGTCTCTTTTCTACTTTGCACATTGGTTCAGCAAGTCTGATGCCTGTCATATTCCGTTCAAGGATTACTCATTCACTGATTCTTAGCACCGCTTTCTGATTAGGCTGAGGATCATTTCCATATTTTAATCCACTACAGAAACTTCTTGATTTTATTATGGTTTATGCATATACAGTAAATATAAATACATATGAAACAGGAAGAAGGTGTACATTAAAGTATATCACAGAAGTGAGTACACCCCCTCACATTTGTAAATATTTAAGTATATCTTTTCATGTGACAACACTGAAGAAATGACACTTGGCTACAATGTAAAATAGTGAGTACACAGCTTGCATAACAGTGTAAATGTGGTGTCCCCTCAAAATAACGCAACATACAGCCATCAATGTCTAAACTGCTGGCAAGATATATTTAAATATTTATAAAATGTCAGGTGGTGAACTCACTCAGGTGATATACTTGTATTTATTTGAGCAACTATATTGTTTCTTTCAAAAAAAAAAGGAAAGGACAATTGACTCATGAGGTTATAGCCTCATACAGTACACTAAATAACTTCAGTAGTTTAACTCCACCCACAATTTAATAATCAACAATAATTAGTATTTCATGTAAATTGAAATGCAGATTTACGTGTTCTAGCTTTACATATATGTAACTTACAACAATCTAGGATAACTTTTATCAACTGAATATTCTTTCAATGTGGACATCTGAAAGAAGCATCAGTTACCAAAAAAGTCAAGCTAATAGTTATAACCACATGAGTAAACACCTACTCTTTTTTAATATGTATGATACATTATACATAATAGGATGGGTCTTTTATTGCATAGTTATAGCTGCTACCTTAATTTTTTAACTCCTCCCATACCATCTTGCATTCAATTCCAAATATTTATTTGTCAAAGTACTATAAAATATACAGCATAGATCTCCCCTGTGTCTTTCTAATATAAAGAAAAGTGGTGTGCAACTCTTTTATTTAAAAGTACAGCTTCTATGTACTTTACAGGACAAGCATTTGCTAATAATAACAGGCAGGAAATTGAAGGTTCCCCTTCATACTGTAGTTTTTGGATATGCTTACAATAATACTCTGCCGTTCTAAGCTGGCAAGGGAATATCTTGCTACTGTCAACAGCTGGGATTTATTCTGTGCCTTAAATTCCAGTGCATATTTCTAAACTGAATATCTGGAAGTTTCACTTTTTTTTTCTTTATCCACATATGCTGTCAGTGGCAGATTGTGTCAATTAAAAGGATGCCCTCATTCTGCTAAAATAGTCTAAAGTGGCTACATTTATTATTTCCTTGAGAAAAATCCAGATATACTCTGTCCCTTTTATGCCTGAGCTTGCATGCTATTTGTTGGCAAATGTCTTTAAACATGTTTTCTTCATGTGGTTCCCATTATTACACCATTATTTATCATTCAAGAGCTTCTTCATCCATCCAAGCGCAAAATGAAAGAGCCATGACAATTAAATAATTGCACTCCCTAGTCTTGAATTATGCACTTTGGCTTTGGCTCTTTTCTCTTTCTTATAAAACCTTTCTGCTTCTTCGTTTTTTAAAAATGCTTCTGGGTCCAGCCACTGACTTTGACGCCCCTGGACAGTATTTGAAGAACTCATTTGTTTGAGGGGGTTTTAATCTGAAGACACTGAAAAGTTATACCCGCTGTGATGTCGTCAATCACGCCAGGAGGAAAAATAGTGGCATGATTTGTTATCTGTTATTTCCCTTGCTGTGGTGACTGTCTCGCAGTGCCAGGCCTGTCCTTAAGGCCATCACTTATAGGACCCACTGTCTGTCAAAACCGCAGCCAACTTTAAGGACTGCTTTTGTTGGAGCAGACAAATGAGTATGACCTTTAACAATAAAATAGGCACCCACTGAGCAAGATGAAACAGCAACTGAAATTAAGAACACCATACAGCCATTTTGCAACCCTTGTGAAAAGTTAAGAGTTGAACTATAACTTAATTATAAGAGTAAATGTGGGCAGATGCTGTCAATAATGAAACAGACTTGGTCAGAAGCATCGATCCGCCATGAGGGCTAAAAAACTTGAGTTCATCCAGAAACCATTCTGCAATGCATTAATTATGAATGGCATTGATGGGCTTCATAAGAAATTGTAGAAGGGATTAAATTATAGCAGTTCAGAGTTTATCAGAGGGTTGAAAGCAAATAGGCACAGATCATTTATGAATATTCAAGATGAGTGACAGAGAAAAAATAGATTAGAATACACTCAACCTTTGATTTGCACTAATAGCTACTCTGAAAGATTTTCAGTAAAGGCTTTTTGCCAGGTAGTTGTTTGGTTGTTGATATGTTGTAGTGCTTCAGAGGCATAGGCTGAGAATTCTGGGCAGTACATTGTAAAGACGGAATCCTTCCTTGTGGTTTTCAAAGACTCTTGCAAGTGGTCAGTAGAAACAGTGTTGCAGAAGGCAAAACACAAATCAATCTTATTGAGCACTTTTCAGGTAATATAATATTCTGCTTGTGGCAATAATGAAATTAGCCTATGGATTTGGTTTAAATATTGCAGAGCCATTTGAATATTTAATGAAATATATGGCTCTATAGATATGCAGATTTTTGTGGTTCCTATAAAAATATAATATTGATTTTAAAATGTAGATCACAAACAATTATAAAACATTGGCAAGAAGACTGTTCATGATGTATACCAGTAAAATAAATATTTTGATCTGCCGGTTTATGTAGGTTGTCATGTGCGGAAATGATGATCCATATTCTTCAGTGGATAACAGCAAGAAAATGCTTTCTCCCACAATAGTAACTACCAGTATAAAAACATAATATACACTGTGAGAAAGTCCTGAGTGCTGGGTACTCCCTTCCTATACATGAATTTAAATCTAAATTTTAAGACAATTATGTTTTTCTACCTTGATTTGAATTGTATTTGAAAATAGAAAAGTTGATATATAGCTGAGAAATACTTTATATCAATACCTCCTTTGCTTTATCTCTACAGTGTCTGTGTTATGTATGGAGCCTTATAGGATTGTCTATCCTGGTTTTTTTTTTAAAAAAAACAGCAGGTCATCTTTAGGCCCCTTTCGTGTCTATGATTTTACAAACTATAATGACAACTCACTCTGTCCCATTAAAGCTTGTGTTCTGACCTGGACTTCCCCAGCAGCATAAAGCCAAGCCCTTGTCTCAATAAACCTCTTTTATTTAATTTACAGTGAACTCCTCTCCAGCAAAGTCGTAGCCAACAGTTGTTCAAGATTGTTCACAATTACCGACCTTTATGAGGTTGGAGAGTGGCCAGGATGATATATTTCAGATGCCACAATACTTGTCAAGAATGTAGGAATAAACTAATTGTCTCCTGCAAACACCCCTCCCCTTTCACTCCTCTTGGGAGGATCCATTCATCATCCACCTGTGGCCTTACTCCCAAGTCAACCCTTATTCCTTAGCTGTTCCATTCATCTGGCAACTCTGAACATGCACACACAGGGAACAGGCTACAGCTGTTCATCTGCCTCACTGATGTCTGACTCAGAAGGCAGGTGATAACTGTCAGATGGCCCTGGCCCCATCTCTGCCTCCAGTACAGAGCACTCTTCAGAGCCTTCCTCAGACTCCAGGACTAGCCCATGTTCCTTCCCAACCTCCTCACTGTCCAAATCTGCTGCCAATTCCACTGGCTGCTGGTGGGCCACAACAGCTTGGGAGCACAATTTCTGGTCCTCCTGAGTTTGTTGAACTTCCAAAATGCCCCATATGAAATCTGCTGGAAATTATAGTTCAACATCATTGGGGCAAGTAAACATATTCTAATGTCCGTCTTAAAAATAATAATGGTCGAAAATGTTAAGAAGAGTGAACAATTCTCAAACAATATTTTTGTGACACATCTATTGAGACTTTCCTTTGAACCAGCCCATCTTGTAGAAAACAAGAAAAAATGGTTATGTCCTGAAATGATAACCAATGAGATTTTGATTAGAATAAAAAATGGCAGTCTAGCTGCCAACAAATTTACTACTTCTGCCACTGAGTAGAGGAGACATTATGCTACTGTTGGTCTTCTCAGTAGTAACATATGTGACTTACACTCCCATCCACTGTACCCTTCCCTGTATCTTTGTAATTTTCTCTATTCATAGATAGCTGGAGAATTTCAGAATTCATTCCTATATCAAAAGCTCCTTCTCGCTATGGTTCAAACCATTGGAACAGTTGCTCCATAACATTCATCTATATAACCTGTGCCTTCCCAAGTTCTACTAGTTTAAATGGATTTTGGTTGATCTGAAATATGTGTTAGTTTATCAAATATATTCTGACTCTTTGGATTGAATGTTGTAATTTGCTGTCATATGTCTCTTTGACAGAGGAATGGATTCTTAATACATTCATCCACTTTTTCTCTGCTCCTGAAGAAAGAAGTCATTTGCGATCAAATCTGGGGCACATGGAAAAGTACAAGAGAGAAGATGATGGCAAATTTCACTGCATGAGTTAAAATGTCTACTCTAAACTTTGGATTTAACCCTACATGTTTAATATTTACAATCTGGCTTTTATTAGCACTGTTTTAAAATTCCAAGCATAGCTATTTTACTCTGTTCACCAATAAATAATTTATTGATATGCAACAATGTCACTATAACAAGCTTATCATATCTAGTTCAACTACACCTGAATTAAAGAACAGCTATGGTATGTAAAGAAGCTTCAGAAAGCAAAACCTTTTTGGAAATAGCTATAATATTGTTCTGTCGCTGGAATAAACAATCCTATCTGATATATATATATATATATATATATATATATATATATATATATATATATATATATATATATATATATATATATATATATATATATATATATATATATATATATATATATATATATATATATATATATATATATAATCTGCTGAAATCAATGAGACTCAAATCATTCATGATTAACTGAAATTCTATTGATTTCAATAGGTCTGTTATAATTTATGTCTAAACAAAGAATCCCAAGTAAGATGGGAGGGAAAATGAAACAATGAATCTACAGAGATCCTGTTGGTTCATCCCATCCAATCAGAGATAGTGTTTTACCAGTTCAGACCAGATCGCCTGAATCGGTAGCGGAAATCATAGGTTGCTCTGCCCACCCACACCTGGCTCTATAGCATCCCATTTAGGCCCTTTTTTCGCCAAAAGTGCATGCGCAAAAGGATCTGCGTATGTGCGGAGATGGCGCTTGTGCTCACATTTGCAAACCAGTAGGGAAGGTAAGTGTATACCACCTCTGCATCCAATATGGGAGGTGTGGCCACCTTTCATAAGCCTTTCTGTTATCTAGATAGAAACCAAGAGAGTGCAAGAAAACTAGATATCTCAATTCCAGGATGATATAATTAATCCTAGGACCACTCAAAGGAGACAAGAAGCTAACTTCATTAAAAAACATGGAGAATAGCAAAGCTTTTTAAAAAGTTTTCAAATTTGCAAAACATACTTTCTGCATACGTTTACAATTTATTTCATATGGACAAAATTCCATACCAATGTTTGTAAGAATTTTGCTTGATAGGGACATTTTTGTAAGCTGTGTCCTCTAATTTTCAAATTTGGAATATAATTTTCTGTTTTAAAAATATATTATAAACACTTTTCCATAATGTACTTTATTTCAGTTTAAGAACAACAGCATCACAAAAACTTAAGATCAATTTCTAGTTTCCAGTTACTGTTCTAGTAATAGCACTTTATATACTGCTTCATATTGTTTTACAGCCATCTCCAAGTGGTTTACAGAGTCAGCATATTGCTCCCAACAATCTGGGTACTCATTTTACTAACCTAGGAGGAATAGAAGACTGAGTCAACTTTGAGCTGATCAGGATCAAACTGCTAGCTGTTGGCAGGGTTAGCCTGAAGAACTGCATTCTTTTTTAAAAATAAATTTATTAGATATATTTCAACATTAAAAAGTAACATATAGTTCCAATCATTACAGCATTTCCGTATCAGTGTCACTCACATTAACATAGTTACTGACTATATAGATTACTATACTGTGTATTATATATACAGTTAAATTATATCAATATTTACAGACATATACATTTCTCTTTCTTTTTTATATATATTTTACATAGTCTCTATGTAGTAGCTTTACGTCTATCTTTCAACCAAATGTACCATATATTCCAGATTTTATAGAATTTCAATTATTCTCTCTCCTTTAATTCCATGGTTAACCTATCCATCTCTGCACATTCAAGTACCTGCACATTGAAGTACTGCATTCTAACCACTCTGCCACCATGACTCTTTCTAGTTCTCCTATGCTCATGTAATGCTTCTTTTCACTGTTTGAGTGACAACTGAGGCCACTTATCAAAACCCAAAGATATTCTGATGTCCAAAGCAATACAGGTAGTCCTTGACTTATGACTATAGTTGAAAATAGAAAATTTGTCTTTAAGCAATGCATATTTAGTATTTAGTAAGACATGCAAGTGTACTGATTTTAGAAGCTTTCTTTCAGTGGTCATTAAGCAAGACACCATAAAACTGTGATTTGCATCTTCCCTTCTGGCTTCCCCATTGACTTTGCTTCCCAGAAGCACCCTGGGAAAGTTGCAAATAACCATCATAAAAGTGGGCTGGGTGCCAAGTGCCTGGCATCACTGTGGCCATGCTGTGATGATTGTAAGAGGGGGGGAAAGCAGTTATTACTCACTCTTTTCAGCAATGTCATAACTTTGAATAATCACTAAAGGAATGCTCATAAAGCGAAAACACAAGTATGACATCAAACACATCTTAAGAAGCTGATTTTTTCTATTTTCAGGCAAATTCTTACTGTTGGCCAGAATTGGTTTTATTGAGTGTCCACAGACTCTGGCTACTTTTGTGGAAACAATGAAAGACACATCACCTGTCATTCTACTGCACATTCGACTCTTTTTGGTCAGGAGTGCTATGTCACAACGGATGTACAAAAAGAGTGGAGCTTGCATTTTGACATCGTGACATTGCTTTCATCAAGCTGATCCACTTTACAACCCCTGTGGATGCCAGTGCTGAGGGACAAGGTAGAGAGAGACTTTATATATCTTTTCCTTCATCACCATAATCTTAAGAAAACTTCCATCTCCACAACTGCTATTCGCCTAGCACAAAAGCTTCCAGTGGCTCGAGTATTTCTGTCAAAACTAACATTTGCTTAGGATCATAGGGGCCATAGCAGTTGTCGGAGGGGAAGCGGGGAATAGAGGAGATTTTCATTGGGATATAATAAAAGAGAAATAGCAGTGATGCTGTTAAAAAAAAAAGCTACCAGCATCCTGTAACCGAGTGAAAAGAGAATACAAGCATCTTGTGTTTTCAATTTAAAATACAAAAAATGGAAAAGGAAGTCTGGTTGAGTTCTGAGTTGTCCATATTCCAGTCTCAATACCTACTTTCAGATGTAGCCCATATTCCCTGTTTAAGAAGATGAATGTTATAAAATAACACAAGGGAATGACTGTACTCCATGCAAAGAAACCTTATAAAAGACAAGCAAAACATAATGAAAGCCCTTCCAGAATTAAAAGGTTCTGCTTTTTTTTTTAATGGCTTTAAGGTGCAATTGTAATCATACTCTAGAGTGATGATCCGGCTCACTTTAGGGTTAACATCCTTTGACAAAGCACCACAGGGAAACCTGGTTTGGCCTCACCTACACAGTACCTAGCCTTGGGATGGATAAAAACAGTCTCATTCACTAATGCGACAGCACCAAGTGCCTCTAGGAGCACGAAATGTTGAGAGGGAAAACATGAATCTTGACTTTCAGCAGAGGTGGAACTAAGCCATTGTTCACTCCCTTAAAAAAGACATTTGGTGGCCAGTTCAGACTGCCCTGGGGACACCTAAAGCTGCATTAAGTACTTGTGAAAGTGAAAATCCACTGGGAAACCAAATCCATTGTTTAAACCTCAGCGTGAGCAGCAGACTTGCTAGCAGGGTCACTTTTACATGTCTTTATAAGAAGGTTCAAAATCTATTGTATATGCAATACGGATATTTTATTTGAGCATACCTGTAAAGCAGCCAGAAGGGAAACTGCTAAACTTCAGGCATGAAGAAGGCGGGGGGGGGGGATGTCAGGGGAAGAGCCAGGAGGCAAATGATGCTTCACTGTCTTATAGTAGGAATAAATGTTATTTCTTTCCAGTTTTCCATAACCTCAAAAGGCAGCAAGTTTCAAAAGTTAATAAAGCCAAGGGAATATTCTTGTTGAAAAATATTCTGCAAAATATACTAACTTGAAAAAAGGTCTAGAGGGCACAGCTATTCAAAATGAGCGGTTATTTACAAACCTTGGAACAGGCACGTTTAATTGTAATTATAAAATATAATTTACTAATATATACCCCTATTCATTTTGAAGATAAGAAATTAACAGCAGTCTAAGTCTTATATACATAAATACATACATACATACATACATACATACATACATACATACATACAAGCAAATATTCAAAGTTGGTCAAAAGTTTTGTTTATTTTCCAGAAAATATGTTTAGTTTTAACCCTATCAGTCCCTTCCTATAAAGTAGATGTTCTTTCAAATGTCCATTATGGTGTTCCAGCCATCTATTTTAACTCCTCAGTTCTAAAACAGCTGGGAACTGAAGGAGCCTGGGAAAAATATAAATGCACATGTATCCGTTTCAAAGTAAGATATCACCTTAGTGTATTCAGACATTTAAATGAACATTCTCATTCTCTCCCTTGCTGTTCTTCCAATTCTTCAATCTCCTCCTTGAAGACCCTCTCCCCAATTGCACTTGGAACATTTGAAAGTTCAAGGCCAATGGTAGAAAGACCCCACCAACAGAAATTCCCAAACACCCAAAGTCCCCACAGCCTGCAGACACAGGATGTCTTTCACATTACTCAGGCAGATTAGGATGGAGATATAAAGCTGGGTATCATCCGCATATCAGTGATACCTGACCAAAACTGTTGGATGATTTCATCAAGGGGCCTCATGTAGATGTTAAAAGGAAGGAAAGAAGGACCTGAGGCATTCCACTAAATCATGGCTGTGAATTAAACATCTCCCCTTCTATTAACTCCAATTGGAACTGACCAGGAGGAAAGAGGAGAACCAAAACAGCACTGTGCTATTCACCCCAGAAGGATATCATGATCAATAGTATCAAAAGCCAGTAAGGTCAAGAAGACCTAGGATACGTGCACTGCCCCCAATGCCACTTTTGCCAAAGGTCAATCAAGAGTGAAATCCTTACCATCTCTGTCCAATACATGACTTAATCCTTACTGAAAGGAAGCTAGATAATCCCTTTCATCTAGAGTTCTTTGAACTGCAGTGTGATCACCTTCTCACAGTTTGCCCTAGAAAGGACACTGGATAGAAAATGTCCAGACTGGGTGGGTTGAGTGATAGTCCAGTGAAGGAAGGCACACCACCACTTTGTTAGTGGAATCACCCACTCCTTCAAGGAATAATTAACCACCACCTCGATAAAAACCCTCTTCCCTTCACAGAATAGCCTTGATCAATCAGGAGGGATATGGATCTAATGTAGATCTATGTAGATATATATTAGATCTAAAGTTGCTGTTATAATGGATCTAACAGCAACAAAAATCCTGTCCCTCAGGCTTAACAAGATCAAACAGCAACAAGAACCCTGACAGCTTCCTTAGGCGCAACAGGATCAAACTTTTCCCAAATAACTTTGCAAAGCTTAGCGCACATAACCTTCACTGACCCTGCTGCAATTTTGGTGTCTAATGCAAAGCAAATCCAAAATACTGCATCTGTCAGATGCCTAATATATTCTTCGCAGAGGTTAATCTCAGAAATACTTCTTCCAAGGAGGATCTGAGTTACCTTAAGTAGGCTCACAGGGCCTTGGAGCTCTACCAGTTGAGGCCCGGAAGTGAGACTGGAGGCTGGAATGTGGCACAGAAATAATATACCTGTTTCTGGTATATTACCAAAATATTATAACCTTCGCTGATCCCTTCAGAGGCTTGCGTGGCTCATTGTGCCAGTGCCACCACTTGCAGCAGAATGCCACGTGCAATGCCATTCCATTGGGTGCACAAGCAATGGCATCGACACAGCACATGGCTTCCTGCTGCAGGCGGCAGCACTGGTACGATGAGCTACATGGCCTCCTGACACAAGCAGCAGCACCAGCATGATGCACCAAGTGGTGTCTGGCTGTAAGTGGCCACAAGCAGCCACAGAAGAAGTCAGGCAATGGCACAACAGGTGTCAGGGTATGGAGGCCTGACTGTGGTGGTCTAAGGTGAGCGGGTGTGGGGCGTAATGGGCAGTTCCACCCCCACACAGACACACACCTCTGCCCCAGCTTGATTTTTATGCATGCACCTAATACAACCAGATGTTGGGACAGAGTGCGTGAGGTCTTAATTGGGACTTATTTTTGGAGTAGGGCTTATATGAGGTGGACACAAAAAATCAAGATAGGGTTTATTTTGGGAAACATCTTATTTTCAGGGTAGCTGCATAGAGCTGTAGGCTTTTCTCAATTATGTTTGGTAGGGACCAAATATTTTGAAAATTAGAGTAGTAGTTGTAGAACTGTTTTGTTTTCTTTCTTTAAAAAAATATTTTGTCCCCTAGAAAACCTGTAAGAGTTACCTACAGAGAATATCAACATGAATTAAATTACATTGGAAAGGTTGGAAGGAAATTCAAAATATTCCTCATAACAAGGGAATTGAGAGACAAGCATAAATAGCTGCAATAATATATAAATCTTTTTTTGGTTATTGGAAGTATAAAGAACATGTGGCTGTCTCCCCTCTCCAAGGGGCAAAATTTACCTTCTGGTCCATCTGGCACAGAAGGGGCACGCCTTGAGCAAGCCCACCTATATCAAACAAAGAATGCACTGTAACATCTATTTCCCTGAACTGGCAATAAAATATGAGAGTGTAACAGGCAGCATTAAAATGAAAGTGAATGAGAAAGTAGAGATACATGAAACTTTAAAAGGCAGAAATAAAAATGTCTTCCACAAGCGTCAGTGAAACTTCAGATCACAAAACTGTATGATATCATGCAGGTATGTATTGCAAGAATTTCAGACAAGAATAACCTTACTGCACTGGAATACAGATTTATTGAAATTATCTCCATTAGCATGAGTGTAAGAGATGAACCTTCATGTTTGGGTCATTCTTAAATGTCACATTACAAAAAGCAGGAAATAAATGCTGATGAATGACTCATTCCACAATTGCCATGTTCTTGTACTCCTCCTGAGAACCATACAGCATCCTATTAATGACAACTGGGCTGATTTGTTTCGTTCTTCAGATATTCATTATTAAAAATATTTTGAAACTGCCCTTTTATCCACATTGATTCCTAGATGTTTTACCAAGGATAAATATAATGAATCATGTCAGTATGAAAACAATTAGAATAATGCAATAGAATTAATAAAAGACAGAGTATATGAAGGGATGTTTTCATTTCAAATGCCTGTTGAAAAATTACTTAGAAATGAATGTCTCTGGAAAGAATGAATGGATAACACCAGCTGTAGCTTATTTGGAAATGAGTCTCCAAATCATGGTAAAACTACAGGAAGGGCATCTCCTGTTTTCATGTCCACCATGCTTTTCCTAAATTTCTAATGGAACTCATTTTCAACTGTGGCCTTTCCTGCTCAGTAATAGCTTGGCTATGTTACTTAGTTGAATTAAAAAAATTAGATTTGATTACTGTAATGTGTTATACACAAGATTCTTGGTGTGGACAGTTCCAAAAATTTAACTAGCTGCTTGAATTCTGATTGAGTTGGATTTGTGAAACCATCATACTAATCAGAGGATATTCTGCTGGTTCACCCCCATTCGGACGAACTGGTAGCGGCGGAGGTGGGAGGCTCTGCTCACCTGCCCAGACATCATCACGGATGCTCTGCACATGCACAGAAGGTTCTATGCATGTGCAGAAGCGCTGTGCACGAGCAAAGCAAGCGTGCACGCTCCCAGTTCCAAACCGGTAGCGAAAGTAAAAGAAAACCATTACTGATTCTAATTGTTGTGATGCTGCTTGTTCTCTTCAGGATGGAGCTGATATGCCAGGATGTAATTAAACACACTCACAGACATAAGCAATTTGTC
Source organism: Thamnophis sirtalis (assembly GCF_051295495.1). Lineage (NCBI taxonomy): Eukaryota > Metazoa > Chordata > Lepidosauria > Squamata > Natricidae > Thamnophis > Thamnophis sirtalis. The sequence goes on along the minus strand of NW_028261382.1, from coordinate 132,004,510 downwards.
TATGAATGGTCTGATAAAAAAAACCTCAGCTTATCCAGTGAAGATCTTCTTGAATTGATCAAAAATGCCATGAAAATAGAAAAGAAAAAGAGGCTTTTCTGTGAGATGACTCAATTCTGAAAATTCCAACCAAAAGAGATTTAACTGATGCCCAAGGCTGGGTAAAACTCCCTGACATTCCAAAACAGTTGCACCAGTCCAGGTCATCTCTAGATACTTCTGGACATCCTATTAAAAAATGAAAAACTTTCAAGACAATTCTAGACACCCCTGCTTAGCACCTAAATGCAGCCTGATGAAAATAATTTTAAGAACTTAATTAGTAATACTTCCAGGACCAGAAAAAGTGTGGAACCACAGTTACTGTTTCTGCAATTGCCTCTCTAATGCAGAGCTAGTTCTGAAAATACCAAAATGCAAACAATTTAATTGTTTTTCATATATTTCAATTACCTGATTAGTCCATTAAGATTGATGGATTAAAAGAATTGTGCATGTCTTTAAACGCTTGGTCATAAATGGAATATTAATTTATATTAATGAATCAAATGTTTCAATGGGTTTTCATATTGTCTGTCTATGTGTCGCCAAGATTTGCAATTTATCATGAGCGTCATGATAAATGTTCCCACTCTGAAAACAATACAGAAAATAAAACACTACAATTTATTATTTTGAACACTCAAAGCCATTCAGACAGTTTCATATTTTTATGTGATCAGAACGTGATTACTAAATTCTGAAGTTTGGTAACATTACTTCATTCTCATGTTCCTCATAAACTGTTCTTCAGAAAATAACTTTGCCTAGGAACAGAGAAAGACTCAGGAGTAAACCATTTATTTTCTCTTGGAAGACAGGAGTACCACAACTTAGATGTTGAGGGAGTATCTGAAGTGCTTGTACAAAGAGACACTAGTAAGGAGGTTTAGTGCAGTTCTGCTAATATGAAGGGATAAGAAATAAAACAGGACATGGATTCTGGTAGCGTCTTCAAAAGTAAGCATCTTTATTGAGGAATAAGCTTTGGGGAGCAGCCCCATCTCCACTAAAGGGAAGCTCTTCTTCATTGTCACATCATGAAGTGATGAGTACTATCTGTTCCACTTTGAATTTTTTTTCAACTTTGCATGGTAAGCATCACATCATAGAGAAAAGCAGAGCATACACTGCCAGAAGAGATACACTATATTGCCAAAAGTATTCGCTCACAACTGAGTCTGATTATGTGGATGGGTGAGCGAATACTTTTGGCAATATAGTGTATCACCTCATTGCTAACCTGAAGGAGGAGAAATAAATAAAGTTTGGTTGTGATTACTATTCCTTCCTAGAATATTTTAGTCCAAACCTAATACTTGGAAGGGGTGTTCTGCTCCCAGACGAAAAATTGCAGAAAGTTACAACACACACCAGGGAAATCAATTGAAAATTAAGCTGTTTGAGTACATGGCAGCTTTGAAGATATTGGCAAGGGTGTGGTATTTTTGGATCATCTTTTTTTAGCTACCAACCAACAAGATGTGTTGTACTACATAACACTTTATTGAAAAAGGTTTTTTTTTCTAAATCAGATAGACTGTTGATGTTGCCATGACTAAACATTGGTATGGCACTGCTTTAGATTGCAATTTTTAAACATCCCTATTATTAGTGTTTAACCCAGAAAAGGATCGCATTTGTCTATAATCCCACTTCCCAGTCCCAGTGGGCTTCAAGGTTGAATTAAAATAATGATAATGATAATACTAACAAAGCTAGACATGACCAAGTTGCTAAATTAATCCACTGGTTGTTATGTAAAAATACAACTTACCTGTTTCCGAAACAGGGAACAACTTACCTGTTTCCGAAAAGTCATGGGAACATAACGTGAAAAAAGTTGTTGAAAATGAGAAGGTGAAGATCTTATGGGACTTTCAAATATAGATGGATCATCATTTGGAACACAATACGCCAGATATCCACAGTTTTTGAAAACTGAAGAGTACAATTTATTTATATTGCTGCACTAGGAGACACCAGAGTCAAAGAAAAAGAACTGGAAAAAATCACGGAATATCAAAAACATTTTGGCCATCAAACCTACACTATTATGGATGAAACATGTGACAGTGATAACCATTGTCATCGGTGCACTTGGCACCATGTCCAAGAATTTTACAAAATATATCAAGAAATTGCAGTTTCCTGCAATAACACCAGCAGAACTGCAAAAGATCGCTACTCGGAACAACATACATTTTAAGAAGATACTTGGTCAATACCTAGGATGCTGGCAGCAACACCAATCAACCATCAGTACCAGTCAATAATATTTGTGATACATCTTTAAATGTTCAGTTGACTGAGTTTCATGTTTAATGAATAAAAGTTTATAATAATAATAATGAATAAGTACATATAAACCAATATTGTATTTATTCCGCTATTCAAATAATAATAATAAATAAATAAATACCATAAATAAATACCATCTCCAGGTTTTGAAGACACTTGAGATACCTTGATGGAGATCCTCCAGAGTTCCTGACCTTCCTATTAAGCTTTGCAGGCTGCTAATAAAGATACAGGAACTGATCTTTACAAGAAATGAGACCTTAGTAGTGTCAGGCAACAAGGAATGGAACAGAAACCTACCTACATATTTGACTCTACATATACCAAGGACTGACATTAACATCAGTTATTCTCCTGCCGAACTTCTTCCTATAATTTTGGAAGCTTTCTTGGTTGTCATGTTTCTTACTTTAGAAAAACCCATTGGAAACATTTCTCTGTGATTTTTATCCTTGGAATGGCACTTAAGTAGAGTAGACTGTAGACCACTTGAGATCTAATTGTATAATGAAAAACAAGATATACTCACATTGAATTTTTTTCTCATTCTTCCTTGCATTGTAAGATATTCTATTCACTGACTAGATCTGAGCCATGGTGGCACAGTAGCTAGAGTGCAGTAGTGCAGGCTACTTCTGCTGACTGCCGGCTGCTTGAAATTTGGCAGTTGAAATCTCACCAGGCTCAAGTTTGACTCAGCCTTCCATCCTTCCAAGGTGGGCAAAATGAGGGCACAAATTGTTGAGGGAAAGATGCTGACTCTGTAAAACCACTTAGACAGGGCTGTAAAGCACTGTGAAGTGGTATATAAATCTAAGCTATTGCTATTGCTATCTTATGTCACATCATTCCAACTTCAATGCATTCAGTTGGGATATCTGTTTAGGAAAAATAATTGAATTTACTTGAACATGCATAAGATTGGTACACAGTCTGTAGGAAACAAGAATTTGGCTTATATCCAAAGCTATTTTTACTTTCAAGCAAATGCACTTTCAAACAAATGTGCCAATTCCCTACAACTCTCCCAAGAAAACAAGTAGTGATTAGGCAAAAGGATTCATAGGAAGTAGACCTATGCTCATTGCCCTAACTTCTACACATTTCAATCTTTATTGTGTTCACAAAGGATGTTGAAGAGGGCTAAGAACAGAAGCTCATTCAGAACCAGCATCCTCTTCCATTCATCAAAGATACAGTATGTGTGCATAATTGGCTAATGCCCAACAGTATTAGTTAGTCCTCATTAATATGAAGAATCTTTTCTTTCAATGCTAAACTTCTGTCACTGTGGAGAGGCAACATATTTTCTGAACATGTGAACCCCATAATTTTGGTACTTTAGAAAACAAGATATCTTTCCCAAGTGGTGCATATTTTGTCTTTGCAATTGGTAGGAAGAAAGTGTTTAATTGAGGCTCACCAATGTCTGAAAAATATACTCTGCAGTTCCTGATCTTCTACAGATTCATCTGTTCCCCCGGGGTAAAACCTGTTTTTAGGCTTTGCCCTTGCTTTTGGAAATATGTCAAATTCTGAATTCTGGTTCATGTCAAAGGTGCATCATGTCAAAGAGGTGGGTTGGACTGAGACAAAAACTAAATTTAACTGAGTTTAATTTACTATTCCTACACTATGCTACATCAGATCATATTTTCCCAATGTTTTCTTTTTTGAACACTAATTTCAAGATAGAATCAATATAAGGACAATATTAGAAGATTTCTGTAGGATCAGAAATGCAATGAACTAGACTGTTCTATGCTCTTTAAACATCTGGCCAATCAGATGTTTCCAACTTTTGATAAACAAAACACTGAGCAAAAGTTTCTTCCAATGCTTTCTGCACTTCATAATGAATTTATTCTTGCTATTGTTAGCCACTTATAGCTCTTCATGCATTTGTCTTGTCCTAATACCACATTTGATGGTAGTAAGTGGCATAATGCATCCATTGTTTAAAGCAGCATTTCCTTTTTACCTCCCTGATTTAATTTCAAGGGTTAGTTAAAATCCAGCACTGTTTATGACAGAAAAATCCTTTTGGTGATAATATCCAAGTCATACAAGAAACTAATTGTGGCAAATTTTAAAAAAATAAACAGAAGTCAGATTATATCACAAAAGAAGGCAATAATATTGGTTCCATCTATTTTCATATAAGATTCAGTTTAGTGTAGTGGTTAAGGCATCAAACTTGAAACTATTGTGTCCCCCTGAAAATATATTACATATCCTAAAAATAAGGCCATGCCAGATTTTTGGGGTGGGCAAATACACTATATTGCCAAAAGTATTCGCTTACCCATCCACATAATCAGACTCAGTTGTGAGCGAATACTTTTGGCAATATAGTGTATATACACCCTCCCCTGAAAATAAGCCCAGTGAACAATCCCCCTCTCCAGCGTGGCAGGGTGGTACTCACCAACCAAGCTGTATCCTGAAGGCACAAAGCCACACAAGCGGGGAGGGGAGAAAAAGGTGCTCAGGCAACCCCCATCTCCAGCTGGGCAGAGTGCCACTCACTGACCAAGTGGTATCCCAAAGGCACCAAGCTGCGTGAGCGCCCGTCCCCATCTCCGCTCACGCAGCTTGGCACCTTCAGGATATCGCTCAGTCAGTGAATGGTGCTGTGCCAGGCTGGAGAGGGAGGTTGCCGGGCCACTGCTCTCTTGCTAGCAGCCTCCCAAAGAGACTGCCACAGGGAGGGAAGGACATGGGCACAGCCTAAGGGGCAAACAGCTGATGAGCAGTTGTGTTGCGCTGTCCCAATTTTGAAGGCAACCAGTTTCATTGATTGTTCTCACTGTCAAGAACTTTCTTCTTAGTTGTAGGTTGGATTGTTCTTTGATAAGTTTACATCTGTTACTTCTTGTCTTTCCCTCTTTGGAGAATAGTTTGTCACCCTCTTCTTTATGACATGAAATACGGGAAGACTGTTACCATGGCACCCCTAATCCTTCTTTTCGTTAGAGGAGACACAACCAGTTCCTACAACAGTTCTCCATATGTTTTCGTATCCAGCCCCCTAATCATCTTTATTATTATTCTTTGCACTATAAGATCAAGTATACAAAATAAAATCTACAAAACTGAATGGAAAGAGGAAAAAAAATCAAATAGGACATCTTTCGGTTGTTGTATACCTACATTGAGGACACTGTTAATCCAAATTATATAATCATGCAGTGACTTTGGCCTTTCCAATGAATAACAATTGATTTCAAGTCAGCCCTTGTTGTAATTTTTTATTAGGTAGGCAGGAAGAGAGGGAATACAAGAATAAAACCTTTTTTTCCATAGAGCTTGAGAGCTGCATTGTTTTATGATATATACAGTACTAACATATGTATTATAATGTGTGCATGTATATATTTGTTGTTGATGCTGTGCTTGCATATACACATAAATATATGTGTGTTTGTGTATGAGTATTTATATGTATCTGGGGAGATATAGATATATATTTCTGCAACCTTGAAATCAGACCTTAATTCCAATCACAAACCTGACCTTTAATGAGCCATATCTTTGCACGGACTTTTTACCTTTAACCTTCTAAGACACAAAAGTCATCTGAAACCCATATAGAGCGTTAAATCCTAAATATTTTCTAAGCAGGCCTGATCTTCTTGCCACATTAGAGTTGTAAATTAAGGTCTCATATGGTACAGAAAGCAGCCTTCCATGTCACAGTTTTCTTCTCTGAACAAAACAAGAGCTGGTCAGTAAATATATATGTATATATATGGTCAGCCTCAGGTTTGGCTCCCTGGGAGTTCACATCTACTTTTAACTGCCTTCAGTTGTTAATGTATTCCTCAAATGAGATGCATCACCTTGAAGAATGGCTTTTTGCCCCCTGGGGATATGCCAAACAAGTATTTCATTCACTATGATAATCAGTTCTACCTCCAGCAACATATGAAACCCAAATTTAATAGGCAGCAGTGATTAGGTTTTAAGACAGAAGGCCATCCTCTTGCACTGTAAATAATAATAGAGGCAGAGGCATAATAGAAATCTGATAAATAAGGCAGATTTTGTAAATAGGACTCATTAAGCAAAATAATCAAATTCTTTAGTAGCTCCAATAAATATGTTAGATTTCCTAGGAAGATTTTCAATAAGAATGTCTATTTTCTATATTTTCTTTTATTAAAAGATTGAATCATTTTGGCAAGGCAGCTAAGGAATAGTTTACATGCTCAAAATGACATTCTCTGTGTTTTCCTTCTTTCGTCCCTCCATTCTTTCCTCCTCCCTCTTTTCCAAATGACAGAGTATAGTGTAGAATCATTGGAGAAAGAAAAGAAGCAGGAGGAGGGGTTAACCCAAAAAGTAAGCCTTTAAATCAGCAGCTTCAGTTGTGGATAGGAAATGATACAGTGGTTCTACTTTCTTGGAACTGAGAAGCAGCAGAAAACGAAGAAAGATGCTCCTGACAGGGCGAGGATGATGTGAGCAAGCTAACATGAATGATATGTTAAGTGATTGGCTCAGATAGAATCATGGGATTGCAGCCTTTTACAGAGGCCGATTTTCATCTATATTGTTTGCCTTTTTGCAGACAGCAATACTTAATATATGCAGGCAGCATGTGCATGTGCATGAGCAATATATAAAATTACACACATATATTTACATTTACACCTTATATACATATAGCATACATATTTATATAGAGTTTGAGATCACCATCTGCCTCTTTAGACTCCTTATAGGCAGGCTGATCAGCATAAATCACTGCTGGTAATATAAAAAGTCTAATAGAAATGATTCCCATATCTTCCTAGTTTTACCTGCTCTTTGGTTTTGTTTGATTTTCATGAGGAAGGAAGGAACGAAAGGAAGGAAGGAAGGAAGGAAGGAAGGAAGGAAGGAAGGGAAATATGGAGGAGGGAGGGAGGAAGGGAAGAGTGGAGGGTGAGAGGGAAGGAGGGAGGAAGAAAAGAAGGAAGGATTTTTACCACTATTCTGAGACAAAAAAGGCCAACGTTTAAGAGTTTTGTTTGTTTCTTTATAAAATACCTTATTCCAAAGATTCTAGACAGTATAGACAATAAAATCAAAACTCAGCGTAGGAATAATGATATAAGGAATAAAAATTCTCAAATGAAAAATAGCAGTATCTTTTTTGTGCAAATTTTATTCCATCTATTCATCTCCAAAGGCCTTCTGGAAGTTTGAGTTCATTAACATTCTCCAGAAGTCCAAAAAAACAGTGATCATTCTTCGGAAATAAACTTTTTCAAAATAAGGGAGAAACCATCAACAACACCCACCTCTATGTCTCTTCAACTCTTCAATTAGTATTTTCTCTTCACCCAGTGAAGATGGGCAAAATTTACATGGGACCAACAGTCTTTAAGATACATGTAATGACCAGCTCCTTGAACTGTAGTCAGATAAAATCACCAAGTAATGGAGATATTGTAGCAATGTTGTTTTATGATAGTGCCAGAAAGCACTTAAGGAGCATTGGTTGTATCAATTGAAGTTTTCAGATTGTCTTCAAGAGCAGATCCATGCAGAGCAAATTGAAGTAGTCCAAATGTGAGCTTACATGAATGTGAGTGTTCAGCTTCAATGTATTTCCATTTAAACAAGGCTGATATTCAGCTGAAATTTGGCCAAACTATTACTAGCCATAGCTTTAATCTACTTCCCATACTGGAAGTATAAATTCATTAGGATTCCTAATTGTAGGTCTGCTCCTTTAGCAACCCAATTTCATCAAGAGCTAAAGTTAGTATGACAAGACAACTTGAATTTTATCTTGCTTTGTTGAATCTGAGTTTGTTTCTGCAACCCACATACTGACTGTCTTCAAAGACTAGGAAAGAACTTCTACCACATCTCCCATACCCTCCATAGCAGCATTATATAACTGGATATTATCAGTATATTGATGACATTAGCTGACAAATTATCTCATCCAGAGCTTAATGTGACTTTAAAAGTATGCTCTGGCACATTCCTTATTGGGATCCCCATTGAGTCACTTCTTCCCCCCCTCAACCTTTGATCAGACCCTCCAATTAGGAAAGAACAGAATCATTCAAAATTAAGAGTATAGAGGTCCAGATTTTAATCCCTATCAACTCATTGATTTTCTAGATGGTCTTGATTCTCATAGTCTAATCTACCTCATAATTGTAAAATAAAAAAATAGAACCAAATTAAACATGTCTTCCTTTGCTCTTTCAGACTTGGTTTTACTTGTATTATTTTAATATACTTGTTTGCATATCACTACCTTCTATTTGAGCAATGCCAGGGCAAATGCTCTGAATAAATTGGAAACAAAATATTACCTTTCTATATCAGTACATTTACTAACAACTGATTTCATTAAATGTATTTTTAAAAGTGCAACCTTATGCACCCCCACTTGTGTAAGTACACTGAATTCAGTGGGATTTATTTCTGATTAGACATGGTTAAGCCTGTACCATTGAAAGCTTAATTAAATGAATAAAATGTTAATATGCAGTTTATTATGAACTACTTTATACATATGTATGTAAAAATGTTTTAAAATAAAAAAATGACTGCTAGTATCATATCAATCAAAATTTCAAATCATTTTGATTCTTTTTGGTTAAGGTCACTGTTGCCAAAACTAATTTCTTGTATTAATTTTTACTTGCCTATTGTTGTTCGCTTGTCTCACATTTGCCCATTGTTTGAGGGAATATTCAAAGAATTATCTTTCATTATCATCATTGTTATCATCATCATCATTCTAATGAAATAACGTTTGTGAAGGATTGGCAGAATATTGACCCAGGTGGTCATTATTAAAACTTTTTAAAAAGAATTTTGGCAGAATTAGAAAATGAACATCAGTGGCCCAAGATAATTAGCAAGCCTCCTAAATAAATGATAGAGTTAGATACTTGTTAGCATTAGGAGAACCTACAAATTTCATTTGCTATGATATAGCCCAGCAGGCATTTTAGAGTGAAAAGGGCGCCTGCAAATCCCCAGTATACCACTCAGATCACCCCCTGAGGGGAAGAGCAACACACATTCAAATCAAATGTTTTCCTATCAAATGCTCCACTAATGGCTTTCCTATGAGACCCACGCCTGTCACTCACCCGCAACCTATTTAGACATGTTAAAACAGAATTTCTTGTTTATTTGTATTTCATTGAAGTGAGTTTGTTTTCTCATATTGAATTTGTATCCAAACCCCAGGTTGTCAATACCACTTAGCTAGATCTTTGGTTTGTTGTGTGTTTTTCCCTGCATGTAATCCACATAGGGAAAAGGTGCTGCTTGGTTCTTCTGTTTAGGGCACATTTAATGAAGTGTTAAAAAAAAACAATAAATGAATCTACCGTAAAGGAAGAAAGGGGGGGGAGATCCATTTCTGATATTGCAAACGCCTTGTAATGCAGCCTTTAGCAGGCAGTAGCAAATAAATAAATAAAACAATAGGACTGTATGAAGGTCCTTGAAAGGGCAAACTAAATTATAAAATTTCAGAACCAGAAGCCAATGAGAGGCATTCTACTGAAATGCTTCACATCCAGCTCCTACCCCCTCCAATATCATGCAGCGCATACAGCAAAGCTGCATGGCAATTTTTGCTGGGAAAGCTCTTTCTTGACAACAGTCTGCTAGCATTTTCATGTTAACGGAAGCTTTGAGCTTAAGAAGACTAATTCTGTGCATTAAACATTCCATGAAAAAAGAACTAAGTGTTATGTTTGATATGCACTTCAAACGCCTAAAAGGCCAAAGAAAGCCCTTCCTTAATTATTGAAGAAGTGTCTGTAAAGGAAACATGAGCAAATAGCATCCATGCTTTCATCCCCAGTAACCTTTTATTGTCCTTTTCTTCAGATGGCCAAGTCAGTATATTTAATAAAGAGAGAAGCAACCATCAAAGAAGGTGGGGGTCTAATAAATGGTCCTGATTAAAGGCCCTGACAGGGTATGAACTTTGCATAAATTTTCTTAGGGTGTCAGGCTAGGATACTGATTGAAAAGCCATTAACATAATCACACATTTATAAGAAATGCTGTAATGTATCAAAAACATTTTCCTTCGTGTAATAATTTTAGGGACATTAACATGTAAATGATAATAAGGAGCTGTGTTCTTGGGATCTGCTGAAAGCCTGATTATTTCACATTAGTAATGAAAGGTGGAGATTTTTGTAGCTGCTCCTATTTGTTCGACAAAGGCTTCCCTAGGATTTCAAAAGGAATTACTTATCCTGGGATTTAGGAAGACATTTTTTATCCTCAGGTAGAATATTTCTTGTTTATTCTGAACCTCCAAAAGCCAGTCAGGATGTTCTGCTTAAATAGCCACATTAAACTTTTATTGATTCATTGTTCGTTGCTTTCTTAAAACCATGAGATGCCAAACAAACCAGGCAGCCCTTGATTTGATTTCATCTAATTCCAGAAACATCCATTTTTATACTTCAGGGAAGTCAAAAGAATTACCTTACCTTCGTTTTATTAAAATGTGCGTTTAGAGTTTAGATTTACCATAGACTCACAGCGGTGATTTTTCTAATGCTAATTTTTTTTAACAATGAAAAGAAACACTATCTGCTCACACGCAAATAGCCATAATTATGTAAAGAATGACTGCTTCAGACTAATGACTTTCAATACGCTTTCGCATAACACACTGGTGGAAGAGGCCAGAAAGGTCAACAGTAATTCATAACTGCTATAAAATTGTGTAGCATCCCAGGGTTTCTGAAGGATACTGACATTACCCTGCTCCTTCCACTGGTTTGTATATGTAAATTTGTGATAGGAAGTGTACTACTTGTGCCAGATCGCATGCAGAGCATCAATCAACCAGTAGAATACATCAGAGTATTTTCATTATGCCTAGTTATTTACTGCATCAGAAGAAATTACCCTGGCAAGCCAAGCGGTCTTCTCTGGATAGCATGATATGACCAACCAGGTTTCAGCTCAGGAGTCTTGTAAACATTGCAGGATTAATCTCACAATCACAATCATCAATCTTTCCTAGCCTTGCCTGGGTACAACTGCAGAGATTGGTAACCAGGCAGTGCAGATTTAAATTTAACCCTACGCATCAAGAAGGATACGTCAGATCCGGTATGCTGTTACAAGAAGTACCTGTGCAGGTTTCTTATAAAATGGTGAAAAGGTAATATTTATGAATCTCAAAAATCAGATAAACTGAAATCCTCCCTCCTCCCTTCTTCCTCCCCCTCCCTCTCTCCACACATGTAATCCCCCTCCTTTCTTTTCATTGTGCTACAAGGAAGATGATACAAAGCTGATAGGTGAGAATATTCTGAATGGCTCTCATCCTAAGAGAGTGCCTTACAGAATAATGGTTACCAACGGAGGTAGTTGAAAGTCCTATTGAAAGAAGCAAGAGTACAGAAAAGCTCAAGTCCCAAATCACTAGAGCACCTGAAAAAAAACCTCAAAAAAGTGCAATGACATAGGAGGAGCCAATTCATATTTTATCCATTGGTGGTGATGAGTACAAGTGCCTGCATATATAAGTAATTGCAAGATTGAATCAGGTAATGTCACAGTTTATTCCCATAAAAAGTAATACTTGTAAACTGGGAGTTTCTTTATTCTCAGGTCACCCCATCAATAGAAGCTGTTACTGGATGCTCCCATCAATGAGCTTGTCCAGTTTTTCACAGTTCATCCGAATCAAAACAACCTGGATGAGCAGCTATTCATGTACATCTGAGCTAATTTATAGTGTTCAGCTCAGTGCCTTGGAAATTTGCAGTACATTTGCAATGGTAGCTGTGGAAATCCTCGGCCAGGAAGGCCTCCAAGGAAGGAAGCAGTGAACACGCCAGCTTGGCTCGTTGATACAACTATCATGAATTGTTGAAAGAATGACTTGTTCATCCTGTTGCTAAAACTGACAATGAAAGGTTCAGACTGCACATGCCTTGCCTGCATAAAGACACAGGAAAGGCAGGCTTCCTTGAAAAATATGCTGTCCATACAAAATTTGATCACATTCTATTTAACTATGTGCATTAGACAATATATCTGGGAAAGCATTGAAAAGATAACAGGCATCTGATTTTGAAAGACAGCTGAAAATAGCCACATTTTTTATAATAAAGAAATAATAAATATATAATGAGAAGAACAATCATACAAAGGCCATTTGGCAATATAATTTCAGCTGCAGGGCTTATTTCCACCTCCTGTCCAAATGCAGTTTCTGCAGCATGACGATACATGTGTGTGTGTGTGTGTGTGTGTGTGTGTGTGTGTGTGTGTGTGTGTGTGTGCGCATGCATAAGCTGAGCAAAAGAGATGGGAATTTTTAAGATGGAATGGATTTTTAACTTGTATAGTTCTATTTTTCTTACTGTTAGGATTTTTGGCCTATTCATATGATATGGCTTCCAATAAAAACAAATGCACTTTTATAGGAATCGGGCACAGGTTCCTAGCTCTGGAGTGGAAATACTGTTTCTTCCCCTTTTTGGTTTGAAACTTTAAATGCAATAGTTCTATGATGGTGAATCTATGGCACATGTGCCACACGTGGCACCCGAGCCATTTCTGAGAGCATTTCTGAGGCGTTGCCCTGTCAGCTTCAGCAAGCATTGCCAAACTTCCAGTTTGTGCATTGGGCTGTTTTTTGCCCTCCAGAGGCTTCAGGGGAGCCTCCTGAAGCCTCAGGAGGAGAAAAATAGCCCAACAGGCAACTCTGAGGTCCATCCCTGAACTTCCAGTTTGTGTGTTGGGCTATTTTGGGTGTGGGGCTAACCTTCCCTAGGCTCCTAGAAAGCCTCTGGGGCTTGGGAAGGGCAAAAAACAGACCTACTAGGCCCACCGGAAGCCGGAAAATGAGCCTTCAGAGGGTCTCTGGGGAGCGGGGGCGGGCGATAGCATGCATGCACGTTTGGCACCTGAGATGAAAAGTGTTGGCCATCACTGCAATAATTGATAATAAAAATTCCTATTTATGAAATAGGTCAAATAGGAAAAAGTCAAATAGCAATGTAGCCCGTTCAGGACAGTTGCCACAGTAGTGAAGTATTAACTGGTATTGAAATGACTTTTGTTACACAGCAGAATGTAGAGAATTACAAAAAAAGTTCTAGTTAAGAAATGTAACAAGCTTGGTCTCAGTTTGGGTTAAACATTGTTGAGCAGGTGGGCTTTATTAATCTAACCCGAGTACTGTAAAAATAAATGAAGTCTATAAAATGAATGAAGTCCTTTGGGACAATGAAGTCTGTAATGCCTCTTAAACATTGGACGTAGCTACAGAAAGCATGAATAGCAGTTGATGTTGGTTTTTTTTTTTTACAAGGACTGACCCCAGAGCACTATTAGCTAGAGGCAAAGATGAAGTGGTATTCCCCATACAGTGAGACTTTGGGTCCTGAACAGCTCATACCATGAACAATTTGGGTGCCGACTGAAAAATCTGCTAAATGTTTCACTCAGGTCACGAACACATCCTCGGCTGCCAAATAAACACAGCCGCAGCAATTTTCCCCTTCTGCACCAGTGTGTGTGTGTGTGTGTGTGTGTGTGTGTGTGTGCACGCGCTCGCATGCAGTCAGTCTTGCTACTGGTCACGACCAAATCGGGTACTGACCAAAGTCCTGGAATGGATTATGGTTGGAACCCGAGGTCCCACTGTATTCCATATTCAAAAATCAAATAATCATGTATTCTTACTTCAGTTAGTGAAAGTTTATTTTCTACCAGATCTGCAGAGAGAACCACACCATTCTCTGGTTCAGGAATACTGTGCATAGCACTGTACTTCACTCAGTTATGTCCTTATTGTCCAAAATGTGAACTCCTAGAGCCTGCTTAATTCTGCTTCTGTACCCATTAAGGCTAACCGTTGGATAAAAACATAAGTGAAAGACAAGACAAATGAGAACAACAACAAACTTTATAAAACAGTCAGTTTCATCCTCTGAATAATGCCAATTTTGTTAATATCAATGTCTTGTTTTTCCTTAAATTGACATGCCATCCCAAACAAAAAACCAAAATACAACTCTGAGCAGGGTAGTCTGTTTGATAAAAAGAATGGACTGGCCAAAATGAAGCCATCTTGTCTTAACACTTCAAGTGACAGTTATGCTTAACTGGAAAAGAAATGAGGTGCATACTGGTTGATGAATTTATGCAATGAGGTATGAGAATTTCATTCTACTAGCAAACCACATGCTGTGTTCAAAGAGAATGGACAATAATGTAAACATGAAGAATATATTTCAAAGATAACAAATTAGATGCTATAAAAACATTCTCTGTAGGCTTCGAACATATCTGCTATGATAGTCGATATAAATAATTAACCAATGTTCAGTTTAGATGAGAGAGAAATAAAGCATATATCGGGGGGGAGGGGAATAACATCGTTGCTATTGCACAATAATATTGTTGTTTCTAGGTGCCCTTGTCCAACTTTCCTTATTTTCTTGTAAAATTGTTTAAAATTTAATTTTTAATTTTAAACCTTTAGATGAGAAGCAGGCATGCTGCAAAGTACCAGGTTTTAGTACCATACATATTTATTATAATATATAGGGCTATTTATTTATTGTTCTTTATCTTACCTTTATTATTGTTTTAAAAATATTTTTATTGTACATTTTTATTTGTTATACATAACGTTTCCATTCTTGCAATGGCAATGTGCTGTTTGTATCAACTCTTTTGAATACACATAATTTTATGCACACCATAATTATAACCATTATTCTAATAATACTTACAATATAATCTTCCCTTCTAATCACCTATACAATTTAATCAAATATAATCCACTAGTAATATTACTTATGGTAATATATATATACTGGGAATCAAACCTGGGCTGTATTACATATCAGGCAGTTGTATTAGCCACTAAGCCACAGGCTTTCCTCCTTTATCAGCTAAGCCAGGGAAATAGGTATGTATTGTGTCACAACCCCTGGTATGCCCAAATATGGGAGGGAGCATACTGCTTCCCTTTTCTGTCTTTCGGATCACCCTAGGAGCCATCCAGGCAGAAAGTCATTTTTTTATGTTGCCTTTGTTCCATTTGTGTTGCATTTGTGCTGATAAATAAATAAAGGGAGACTAGCTCTCATCAGCTAGCCATACCCTTACTGGGAATCGAACCTGGGCTGTATTACATATCAGGTTACATAATGCAACTGCCTGATATAACAAATGTAACAAATGTAACAAAGGCAACATAAAAAAATGGCTTTCTGTCTGGATGGCTCCTAGGGTGAGCCAAAAGACAGAAAAGGGAAACAGTATGCTCCCTCTCATATTTGGGCGCGTGTGTGTGTGTGTGTTTGTGTGTTGCATTTGTGCTGATAAATAAATACACACACACACACACACACACACACACACATGTATTTATTACATTTATTTTATTAATCATTCTTAATTATATATTACTAACTTCTACTTCTATTTTCTAACCATTTATAAAATAGGTCCCAAGATAAATAGTACTGTTTCCTCTTTATCCTTAATTTTCATCATTAACCATTTCAGCACAGTCAAATATTTTCCTTATTACATTTTCATTTATAGATATATTTCAATTTTTCCAATTTTGTGCTTGCATAATTCTCACTGTTATTATCACATGTAATATTAAAAATGTAATTCTTTTATTATATTTTCCTGGTAATATACCAAGTAAGAACAATTCTGGTTTTAGATCTATTTATTCTGTTATCGTTTCTTCTAACCACCTTTTTATCTTTAACCAATATTTTTTCACCATTGGACAGGTCCACCACATATGGTAATAGGAACCCAGGATCTGTTTACATTTCCAGCATTCTGGCAATATGTTTTGGAACATCTTTGCCATTCTTGCTGGTGGCAAATGCCAACTGTACAACATTTTGTAAAGTTTTTTAATGTTGTTGACATTATTAGTTTGTAGTTTCTTTCCCATAGTTGTTGCCAATTGTCTATTTCTATAGTATATCCCAAATTTTAGCCTACAACCATAGTTTCTTTTACATACTATTCTTCCATTTTAAAATGCAATAGATAGCTATATATTTTCTTTATTAATTTATCATCTCTCCCCAGAAATATCTGATCTAATTCTAAGGGTTCTTTGTAGAATTCATATATTTCTACAACTTTCTTTTATCTCGTTTGTATTTGCATATAGAGGCACCAGTCCAAATTAATTCCTTGATTTTAAGTCCCCTTGTTCTTTTAGGATATCTTTATACCCTATAATTTTTTCCAGTTCAAGAATATTTGGATGTTTGATTTTTTTTCCTATACTGAAAGCAGAGCATTCCTGATATGTTGCCTTTGGAAATATCTATGTATTTTACTTTTCCCATGCCACGTAAATGCATGTCTCCCCACCCCACCCCATTGTAAGTCATGTCCTTCTAGCATCCATATTCTTTTGTTCTTCAAATTTATCCACTCTTTCACCCATGTAAGTGCTGAGGCCTGACAGTAAAGCTCCCAATCCGGTAGTCCAAACCCCTTCTCTTTTTTTTTAGTGTCTTGTATCATTTTCAGTTTGATTCTTGGGTTGTTGTTGTTGTTGTTGTTTTGCCTTGCCAGACAAATTTTAAGATCAATTTGCTTGAATGCTCAAAAAACATTTTTCCTAGTTTTATCGGAATTGTTTGAAATAAAAATGGCAATTTCGGTAGAATATTCATTTTTGTTTTGGTTATCCTTCCATCCAAGGACAACTGTAGACTTTTCCATTTTTCTAAATCTGTCTTTATTTGGGGTATTAATTTAATTTAGTTGCCTTCTTTTATGGTTCTACATCTCATTGTTAACTAGATTCCCAAATATTTAACCTTTTTAGTTATTTGCATATATTCTATCAGTTCATTTTACTGTTTATTTGTGAGATTCTTTGTCAACATCTTAATCTTTTTGTTTTTTTATTTTTAGTCTGCTACCTCACCAAACTCTTGTATTCTTTTTATTAGTTTGGGTCCTGCTTCTAGGGGTTCCTCCAAAATAAATACACCTTTATAATTTTTATAAATAACTCGAGGTGGCCAACATACCCGGCCATAATACTCTTTCTCCCTCCTATTTTCCTCTCAACAACAACCCTGTAAGGTGAGTTGAGCTGAAAGAGAGAGTGAGTGGCCCAAGATCACCAAGCTGGCTTTCATGCCTAAGTCAGGATTAGAACTCACAGTCTCCTGGTTTCTAGGCCAGAACGTTAACCACTAAACCAAGCATGTGTAGCCCAGTGTTTATTATAAAATGTTGTCTGTTAGTTCCAAATAAATATTAATATAAACAGAAATTCTAGAGTTTTCTGTGGGTTAAAGGGAAAACAAAACAAACAATTTGCCTTCTGGTATACACTTGCTTTATTATTCCCTGTATGGCAGCCATTTTGTGATCAGTAGGTTCTTTCATACAACCCTCATGTGTTCTAAACATTCCAAAAATGGCAACTAATATGCCTTCAAAACCTGTACTATGCAATAAAACCAAACAAAAACAAAAAATAAACTACACGATAAAACCATCATTAGAAATAAGATAAGTGCCATCAATTAGACAACCAAGCCAAAGGTCATTGATGCCATTCTCTATCAACCATAATTCATATTTTCCCTCAGTGGCTTTCTGAAATCTTTATGCCCCATGGAATTGCTGTACTCTAATACTCAACTCCAAAAGGCGACTCATAAGAAAGGAGGTAGCTCCAAGGCACCATTAACACATTAACCTACCTCTTCCTAGACAGCAGTTCCTTTCATTCTTTTTGTCTAGAATTCTCCTTCACCTGCAATAAAATCTCTGACTGATTGATCAATCAATTGATTTAATGATTATCTTCTATTAAGTTGGGGTGGACTTTTAACAACTGCATACATGGACATTCCAGGATGATCTGTCCCTAACATAGTTATTCAAGACTTCTTTGGGTATACCCATCATCACTATAGTCAAATCCATCCACATTGCTGCTCATTATCCTTTTCTTCTCTTTTCTTCCAGCTTTCTTAGCATTATGGACTTATCAAGGAGTTGGGTCTTTGCATATGTGTCTTGGATTCTCTTTCCTATGTATATTCAATAGCTGGATGTAGTCAACAAAAAGACTTTCTATATGAAGAAAGGCTTCCTTCCTTCCTTTTGATATTCTTTGGAATGGAATATAAGTAAAGATATTGTGAGGGACAACTGGGTGATACATTCCCTTTTATTGCTTCCTCTTTTTTTCTTCTCCTATTCACACATATTAGAAAGAAAAAACAGCCCTTCATTAAGCAGATGGAGATGGTCAGCATAGATAATAATACTAGGAAAAGGGAAGTATATTTTTCTTTAACTTTGTTTATATGATTTAGAAATCCACCTATCACGTTTTGTGCAACTTTTTTAAAACAGCTTTTCTTTATGGTGTGGCTTTATTATGAAATACTAAAGGATTGTGTTTAGTAAAACTTGCTTTGATCAACCACTTACCTGAAACGGTATGCTTGAGCAAGACTAGGTCCCTATTAACTCTGTTACATACGCACACATCATTCCTATATCTCCCAATAAGAAGTCTGTGCCATTTATATTAAGCCCTTATGAACCCAAATAGAAATAATCCATTCTGACCATCAAAACCTTTCATAATGACTATCATGTCCTAGTGATTTGGGGACCACTACAAGGAAGACAAGGAGAAAAAGGAAAGCCCTAATACAATCTTTGTACTCTTTGAAGTTCTTTTGTTGTTGTTGTTTTTTTAAAACTCGTGCACACATTGTACACATAATGGTGGTGAGGAGATTGCTTTCTCTGAGCAAACATTCAGGTTTCCGGTCATCAAATCATCCAGTTGCACTTTGCTAGCTTTTACTGGTCATTAGGGCATAAATATGTTTAATAAATAATATATGTGAACAGCCTTTTGCATTCTATTAAAATGCACAGTACATAATTAGCAGTGCTTACGTAGAATTCATTGTTTGTATTTACTCTTCCTATTGCCTGTTTCTTCTTTATTCTTAAGAGTAAAAGTGATCTCGCCTGCCTGATATCTATAGGATTTTATTGTCACATCACTTTATTGGTTACTAATAACTCTGAGAGAAATTGGAGGTACACAGGAGAAATAAGTTATTATATTTTATTTTGTTGCATAGTAAAAAGGAAGTTTGCTGTATTGTATTGTATCATCATGATTATCATCAATATAATCCTGAGTAAACTTGTGTTCAGCCCTACATTCCAATTGCATGTACTACTTGTTCAAACCTATTTATACATTGATAGTCTCCATTTACAGGCATATAACCCAGAATATTAAAGAAGGCCATCAAAATGTTCATATCAGAAACAGAACCAGGAAGTTCAGCTCATATTTTCTTTCCTTTCTCATCTGTATACAATCTTTTACAAAATTGTACTATTATATCAGTATATGCTGCAGCATAGGGGGATCAATGGAGAAGGCCAAAATAAGTTAATATGGCTGGTGTGGCCACACAATTAAAGTCATGCTGCTTTTGAAGGTGTTCCACACATGCTCCATATTCATGTAAAGAAAAGAAATGTTCCTTGTACAGTCACTAACTTTGTTGTTGGTTGTGAAGTCATGTCTGACCCATCGTGACCCCAATGTTCATCGACAATGCTCCTCCAGGCCTTCCTGTCCTCTACCATCCCCAAGAGTCCATTGCTTCAGTGACTCCATCCAGTCACCTCCTTCTCTGTTGTCCCCTTCTTTTGCCCTCAATCTTTCCCGGCATTAGGATACAGTCACTAACTATTTTCATGTTTTTAGCTCTTCTGTGAACACTCCCTTTTCAGGATCCAGGTACTTCAGTAAGAATAAATATTTCAGGCGGATAACTCAACTTTAAATTAGATGGAGCAACTAAAAAAACTAAATCTGCATTTTTACCACCAATATAGAATAAATATGAGCAACTTCTATCTATCTATCTATCTATCTATCTATCTATCCATCCATCCATCCATCCATCCATCCATCCATCCATCCATCCATCTATCCATCTATCTATGTATGTATCATCTATCTATAAAATTTATATAGCCACCTGCTCATTCACAGTGACTCTAGGTGACTTACAAACAATAAAAACACAGTATAGGAAAAAATAAAAAATAAACTCCACCCACTCATCCTGGCAACAACAAGCAGTCAAACAAACCATTTGATGGGCTCTATCCCACTCTAGGTTCCCCAGGATGTCTGTCAAAACCAGGTTTTCCAGGCTTTATGAAGGAGTGTCAAAGTGGGGGCCAGTTTAATTTCTGAAGGGATGATATTTCAAATGGAGGGAACCCCATGGAGAAGTCCTTTCTTATGGGTCCCACCAGATGTACCTCCTTAGGAACGGGACCCACAACATTCTTTGCCTGCCTGCTTTAGTGGGTCAGGTGGATGTGACCAGATGCTCCATGAAAAGCTTTAAAGGTGACAACCAGCACCTTTAATTGCACTTGGAAGCAAATCATCAACCAAAGCAGCTCCCATAACAGAAGTGACATATGTGCACACTGAAGTCTACACAAAACCATGCAGGCCACTGCATTTTGAGCCAGCCTCTAGCATTAAGTAGTGCATGCAGTCTTTGTTTTAAGCTTCAAAAGACCTTCACTTTTAACATTCCTTTGTCCATGCTACCCAGTGGTGGGTTTCAAAAACTGTTTGAACCTACTCTGTGGGTGTGGCCTCCTTTGTGGGAGTGGCTTGCCACCCATGTGACCGGATGGGAGTGGCTTGCTGCCCATATGACCGGATATGAAGATGCCGACGACACTTGTCAGAACCACCTTAAATTACCTCACACACCGCACTGGCATGCATAAGAATATGATGTAAACTTGTTTTTTTTAAAGGTATCTTTGGTTTGCATTAAAACAACTTCAACACATGCAATGTTCTGATTGTACCACAAACACAGTAGTCATCCTTACCTTTCACAGATGCATTGAGTTTTATAAATATGAGCATGATAGTGTAGAATAATCATATCCAAGGACCAGTGGAGGGTTTCAAAATTTTTGGGAACCTCTTCTGTAGGTGTGGCCTGCTTTCCGGGTCCACTGGTGGAATCTCTTCTAACCGGTTCAGTAGATTTGACGAACCGGTTCTACCGAATAGGTGCGAACTGGTAGGAACCCACCTCTGATGCTACCAAATTCTGGGACATATTTTTATAGGATTAGTAATATAGCCTTTTGAGATAGGAAACCCACAACGTTATGCAATATGCCCCAAAACAGACCTAACAGAGTGAAAAATAGAAAGAAGTTCTCTAATCCTCCCTTCCTGACCACAAAACATAGGAAATAAAAATCTCAAACATTATGCAAGATGTGATTCCATCTACTTTGCATAATTGTTTTGCTCACTGAGGACCAATCCTCTTCAAAAAGAAAGAAAAGACTTGTGTCCATTTCTCAGCTACTAGAAGCTACTCAACCTAGCTCCAATTCTAAGACTATCCACCATTTTAAAGACAAGTTTTAACAAGGCAGTCAAATTGTTATTGTTGGTAAAATTGTATGTTTGGTTTTAAAAAAAACAAATATAATCTAATAATCTAACCTATCCCAATATAATCTGAACAAGTAATAAAGAGGAGGGAGCAGGGAACAATCATGATGAGAAATAGGGAAAGCAGGAAGGGGGAAAAAAGGAGGGGAGGAAAAATCTGCAGTCCCACTGACTAGAAATTCCCGGCATCATTGTGAGATAAACAGTTTGCTGAACCTCCGGATTGTTTTCATTTTACTGCACTTCTAATCTATCCCTCTTTTCCCTTTCATATGAATCTGGAACAAAAATGTCACTTTTTAATGCCTTTGGCCGAAATCATGTCCTCTTTTCTTTTCAAGTGGCCACAGGGGAACACCACCTATTGAGAATCAGGATGTTTCTTGATAGAAAAACAGAGCGAGAGCTGGAGGATTTGAGGAACTGCCCTGGGGGTAGGTTTGGTGACTGCAAAAAAAGATGAGGAGAATCCTAAAAACCACAAGAATATCACTGGCAGCAGCATCAGACAAAGGGTTTTGTTTTTATTATGTATGTGTGAATGAGTGTGGGTAATACCTCTACATGCCATCAAAAATTTACTAGGTTTCTCTTTGTGTTCCTTAGGGCAGGTAGCAGGGACCATATTTTCTTTGTGTAGCATTTAATAAAGAAGAAACACCAAGCTTTGTCTGAAAGACTGGGGATTAATTTCATAATGGTCAATAAATTAAAACAATATATATTGTTAAAAAATAACCTTAAGCTTTGGGTTTTTTTTCTTGAGATCCTGTGTGAGTTATTTTTAAACAAAATTTAATAACGTGCATTTCTTTGCCAAGCATTTGTCTATCTTGAGAATAGGATAAAATGATTAAACAGATCTCCCTCTCCAGTTTTTTAAACCGAAATGACCTAATTGATTAGGTTTAAGATTTCTGTTCAACAGCAGCAACAGATCACCATGCTTACTTTATTGGTAGCATCAGAGATTCTGGTGATGGCTGGATTTTATTTTATTAAAATACAGTTAATCCCTTTATTGAAAATGCCTGCTTTAATTGCAAGCGTTCTATAATTTTAACATGGTATGCTGCTCTCCAAACAAATAAACAAACAAACAATGTTCAATAAAGCCAACACAGATCAAGTGAAGTTTATGAATTTTACAGATTGCCTAAAATGCTGGGAGTTAATTACAGCCTGCTTTCCCTGGCTTGTCAGCTTGATTAAATTTGGAGTTCCAAGATGAATTGGCCCAAATTCATTAGTGTTCCCTGGGTGCAGATGTTGGTCAAGGTCAGGCGAAGCACACTGATTCCAGTGTTAGAGAAGGGGGTGGGTGAGTGAGAGAGATTCAAAAGGAGGTGGACTCTTAAAAGGTCTGGGGTTGCAGCAAGAAACTTTGATACTTTTTAACTTAATAAATCTTGACAGCCTAATCATGGCTAAGCCTTTGCAGTTTTATTGGTACAGATGGCAAAGCTAGACATATTTAAAGAGATCTCGGTGGCTAGTGGCAGGAGAGCATTGAATCCAAATGGGCTGTGGGGCTGGAGGAGAGAGTGCAAGAAGGGAGGATAAAAAGCTACACCACATTTCCATCTCTTGACATCTCCAGCAGCCTCCGATACAAAATATGATAAGGCTCCTGCTGAGCTAATAAGCCCAACAAATGTCTGTGTCCGTGAAGTAGATGAAGTAGGATCAAGGAGTTGGGGGCTGTTGTAGGAAAATAAGGCAGCACCCAAGGTCTAATGCCACAGTAGAAAAGCAGCAAGGTCAGGCCGATGACAGGAATACTGGCTAAGCAAAGGCTCCATCCCAAAAACAAGTTTCCCAGTTGGATCCTGCCCAACAATCTATATTTACACCCACAAACACACACACACACACACACACACTCCACACACACACACACACACCACCTTTTTCTTTCGGGGGGGAAACTCCCTCCTATGGGTTACCAGTTACTAATAAAGATCTCATATAGATTGCACACTTCTTTTTTAAAGAATGATCAGGACTCAATCACATACACAATCACAATAGATGGTATTATTTTTAAAAAGAACACATTCTTTATAAATATACACATATATCTTAAATTTGGAATTTGATTTGAATTTTGGAAAAGCAGGAGCTGCTTGAGAAATTGCAAACTTCTAAATTCTAAACTAAAAGGCATTGTGTTGGGCTTCCATTCATTCTTTCAATGTGATAAGAAAGAAGTACATTTCTTAAGCAATTTGAAATGTCAGTCTGAGATTAGAGACGTTGAGATTTGCATACCTGCCTCTCATTGAACTGTATAGTAGAAACAATTTTTAAAGCAGTCACATGCACAAAGGAGAAAGATTAGCTTTCATACAGATTCCATATTTATAATTCACACAAAGGAATACCCAGCCATTTCAGCAAGCCCCACCCATAATAAAATGATATATTTCTCTTCCTTTTTCTTGAAAATGCCATTGGATGTTCCTAAAAGCAGGTTCTCAATTCTATCTAATGTGGTTCTTCTCAACCTTAGAAATTCTTTCTCCATACATATGAACACCTATCTATATTCCTTTCAACATGATGAGAAAAGCAGAATATAAATGTGAAAAACAAAAATTGAAGATGGCAGCTCAAAGTTCTACTCATAAGATAGGCAAAACTTTGATTTCACTGTCCTACTTTTATTCCTTTTGTTCTTTACTATATTTGTGAGGTTTTTTACTATATCCTATAGACACTACTGATATTTAGTAAATTTTAACCTTTTTTAATGATAAAAGGCATTGATTACGCTTCTTCCACTAGAGTTCATTTTTTACTTACAATCAATAGGTTGAAATCAGGCCAAGAACAGGATAGAATCTGCCTATCAAAATTTGTCAGTTCACATATGATATAACTATGTTAACCAGGGGTGAAATGCTACTGGCTTGGACTGGTTCACCCAAACCAGTAGCAAAGCTGCCAGCTGCTCGCGTGAACCAATAATAAAAAAAATGCTATCGGTTCAGGCGAACCAGTTTTTCCAATGATCAGCTCTGCCGCATGTTTTATATTAGCTAGAAAACAGGATTTCCTGCTTTCTAGCTAATCTAAATTGCGTGGCACAACCGATCCGTCCCCTTGCTGTTTGCTTACCTCACTGTTCGCTTACTCGCTTTCCAGGTGCACTCGGTAGCACCACTTGTCCGGATGTCATTTTGATGCTCTGTGCATGCGTGAAAGGTCCTGTGCATGTGGTAGGTGGTACGTGCCAGCGTACGTACACACACACATTGCTACCGAACCAGTAGCAAAGGTAAATGGATTCCACCCCTGATGTTAACTCTGAAATCTGGAAATAATTCTGAAATCCTTTATTTAGCATGAGCTAAATAAAGCATCCAGAGAATGCTGTAAAGCACTATGGGGAAGCATATAACTAAGTGCTATTGCTATGGGCAGTTCTACAATTAGTCTAGTACTAGTTGATATCAAGGTACTTATCATATCCTCAAGAGATGAGAATAAGAGATACCCTAAGCTTAAATACTTTTTTTCCCTTGAACTCTAGTGAGTTTGCAAATGTTAATGTTTGCAGCTGAATCTTATATTACTAATTGGTTCTGCATGATTTCCTCAGGGTCAAAACAATCTTGGGTATATATTCGTTGACTTATTGCAGTCATATCGCTTCCCCACTTAAAGAACTCAAGGTGGTGAAAATTGGAGATCTTTACTAATTTTATCTGAACAAATGATTGGCCCAAAGTCATATATTTTAACGTAGTCCAAGTCAGGAGACAGACTCTGCACAAGAAATATTGAACTTCGCTTCACTTATATAAACTATAGCAACAAAAGCTTTAAAACTGAAGCTGTTTTCTTTTCCCTTAGTTTATACCGAAAAAAGTTTTAGTGGAATCAAATTAAGTTTTTCTTTCTCAGATATAATTCACATTTTTCTACTTGATGCATACCTTCCCCAAGGTTATCTTTGTGATTCTATGATTCTCTATGTGAACCTTATGGGTGAATGAATATCTATACCATTACCATAACTACTATGTCATATGGTCCTTTAATGGACAAAAAAGTTAAATAAGTGGGTTTTCTTTTTTTCTGCTACAATCCAAGTTTTCTGCTTTGCAGCTGATGAATTATAATGAGCCGAGGTGGCGCAGTGGTTAAATGCAGCACTGCAGGCTACTTCAGCTGACTGCAGTTCTGCAGTTCGGCTGTTCAAATCTCACCAGCTCAAGGTTGACTCAGCCTTCCATCCTTCCGAGGTGGGTAAAATGAGGACCCAGATTGTTGGGGGCAATATGCTGAAAGCCCTATGAAGCGGTATATAAGTCTAACTGCTATTGCTATTGCTATTGCTATAGTAATACTCAATAGCACCTATGGTGTAGATGTAGTCAGAAAATGATCAAACAGCACCTCATTTATTCATACATCTGTGCATCATATGCATATTTTCACAATGCCATAATTGCATTGCAATCAAATCCTACTTTGGTTACATCTGTGGGTACTGCTGGTGTTTGGCTGTTTAGATCAAGTGTCATCCATGCTATTGCTTCAATGTACAGTAAGATATCTTTGATGCTGGATAAGATTCTATTTCAAAACATTGGAAGAGCTGTTGATATCAGCAATAAAGGATGGGTTCAGAATACTATTTTTGGTCCATGAATGGAGGTTTCTGAACTCAAAGATATAGTATTGGTTATAATTATGAACTCTACCAGATCTATAGCAAAATCTTTGTATGAGAACCATTAACAGCATCATAAACAGTTTACAGTAGTATTTCTAGGAAATAACGGCAGTCATGGGATCCTGCCAGTTTAACAACCAGTTCGGTGATTGTGTGCTGTGTGTGTGTGCAGTTTTAACAAAATTTACCTTCTACATTACATCTGGGGAGTAACACAGCTGAAGCGCAGCAGTCTGCTCTGCCGTACAGCTGAGAGGATATAGGTAAGTAAAGCGCAGGTACAGGCAGACCCACTTGATTGTCAGGGCGAACCAGTTAGCTTCCCAGCTGATCGTCAGAGCTACCGGTTCGCCTGAACCACTCCAAACCAGCTGAATCTCACCTCTGAAAAAAAGCAATAGAAAGAGATTCATCAATACTTCATTTCAGCTATATGTCCCTTGGAAACCAATTTATCTCATTTAAGTGATCTTATCCTCTAAGAATCTCCCCCCACAACCATTTTTGGGTACTCTTTCTCTCCTTTTACTCCTACCTAGTCTCTGGTGCTCTTCCTCAGTAAGAATTTCATGGTGTAGAACAAACCTATAGTTGTATCCATATCTTTGTCATATGACTTTTAGGGCATGGAATTGAAAGAAGAAAAAGCTTCATAGGGCAGAATTTCTGCCTATGAGGCCCTTTACTCTCTTTAAGCCATGTCATTATGTGAGCCTAGAGGAAAGCCATGTTGATTGTCATAAATTATATCATGGACACTTTCTAGTGGTAACAGTGGCTAGAAATAAGATTAACCAGCCTATTTCTAATCTGTATCAATCTTGCTGGGTATTACTCATAATTACACAGGCTTCCCTTACTGATCTGCAACTGAAAGGGAGACAGAGAGTAATAATCTTCACCCAAAATGTTGCATTTTAACACATATTTTACATTAATTTTATTTTATCCTTACTATGTCTAAAAGTTATTTTTTCCCAAGTATGAATTTTGTGTGCTACTATCTTAAAGTACTGTTGAGCCAAGAAATGCATCAGGGAGGATAAAATCTAGCAGAGGTACAGATGGAGATCCTCTAAGGAGGCCTTGCCAAGGATCGAATTCCTCCAGTGATCTGCACCATTCCAAACAGCCTGCTTCATGACGATGGCCTGCTGGTGAGGGAAGAACTGTATTTTTCCCAGCCATGAGATACTGCTGTTTGCAGTTGGTGATTTCACCCAGACGCCTTTCACTGACAGACAATATCAGGATAGCCCCACGGCTAATTAGCAACAACTGTACATTTGTTACACTATAAATGGATCATTTGCAAAGGGCCTTAAAAACTGTGGCGATAGAAGAGCGTCTTTCTTTCGGCATTTTAATCACCACCGAGATTTACAGTTTTTGCCCCATAATAATCCTTCTGAATACAAAGCCTTCCCCGGAGAAAACAGCAGATATGCATGATAATATAGCAGCTGACCCCCCTTCCACCTTAGAGCTAAATTGCAGGGTAGAGACTCAGAGGGCTGTGCCGGGATGCAAAGAGCTCTGCTGTTCAGTCGAGAGCTCTAAGAGGCATTGTGCCTCGGGCAGATGCAATACCTCCTGGAGCTCTCTTACGCATGGGGGAAGTGTACTTGCTGTGCCAATCCTTTAAAAGGTTGCAGGATGTGTTCTCCTCTGCTATGAAAACCAATTCTGCCATTTAATGCAGAAAGAGCAGGACGTGCTTGGTGGAGCTGCACTTCATTTGGAGTGTCTCACACCCACAGAGAGTGCAAAGACTGTGAAAATGCTCCGGACCCTTAAAGTGGCTCCAGAAGCGGTGGCTCATCTTGACCCTGCTTTCTTAGGAAGTGTGCAGAGACGGTGTCATTAGCACTTTATTTTCCCTTCAGTGACACACGTTGTGCGTGTGTGTGTAACATATGGGCCTATGTCTGGATGTGTTTGTATTCTGCATCATACAACAGGGACAGGTGATCTGAAAGGGCTCCAAAATGTGGAAGCCAATGGGTAAGTTGACACAAAGAAACCTTGTATTTTGGCTTTACACAATCATCTAGCTGTAGCTAGTATCATTGGAAATCTGCTGTAATACTTCCCAAACTTTCAACTTTAGCTTTTAATTAAAATATATCAGAATATCCCAACCTCTCTTAATTGTTTCTCTTAGCATTACATATTTCCAAATATGGTGGCACAGTGGTTTGAGTGCAGTACTACAAGCTAACTCTGCCCACAGCCAGTTAGATCCTGACCTGCTCAAGGTTGAGTCAGTCTTCCATCCTTCCTAGGTCAGTAAAATAAGAACCCAGTTTGCTGGGGGCAATATGTTGACTCTGTAAATCACTTAGAGAGAGCTATGAGATCTAAGAGCTATTGCTATTATTGTTGCACTTCTGATAGTTTTACATTATTATTATTATTATACAATTGTATCACAGCTGCCAGTTGTTTCACCGGATTTGGCATTGGTTACTAGTCAGGCCCCACCCAGGGGCCTAGGACGTCGTAACGTATTTTCGTAATACGCGTGCAGATCCAAGCAGTGCGGCTTTTTGCATTTGACTGATGGTGATTTTGTCAATTTTTAACTGTTTTAAATGTAATTCCAGTGCTTTTGGAATAGCACCCAGTGTGCCAATTACCACTGGAATTACCACTGCTGGATTGTGCCATAGTCGTTGAATTTCGATTTTTAAGTCCTGGTATTTTGCGATTTTTTCATGTTCCTTCTCGGCGACCCTGCTATCACCTGGTATTGCGATGTCTATGATTGTGACCTTATTTTTCTCAACCAGTGTGATGTCTGGTGTATTATGCGCCAGTATTTTGTCTGTTTGTATGCGAAAATCCCACAAGATCTTGACCATCTAATTTTCTGTGACTTTTTCAGGCTGATGTTCTGCCAATTGTCCATTATTGATTTTATCACATCTTTTCTGTATTCTTGTTTCGTCTGTTGGGCCTTCAGTAGTTTTTTTTCTTTACTTCAATTAATAGATGTTCTTGACTTTCTTTTAAATAATCAGTCAGTGCATGTTTTTCTTCTTCAACTGTTTGCTTCACTTGTAATAATCCTCTGCCACCTGATTTTCGGGGCAGATATAGTCTATCAGTATCACCACGTGGATGTAAACTGTAGTGCATTGTCATTAGTTTCCTGGTTTATCGGTCCAAAATCTCCAAATCAGCTTGTGTCCAGTTAACTATACCAGCTGTATATCTTATAACTGGTATTGCCCAGGTATTTATGGCCTTGATTGTATTTCCACCATTCAATTTAGATTTCAAAACTTTCCTAACTCTGTTGGTGTACTCTCGCCTGACAATAGTTTTTACTTCTCCATGCTTGATGTTATCCAACTGCAGAATGCCTAAGTATTTGTAGGCTTCATTTTCGTTGCATTTAATTAGTTGGCCATTGGGCATTTCAATTCCCTCACATGCAGTGATTTTGCCCCTTTTTATGGATACAGTGGCGCATTTTTCCATGCCAAACTGCATTGAAATATCGGTGCTGAATACTCGGACTGTGTTTGTCAATGATTGGATTTCTATTTCTGACTTTCCATAGTTTCAAATCATCCATATATAGTAAATGCGAAATTTTTTCAGCTTCTTTGGCTGTTTGGTAGCCTAATTTCATTTTTTTTAAGATTACTGATAGTGGGATCATTGCGATGATGAAGAGAAGAGGTGAAAGTGAATCACCCTGGAAAATTCCTCACTTGATATTAACCATTACGTAGATCTCATTCCCTACTGCCAACTCAGTTCTCCATTGTTTCATCGCCTTTTCAGTAAAGGATGTAATATTTTTGCTAATGCCAGTTGTTTCTAAGCATTTTATGATCCAACTATGTGGCAGTGAGTCAAATGCCTTTTTGTAATCAATCCAGACCATATTCAAGTTCGTTTTTCTGTTCTTACAATTTTCTAATATCATTTTATCAATTAGGAGCTGATCTTTTGTGCTCCTGTTCCTTCTTTTGTTGCCTTTTTGCTCTACTGGCAAGATGTTGTTTGTTTCCAAATAATCCATCATGTTATCTGCAATAATGCCTGTGAGTAATTTGAAGGTTGTTGGCAAGCATGTTATTGGTCTGTAGTTTTCAGGTGTTGTTCCTTTAGTTGCATCTTTCTGAATCAAGTATGTTTTTTCCAGTTGTCAACCATTCATCAATTTGTAAAATTTTGTAAAATTTCATTCAATTGCCTGGCCAATATTTCATGTAAACTGGTCAGATATTTGAGCCGGAAACCATGTAATTGGTCCTTTCCAGGTGATGTCCAATTCTTTACCATTTTTACTCGATTTTTGACCATCTCAGTTGTTATTTCTAATACTTGCATTTGTTTGTTGCCAATGCTTTTCTCAAAGTCATGTATCCACTTTGCTTCCTTATCGTAGTCCTTTGCATTTTCCCACAATTCTTTCCAGAATTCAACTGTGGCCTGCTTTTCTGGTTTTTCACTTTTGGTGTCACCATTCACATTAAGACTTTGATAAAAACGCCGTTTGGTCAGATCAAAATTGCTGATTTTGCTTATATTGGATGATTCGTGCCTCATATCTTTCAATTTTTCTAGCTGTTGCTGTTATCTGCTATTTTACAATCTCTACAGCTTCATTGATGTTTCTTGTATCCAATCTATATCTTCTGATTAGCCGATCTATGATTTTGTTGTTTTTAAGCCGTTGCTCATGCATGTTCTTTAAGTTACAAGCATCTGCCCTTAATTTTTTGACTTTTTGTTCTAATCGGATTTTCCACTTTGGCTTTGATGCTTTTTCTGTTGTGTGACTAGGTAGATTTAGATTTAGATTTAGATTTAGATAAGTTTATTTATAGGCCGCCCTTTTCCCTGAGGGGACTCAGGGCGGCTTACAACTTATGGGGAAGGGGAATACACACAATGACGTATAAAGACAATACATAATTAAAAATAGAAACAACATTCATCATTCGGGTGGGGGCAGATTATAATCTTTAACCCCAGGCCTGACGGGATAGCCAGATCTTAAGGGCTATGCGGAAGGTCTGGAGGGTGGTGAGGGTACGAATCTCCACGGGGAGATCGTTCCAAAGGGTCGGAGCTACTACTGAAAAGGCTCTCCTCCGCGTAGTTGACAGTCGACACTGACTGGCGGATGGAACTCGGAGGAGGCCTAATCTGTGAGATCTAATAGGTCGCGAGGAGGTAATTGGCAGGAGGCGGTCTCTCAAGTGCCCAGATCCACTACCATGAAGGGCTTTATAGGTGGTAAGTAGCACCTTGAAACGCACCCGGAGATCAACAGGTAGCCAGCGCAGCTCGCGGAGGATAGGTGTTATGTGGGCGAACCGAGGTGCACCCACAATCACTCGCGCGGCCGCATTCTGGACTAGCTGAAGTCACCGGATGCTCTTCAAGGGCAGCCCCATGTAGAGCACGTTGCAGTATTCCAGCCTAGAGGTCACAAGGGCATGAGTGACTGTTGTGAGAGCCTCCCGGTTCAGGTAGGGTCGCAACTGGCGCACCAGGTGAACCTGGGCAAATGCCCCCCTGGTCACAGCCGACAGATGGTGATTAAAGGTCAGCTTTGATTTTAATGCCTAGTTCATTAGTGACTATTACAGCTGCGCTGTACATTAACTGGTTCATTTCCAAGATGGATCCCGATTCAATTGTTGAAAACATTGCATTAACCATTTTCATGATAGGGGCCAAAATTTTCTTAGGCACAGTTTTTAGTGATGGTAAACGTTGCCTTTCCTCATTAAGCAGAAAATGCTCCATGATCTTATCCTTCAATTCTTTTTGTTTTTGAGTTAGTTCATCAGTTGGTTCAGTGATAACTGGTTCTAGTGGTGGTGGTGTTATTTCCTCCCCGAGAGCTTCTTCTGGGAGTTCTACTATAATGTCTTTAGTTGTGTCTTGAATATCAGTTATTTCTGCTTGTGATATTGTTTTTTTGGTTTTGCAATTTGCCTGAATTTCCTCAAGTTCAACTTCACTAAACACTTTATTCCATATAATAAATCGCCTTTGATCTGCTAGTCGTTGTTCACTAACATTTGAATCTGAATATTGTTGTTTCCATAATTCATACATCCGCTTTAAATAACCTCTTTTTTCTGGCTCTGAGTTGTAGTAACTGGCCATTATGGTACGGTTTTCATCTGCACTATATTTTTGTCATTTTGTTGGCTGGTCCACTTGTAGCCCACTTGTCGACGGATGTCCAAGGACCCCAACATCCGCCGCGGCCCTTGTTAACCCGCGCGACGACCGATGCAGTATAAAGTTTTTATTCGTTTCTTTTACCATATTGTATGGGTTGGCGGGTTTTTTTTATGGGCCAGTTGCCAACCTGACCCCAACCCTCCTCCTTTCTCATCCAGGCTTGGGACCGGCAATGGCGGAGTTGTTGTTGTTGTTGTTGTTGTTGTTGTTGTTGTTGTTGTTGTTATGGATAGTCAGTTTAGATTGGATTTGGCATTTTTATTCAACTATGCTGTCCTTCCCAAGGACCTTGGATAGGATGTTATTTGATGGTGTTAAAGGTGTCAATGCAAGATATAAACTCTTCTAAGTAAAGCAGCCTTTTACAATTGACTGATGGTGATTTTTGTCAATGCCACCACTAAAGCCTATCAGGTGTTACTTGCACCTAGAATCATACAGAAGATATGTAGAATTTATGTTAGTTGTTCCTGCCTCTGGTTTTTTTGTCTATATTTCTTATTAAATTGACTGAGGCGAGGCAGCAGTTTAAACCAACCTTTATTTCCAACTGACAGTAACTTCAGAACCAAAGCAAAATGATAGTTCCCCACTTGACAGCTATTTACATGCATACTGTCAAGCGGGGCAGCCAATCAACGGCCACCTAATGTCCTGCCCTGGCCAGCACCACTCCCACTTGGCTGGAGTGTGCGTGGCCACATCCTTGGGGCATGGACATAACACTCCTTTCCACCAGCCTGGCGCATGCATAATCCTGCAAGTATGAAGGCCACCTGCACATCCGGCCAGATCTTCTTACTTCCGTGGCAGCTGCTGGAGGCTGATTCTCCTGAGGAACTACTGGAGACTGTGCCGACCCCTTGTTTGACAACCCCGATGCCGAACCTGCTCTGACAGGTAAACCTGGCACCAGAACGGTGGAACGACTGGAAGGAGGACACAACTTGGCTGTGGGACCAACTGGAACATCCAGGGATTCAACGGGGTCAACTGGTGGTGGATCAGCTTGCATCTGCGTCGAGGCCTGCAACCCTCACAGCTGATCAATGTGGCGGCACCAAATGTGCCCGTCGCTCAAACCGATCCTGTAAGAGCAGGGGCCAGTTAGTTGCAAAATATGTCCCAGTAACCATTTCGGCTCACCCCCATAGTTACGTGTGAATATTAGGTTGCCCACTTGAAATAGCAATAGCAATAGCAGTAGACTTATATACCGCTTCATAGGGCTTTCAGCCCTCTCTAAGCGGTTTACAGAGAGTCAGCATATTGCCCCCAACAATCCGGGTCTTCATTTTACCCACCTCGGAAGGATGGAAGGCTGAGTCAACCCTGAGCCGGTGAGATTTGAACCGCTGAACTGCTGATCTAGCAGTAGCCTGCAGTGCTGCTTTTAACCACTGCGCCACCTCGGCAAATGACCGGGCATGGCCGGCGATGTCCAGTGATTTATCCATGCAGTAACTTGGGTGAAGCTGTTCAAGGTTGGTTTGGAGGCAGCGACCCATTAACAACTCTGTGGGGCTATGGTTAGTCAATGGGCAGTGTACAGTGTGCTGTACTAAAAGTTACTTATTCACCCGGGCTTGCCAATCCCCTGGGCCTAACTTGGACCCCATTATCAGACACCACAAAGTCCGGACACCCATGGGTCACGAACAGTCATTGCAATGCCCGTATGAGAGCCTCGGTAGTGGTTGATGGCATTAGAATGACCTCCACCCACTTAGAATATGCATCGACCACTACCAAGAACATCTGTCCGTGAATAGGGCCTGCGAAATCCAAATGGATCCACGACCATGGGCCCTTTGGCACTTCCCATTTTCGTGATGGTGCGATGGGAGGGGCAGGCCTGGTTTGCTGGCACTCCTGACAGCCCTCTACCCAACAGGTAATGTTGTGATCTAACCCTGGCCACCGCATGTAACTTCTCCCTAAGGCCTTCATCTGGACTATGCCAGGATGGCCTTCGCGCAAACAACGGACAATGGGTTTCCTTATCTGCGGGGGCACTACCACTCTATGGGCCCACAGTAAACATCCTCCTTGCAGAGGCAGTTTTTGCTGTCTGTGCTTGAATGGAAGAAATTGGGAGGAAACCTGCACCTGTGGCCAGCCCTTCTTGACCTAGTCGATAACCTGAGCTATGGTAGGATCTTTGGCAGAACAGAGGGCAACATCAGTGGCTGAAAGAGGGACTGTAAGTTCCTCTATCAACAGGACATTAGAGTAAAGGGCAGGATCAGACCCTACAGCAGGGAGAGGGCAGCGGCTCAATGCGTCTGCGTGCCCTATCTGTTTCCCATAGCGGTGGACCAGTTTATAATTATATATAGCCAAGAACACTGTCCAGTGGGACATGCATGGTGACAAGATGGATGGGGACTGTTTATCACCTGCCAAAAGACCGAGTAATGGCTTATGGTCAGTTATCAATTCAAAAAAACCGTCCATAGAGGTAATTATGAAAACGCTTGATACCAGCTACTGCGGCTAGGGCCTCTTTGTCTAATTGACTATAATTTCTCTCCATAGAGAAGAGATTTCTAGAGAAATAGGCCAAAGGTGCTTCAGATCCATTAGGCAACCTATGACTAAGGACAGTGCCCACCCTATAAGGGGAAGTTTCAGGTTTCGTTTTATTTATATGCCGCCCTATTCCCAGCGGGACTCAGGGCGGCTCACAAACCCAGTGTAGAGTCAGGAGAAGGTTTTCACTGTATTGGATAAGAACAGCATTGGAAGTCAAAAGATCTTTCACAGCTGCAAATGCTGCTGCCTCCTTGTGACCCCACTTCCATACAGCTTTAGCATCTAGGAGCCTATGCAGTGGCTCTGCCACTGATACCTTATGGGGCAAAAACAGCATAAAAATTTAAAAGCCCCAGGAAAGCTTGTAACTGAGCCTTACTAATAGGCACTGACACCTGTTTAATGACTGCTAACTTTGAGGAGGTTGGATGGATGCCTTTGGCATCAATCAAGTACCCTAAAAATTCAACTTCAGAAACCCCAATTTGGCATTTGGAAGGTTTGAGTTTTAACCCCACTTCCTGGAATTTTGACAAAACTTCTCACACTTTAGCAAGGAGATCAGTGCTATCCCTGGCAGAGATGAACACATCATCGAAATAAGGGACAACTCCAGGAATACCATGGAGCAACCGCTCCATAAGACCCTGAAAGATGCCCAGGGTGACACTTACAACAAACTGGAGTTGCCAGCACTTAAAAGCTCCTCTGTGGGTAACAATGGTCTGTGCTTCAGCAGTCGCATCATCCACAGGGAGCTGCTGATATGCCTGGGCAATGTCCAATTTGGTGAAGATGGAGCCCTGCTTCAATGTGTGGAGCAATTCCTGGACCACAGGGACAGAGTAAGGATTTGCCTGAAGCCTTTTATTTATCATGCACTGGTAATCCGTGCACAATCTGATAGAACCATCTGACTTCAAAGGTATAACAATAGGGGTCTCCCACTTAGCATAATCTACTGGCTCTAATACACCCTGGGTATTAATTTGTCTAACTCAGCGTCCTCCTTTGGACGCAAAGCCAGAGGCATCCTTCTAAGTTTAAGATGGATGGGTGGTACATGAGAGTCTAGGTTAAAACTAATGGGGGTTCCCCTATAATTACCTAGGGACCCATCAAAGATGGTGGCAAACTCATCCATCAGGATGGCCCACTCGTCACTGCCCCTAGTGGTATGTATGCCAGCAATACAGAGGCCCAGGGCATCGAACCAGTTTAAAGCAGAGCAGCCAATCAACGGCCACCTAATGTCCCACCCTGGCCAGCGCCACTCCCACTTGGCTGGAGTGTGTGTGGCCACATCCTTGGGGCATGGACATAACATTTCTGTTACAATTTAAAGGGGGAGGGGGAAATGTGTAAAGACAATACCCCATCATCACCACCATGTGTTATCTTCCCAGACATAGTCATGTCACACTCTCAACAATCCACTAACAGCTTTGTGATGTATCTTAGAAACGTCCTGTCTTATGCAGTTCCATCCTGCTTTAGCCTTCCTGATCTAAATTATGTGTCTCCTTTCTATCCTGGCATTGTAGTAGAACTGCAAAGTAACTTGCATTTTTACCTTTGTACATGTCCATGTATAAAGGGAAAGAGAAATCCTTGACTGAAGACTCAATAGCAGTAAAGATGTCCTTAGTACTTTTCTGTACTAAGCAACTTTAAGCCTCTTTGGAAATCATGTGATACCTAACCCCATTTCTTGTTGTGCAGAATACAGGTTTCTAAATAATATATGCTTCTCTTTCTTAATTGCAGATTTGAGTAACTTTGTTTTTATTTAAACTCTTGACACAAACATTTTACAACAGAATGCTTGCACTGCTATTTCCAAACAAAGTAAACAAACACACACATGCTTGCATACCCAAACACACACTCTCAAGTGCCATACTCATATCTTCTGAGAAAAGAATTTGACAGTGTACAAATGTGTGAGTATTGTGTTTTTTTTAAATTCAGAGGGAGAATCATGTATTTGTGCTTGCTTTTGAAACAGCACAATTCATTACATCAACACTTTATGGACCTTTAAATGCCTATGAGAAATTTATAATGAGGAGAAAAAATGAAACAGAGAGAGAGATAATTTTATGAGTTTCATGAGTGGTTTGTGGTTAGCAGTGAGTAGGAAGATCCAGCAGTTGAGCTATGCAGAAAGAATGTATTTACTGGACACAGAAAAATCTGGAAAAATTTAAAGCTAAATTGCAGAGAGGTTTACTGATGTTGCCTAGGGCATGAGTGTGTCTGTAAAACAAGTAATGGTTTGTTTCCGAGCACAGAAGGATTTTGCTCTGGAAGGAAACCTAGGAAGGATTATTTCCTGACCGAAGCACTGATCTCATTGCTGAGATCATCTGAGCTCCACCCACATTAAGTAAAAGAGGAGTACTCTAGACTTGTTAGAGAGGTAGATTATCTGCCAAGAGGCATCAAGACCTTAGTCAATTGACCTCTCATGTTTCTATCAAGAGACTATGAAATCCCAAAGGATTCTGCCCTCCATTGTCACTCCACAGTGAAGAGATATAATAGTCCCAATTTAAGCATGGCCAATATACACATGATCAACTATTTCAGGAAAAAGCCATAGGACTTTCAAAAGAGTAGTCTTGTCCAGATAAAAAACGTAGTCTTCTGACTGGGTTGACCTGCACAAAGATACTTCCAACTATGTGCACAGCATACATTTCTGAAGTTGATCTGAAAAGAGATGGAAAAAAACAACCAACTTTTAAAAAACGGAAATTTCTTTATTATGATCTTTGACTAGAATTACAAATAAGAGAAAGAAAATAAATTGCCACTGAAAATAAATTACCAAAAAAATGGTCATAAAACAATACCTAAACAAAAGCTTTGCCCAGTGTATGACTCAGTGAAAGTATTTATGTCAGTGAAGAATTATAGTCTTAATGTCAGTGAAGAATTATAAATAATGTAAACATTTATTTGTTTGCTCCTCAAATTGGAAATATTTGGGATGAGTAAAGCCAATCTCAGGATATCCTAGGAGGAAAACTGTAGGAAGATATGAGCAAGAACTTCTACTTCCTTTTGTGGCTTACTTAAAGCCACTAAAGAATTTCCAATTGGTTGCAATTTGTATGGTATATAGTGGTTCAATAGATACCACCTATTAGTCCTACTTAATTATTTGATTTAAATCCTACCTTTCCTCCAGGAGCTGGCACACATGGTCCTAGAGCTCACAGGAAGGTTAGAATCTATGAGACGATACATATGGATATATGGATGATATTGCGGATACTACCTTTCTGGATATTAGTGCATGTAACACTCCTTCAACGTTTCCTTATAACAGTATTGGGGCTTTAGTTGAATTTAGAGACCATGTTGAATTTAGAGACAGTTCAAATCCCTAGTGCCGCATAATGGAGTGAGCTCCCATTACTTTCCCAGCTTCTGCCAATCTAGCAGTTTGAAAGCATGTAAAAATGCAAGTAGAAAAATAGGAAGCACTTTTGGTGGGAAGGTAACAGCATTCCATGCACCTTCGGCATTTAGTCATGCTGGCCACATGACCACGGAAATGTCTTCGGACAATGCTGGCTCTTCAGCTTTGAAACGGAGATGAGCTGCCCTCTAGAGTCGGGAATGACTATCATATATGTGCAACGGGAACCTTTACCTTTACCTAGAGAGCATGATTGTTTCAAAGTTATGTAGTGGGAACTGAGAGTAGACACTAGTCTTAAGCCAGCAACTTAAACACAGCATCTTATTGATGGCTAAGCAATCAGAATATTATTAATTTTCTATAGTGGATCATGTAAGCATATGAGAGAGCAAAGCAAGCTCTCTTCTAGTGCCAACCTACACCATAATTCCAACCTATATATAATTCTCAGAATCTAATAGGAGAATTTCAAGAAAAAGCACCAGTTTGGTACAG
Source organism: Thamnophis sirtalis (assembly GCF_051295495.1). Lineage (NCBI taxonomy): Eukaryota > Metazoa > Chordata > Lepidosauria > Squamata > Natricidae > Thamnophis > Thamnophis sirtalis. Next base: position 131,965,276 of record NW_028261382.1, on the reverse strand, counting down.
TCTTTCTTTTTCTCTATGCTTTCTTTCTGTGTGGACTTAAGACCAAACCTAATCTATGTTGACTTGAAGATAATTCTTTCCCCAATTTGGAAAGGTTAACTAGAAGAAAATTTTAATTTTGTACAAGACAGCTCTTGATGAATACAGGAGTATTCTGGAAGGCAAGTTAAAATGAATCCATACTACAAAGTCCAAGGCAATCCTGCCTGAAATAACCACTGTGTTAGTCCTTATTAATTGGTAGATACTGATGTAGGACCAGAGGGGTTTTAGTTACACTTTTACAGGTTAGAAATCAAGGAAACTGAAATATTTGAAACTGTACTCCTTCTGACAGTATTATGTAAACACACACCACATTACAAGCACAAGATGTCACCTCTGTGGAATGTGAGCAAGTCATAGAAGCAAACCACGTACGTAAAAGTCTCACTGATTGCTTAAAAATAAGCCTAAAGAAGGGGATGTGCAAACTGTTCCAAGTTCAACATGTTTGAGCTTAGAAGGCCTGTTCAGTTCAAAACTGAACACCATATGCTGACAGTTTGGTCCTCACCATTAAACAAAACATACTAGATTTGAATGGAGTTTAACATAACATAGGGCATTTGAGTGGCTCTCTTTTGGGAGTTTCAAGGGACTCAAGACACTCAAGATTAGCTTGTTGGTTTGCAACTTATGATTGGCATAGTTTTTTTCCAGCATGGTTTCATCCCTATTGGTATTGAGTACGTATCAATATGGGGATGACAGGTTATGGGTGAGAAAGTAGCTGCAGTTGTTCAAGCACATGCCTAGAGATCAACAATCTAATGCACTTTCATTTCAAATGATTCTGGATCGCAGATCCTAAACATAAGAACTGATTGAAACTGATTTTTTTTCAGTATGATTGCCTGAAAGTAAGTGTATCATTATGTGTGTGATTGTATGTATGAATGTTTAAGCTTTTTAATGGGAAAATTAGAGTTCAGAAGGTTGATTGCGTTCTGCTTTTCTTTTTGCAAAGAGAGTGCTCAACTAAATGGAAATGAGTTTTTGTGCACCTTATGTATGTTTTACACATTTAGTTAATGCTATAGCGATTTACATGTGCTCTGTTGTAAATACAAAGGCTACTATGATCGCTTTCCTGTTTGGTTTCTTAAATGTTCATATGTATGAGTTGTGTAGACTATACATGTTCTTGGCACCGGCTCAGTCAAGTCAGCAGGAAATAAGTGATCCAAGTGCAGCCAGATTGATTTACAACACAAGTAAAATAATGTACATTATCATATAGAATAGAATAGAATAGAATAGAATAGAATAGAATAGAATAGAACAGAACAGAACAGAACAGAACAGAACAGAACAGAATAGAATAGAACAGAATAGAATAGAATTCTTTTTGGCCAAGTGTGATTGGTCACACAAGAAATTTGTCTGGTGCATATGCTCTCAGTGTACATAAGAAATACATTCATAAAGAATTATAAGATACGACACTTAGTGATAAACATAGGTTACTAATAAGCAATCAAATCATATGTAGAAACAAATAAAGAAATATACATCATAAAGATACAAGCAACATGGTTATAGTCATAAATGGAGGAGATAGGTAATAGGAAGGATGATAACAATAATAGTAATACAGTTTTAGTAAATAGTTTGACAGTGTTTGTGGGCATTAGTTTTTTAGCAGAGTGATGGCATTTAGAGGAAAACTGTCCTTGTGTCTAGTTGTCCTGGTGTCCAGTGCCCTATAGTGTTGTTTTGAGGGTAGAAGTTGAAACAACTTATGTTCAAGGCAGTGATGTGCAGTCAGGGGAGGCAGGGGAAGCAGAGCCTCACCACTGTCATCATGAACAGAAAAAAAAATGTAAAAGGAAAAAGGCAAGAGCTGAGGTCAGGCTGAGCTAGTTGCTGCCAGAGTCACCGTAGATGACTCTGCTTAGTGCTTAACTGTTGAAAAAAGCCTCTAAAAAGCGTCCTCTACAGGAGGAGGCAGGAGAATGACATGCCTCATCTAGTCTGACATTAGGCATTTTATGATCACTCAAGCAGAGTTAAGCAAGGGTTAAAAGCCTAAAAATTCCTGAGGTAGGTGAGGCGCGTCATTCTCCTGTCTCCTCCTGTAGAGGGCACTTTTTAAGAGGCTTTTTTAAACAGTTAAGCGAATCATCCACGGTGAGGCAGCAACTAGCTCAGCCTGACCTCAGCTCTCGCCTTTTTCCTTTTACATTTTTACAGAGTTGAAATCCTCTCTGAAACAGCTGGAAAAGGTACGTGTGGGTCGGAGGGAGGGGGAGGAATTCAAACTTCATCCTCTTGGTGCGGGGATTTGGGCAAAGGCTGGAGGGAAGTGCTCTCCCTCCCCAAGTGTAGTTTGATTGCAGGCAGAGCCACGTTGTCTTTTCAAACCTGTAATCAGTGAAGCTGGGCTGGATCCTTCCGGGGCTGGGGGAAAGTGTGTGTGCTCCAGTATGGCTCTTTGACTGGCTGCCTGCCTCCTCCTGTGGTCTCCCTGACTCCCTCCAATCCAACTTTGTTTGTGTGTGTGTGTGTGCGCGCGCGCGCTTGAGAGAGAGAGAGTTTGTTTGAGTGAGAGAGGGAAGGGGGTAGGAGAGATAGTCCAATCCAACTTCTCTGGGTGTGTGTTTGAGAGGGGTGGGGAGGTAGGGAGAGAAGGAGGAAGGAGGGGAAGGGAGAAGAAAAAGAAAAAGAAAGAAAGAAACTTATTTTGCAAAGGAAAAAACAAATGCTGTCGCTTTAAATTGGAACTGAGAATGCCTGGCTGTGGAATTCTGGGAGTTGAAGTCCACAAGTCTAAAAAAAATTTTGTCAGTGCCTCAGCAGCCATAAACCTCACCGCACATCACTGGTCCAAGGTGTGAGGGGTCTGTAAAGAAAATTGCCATGATCAGAAGGCCTTCTAAAATTATTTTCAAAAAATAAAATGGCATGCAATTGAAAATTATCCCTTTCTTTCTTTCATGTTCATTTCCCACCGAAAAAAATAACATGTGATTTCTCTTGACCCCAGTTCTTGCCTGCAAATAGTAGTGTCCAGGACAAACCCTTGTAGAAAATGCTCAGTGTGAAAGCAGACTGAGCATATCTCACTGTACATATTACTGTAATTCTAGCTCAGGTTTGAAGGATTGGAGAGCTAAAAAAGAATGACCAGTTGCAAGAAAGCTTTTAAAGCATATGCTTAACATAACATGCAATTTGACCCTGAAGCTACAAATTTCAAAGGGATGTTTGTGAACATGCAAAAGATTAACAACGAACCATTAACAAAACAATGAAACCAAATGATTTCATGCTAATTCAGTCAGAATTTTCTCCAATAATTTCCTGTTGCATGTTAGGTCTCATTTGGCTTACTTTGTGGGACAGTATCAAGTAAATCTAACCACTGTGGTGTGGTTATTCCTTGTACAAATCTCTGTAGTTCCTATTGCCTGGATACTTACAATCTAAGCATAAAATGCATAAAATGTCAACCAGCCTTTAGTAATATCAGATGAATGCATTCTAAAGAGAAATGAGATTTTCAAGTTTACTATGTTCCTTTAAAGATAAATCTTACTAGCATTCTTATGTTCTCACTTTCCCCGTCCCTTCCCCCATCCTCCATGTAGGCATATACCTACAGTGATAGGTATCTTTAGAGAGATTTAGTTAATCCCCTGGAAAAAAATCTGATTGAAAATGAATGCAATAAGCAAAGCTATGCTAGGAGCTTGGTTGAAAAGGTCTTTTGAGTTAAAATTACAAGATGTCAAAGAGCACTGCACAACAAATATTCTCTTTAAAATACTTATTGGAACAGGAGCAGAATAATAGAGAACATGACTACATCATCCCTTGTAGCAAGCCCCTCTGACATGAACAAAAGATATTGCATCAGAATATAAACAAAAGGAGTGTAGGATTTCATATAAATTTCAAATATTATGCAGGGTGTATTTAAAATAAGCAATGCTAAAATTAGAAAGCTCTATGTTAATTTTAAGGTTTCTATACTTTATTGTATATTATTACAGTAAGCATTTCCAATTGTCTATTTGCATGTGACCATGAGTGCTTGTGAGAAAGAGAGAGAGAGGCAGAGAAAGGGAAAGTGTTTCACGCAGAACAAAGAAAATGAGATATTCCTCTATGATTGCTGAAAAAGCAGAAGCAGCAACACCACTCACAGTGTCTAACTGGTGAATATGCTGTGATTAGACTTTTGCCAAATATGTTCCTTAATTAATTATTTGCCTTCTTCAAGTACAAATTAAAATTATATGACATCATAAGAAAATTATTGTGTATTTTATTACCCTACTAAACAAGACATATGCCTTCACTAGTGTTAAGAAGTGTTCTACTTTTTTTTCCTCTTGTGTTCATTGTGTCCGATTCTCAGAGATTGCCCGAATACATCCATGCAATGTTCTTGGCAAGGATTTTTCAGGTTTACCATTGCTTATATAGATAATGTTGTGCATTTCTCAATCTGATGCCAATTAAAGGTAAAGGTTCCCCTCGCACATATATGCTAGTCATTCCCGACTCTAGGGGGTGGTGCTCATCTTGGTTCCAAAGCTGAAGAGCCAGCGCTGTCTGAAGATGTCTCCGTGGTCATGTGACTGGCATGACTAAACACCAAAGATGCATGGAACACTGCTCCCTTCCCACAAAGGTGCTCCCTATTTTTCTACTTGCATTTTTTACGTGTTTTCGAACTGATAGGTTGCCAAAAGCTGGGACAAGTAACAGGAGCTCAATCCGTTACGTGGCACTAGGGAATCAAACCATTGAACTGATGACCTTTCTGATCGACAAGCTCAGCATCTTGGCCACTGAGCCACCATGTCCCTTTATGATACCAATTATGATTGCTGAACTACAACTCACATCATCCCCAGGCAGAAAAGCGTATAATGGCTGAGCTGATAGATACTGGAGTTCATTATACTTGGAAAACCAGGTTGGAAAAGACTATTTTAGCTGAGGAAGCTCCTTCATGGACTATTCCTCTTTTTCTGATTTTGAAATAGACTACAGGAAACCTGTAAAAATAGCACATAGTCCAATGATTTATTCAGAAGGACCAAAATTTACTTAAGCCATGTATTATGTCAAACAGATGACCAACATGACTCTTACTGTTGTAACTGAGACAGCAAATTCCATAAAAAGGTGTACAGGCTTATATAATTAGCTGCATCTATCTGTTTGTGTCATTGTAGCTGTAATTTAATAGAACTGCAACAATCCTATCAAACTGGAACCCTGTGATGGGATGAAAGATGTGCCTGATTAATTGTTCTCCAGATATTAACTTCACAAAGGTATTTTCATGTCCTTCCTTCCTTCCTTTCTTCCTTTCTTCTTTCCTTCCTTCCCTCCCTCCCTCTCTCCCTCCTTCCTCTCTCCTCCCTCCTCTCTCCCTTTCTTCCTCCCTTCCCTCCCTCCCTCCCTTCTTCCTCCCTTCTCCCTTCCTCCTCCCTCCCTCCCTTCCTTTCTTCCCTTCATAGTCCAAACTCTGGGCCAAAGTTAAAACTTCTTTAGTCTCTTAGTCCTTCAAAAAGACCTTTGCAAACAGAAAGCTGGCTTTTGACAGCCATTAAAACAAAAAGACACTTAGTTACAGAAAAGAAAAGAAAAGAAATAGTGAGGTAAAACTGTGTAAGGAAATCTTTCTGGGGAGAATTTGTACAGAATTTGCAGCCAATCAATCTCTTTTGGAGTTAAATTCACTGTGCTAATAAAACAAATATTATAAAATGCCCTTCCCCCATCACCTTTGGGATTTTATTTTCAAACAAAGGAAGGTAAATCCTTAGAAGACTTGGAAAATTTCACTGTTCTGCAAAAAGGTTCACACTTAATGCTATATTTTAAAGAGACAGAGAATTTCATAAAAAAGCCTCTATGTTCCATCACTTCAGTTAATGAATTCCTTTTTATACAAGTTTCAAAACAACCGGGAATAGCATTGCTGTATGTCACATTAGAAGTCCAAATATGTGTCCACTTTTTTGCAACTAATGGCTTGAATCTGAAGGTGTCTTATTGAAATGGAAATTTATTTTCAAATATGACAGCCCTATAAATTTCCTACAATTTTCCCCAATATAATGCAGTTGTTTCAAGGTGTACTTTACTTTTAGGAACAGCTTTTGGACAGTGCAGGTATTTTTAACACAGAGACACAACTAGAAAGCTCTGTTGCATTCATCCATTGATATCAATGAAATTTTAGAACATAGAATAATAGGTTTGTAAGGGACTTTGGAGGTCTTCTAATCTAATCTCCTGCTCAAATAGGAGTCTCTATACCATTCTGGATAAATGGCTCCTCAATCTCTTGTTGCAAACCACCAGTGTTGGAGAAGCCACAACTACTGGAGGTAAGTTGTTCCATTGATTAATTGTTCTCACTGTCAGAAAATTTCTCCTTAACTCTAGGTTGGATTGTCATATGCTATTATATCGTATGACATATCACATATGAACAGTGGTGAGTTGCAGGCGGTACACCCTGGTACAGGCGTACTGGAACCTGCCCGGAGCACCGAATACCATTCCAGTACGGTATTCCGTTCAACCCAAGCTCCTTACCAGTCTTTTAAGTTTTTGGTACTTCCGTGCATGAGCATGGCACATGCAGCACCTGCATGATGCTCCACTGAGCAGCTGGAGCGTCACGGAGGCTTGCGGAGGCGGGTAAGCCGCATGCGCGTGCTGCGTGCATGTGCACACATGCTGTGTGCATCCATGTGGACACTACTGGGCCCGTTCCCACCGTACCGGTTGGAATCGGATCTGGAACCCACCACTGCATACGAATGAATATTTTCATTCACTTTTTTTTATTTTTATATGTTAGGTAAGGATTGGCATTCCAAAATAGATATTTTGTGCAGACTATGCAACAATTACTTTATTATTATTCTCTCTGAAATGACTTCTCTTCCCCACTCCATCCCAAGATCTGGCTGGCCCCAAACTTTGAATCCCTGGCTATTCCTTCAAACACTGAGCATTGAAAGTGGAGCATAGTTTGGTGTGTCCTGTCTATGTATATTGTTGTTGAATGTTACTATTTTTGTTATTGGTATTGCTTTTAGTATATTACTATTATATGTTATTTGTTTTTGGTAGTATGATTTTGCTGTACGCCACTTGAAGTCATACTCATGTAAGTTGGGCAGTCATATAAATTCATAAATGCATAAAGACTTCCCTTCTCATGCATTGTAGATCTAAATGTTATGCCTGTAAAATCTTTCTAAAGTTTTCTTTCAGAATATGTTGGAGCATCTCTTTTCAAATTATTAAAGCAGCCAGTCACATCTTTGTCCAGCGTTGCATGGCTGCTTCAAAAGAGCTGATAGTTGCTCTCCCTGCTTGTGCCTATGGAGTAACTGTGCTATATATGCAGTGGTGAGATTCAAATAATTTAACAACCGGTTCCTGCCCTAATGACCAGCTGGGTAGGCAGGGCTCAGTGGTCATGTGACTGGGTGCGCGTGGCCAACTCAAGGTCACTCAGGTCGATGGGTGCTTCGCCTTAGCTGTTACAATGTCATAAGAGTTAACCGGAGACGCAGTTTCTGTAAGCAGGGCAATAAAGGTTAGGATAGAATGTTTCCTTCCTGCCTTCCTTACAGGATTAGCCCTATAAAGTGGGAAAAAACAAAAGGCGATTTCTTCAAACAACCAGTTTTCTGAACTGCTCAGAAAGTTAACAACCGGTTCTCCCGAATAGGTGCGAACTGGCTGAATCCCACCACTGTATATATGGGAAATGGCTGGACACAGACCTGAAGAAACCTGGTTGTTTTAATGTTTCCAAATGAGATGGTTTTAATAGCTTCCATTTCTTCAGAAACATTTATTTGTACAACTCTGTCAAAGACACAGACAGAAAAAATAGATCAGTGGCAAATTAAATATATAGGGGATCCTATAACTATTTGGACCTTATTTTCGTAGTGGGTCCCTCAAAATTCACTGCATGCCTGACCCCTTTGCCATAATAGCAGTCACTCTGGTGTTCCTTTTAAAATTCATAAATGGAACTCTTTCTGATGCAAATAGACTGCATTTTACGCCCTTCACCATCTCATCCCTTTCTTTACATATAAATATGTTTTTCAAGAGTGGCATCTAACTTAGAATTGATACAGATCTGTTCCCTTGCTTAACTCAGGTGCTTTTTCAACATAAAACATATCCCTCCATTTTAATACATTCTCTCTCATGTTTCCATGTGAGAGAATGCTATTTTAAAACATATTAAAGTTTTCTAATAAGGCCTATGCAACATATTACAAACAATTCAGCTTCACCTATTGAGAATGTAGAATTGGAATATTTCCAGAGAAATCAAGCAGAAAAAAGACTTGTTATTGGCTAAAGTGTTTGGTAACCTCTTTATTTCCAGTTTCTTTCAAATGATATTATCTTGGTATTTATGTTTCTTACTGGATAATGAGGAAGAAATTCATATGGTCCATATATTAATAGAAATTTGTCTAATTTATCTAATTTTTCACTTTCCAATAAACAAATTAATAAAGAATCCAGCAATAAAAATATTCTGTAGATTAGCATTCAGCAAAGCACAATAAAGATTTGAAGAAATATTCAGATGCTGAGATATGTTGAGGCCTTCAAAGATCAAAATTGTACAGGCTGTGATTCTCCCTGTGACTCTATGGAAGCAAAAGTTAGACTTTGAAGAACACAATATGAACAATATGAAATAGTAGGAATAAACAGAGCCAATTTAACGTAGTCGTTAAGGCATCAGGCTAGAAACCAGGAGACTGTGAATTGTAGTCCTGACTTGGGCATGAATTCAACGCCCCCCTTCCCTCCTCACATGGACGGTGGCTTCCCAGCTGGCAACAAGCTGGGGACGAGCCTGGCTGAACTTGGGACGGCGCTGGCTGAGTTCAGGACGGCGCTTTGCTTGTTACCTTGGAAAATGCTTGGAAAGTGCTTGGAAAGTGCTGCTGCGGCTTTGAACGATCTTGCGGCTTGAATGATCTTGTGGTATGGGCTGGCGTCATTGAGCGGCCTGTGGGGTGCCCCCCCCCCTCATGAACAGCGGTCCTCCGGCTGTCATCAAGCTCGACTGATTTCAGGACGGCGTTGCCTGAATTTGGCCGCGGAGTGACATCTTGTCTGGGGGCAGTACTTTGGCGGCTGTGGACGGTCTCTAGGGGTGCTGGTGAACGATCTGTGGGTGCCCCCCCTCCTCTGTGAGCGACGGTTTTTCCATCCAGCAGCAGTTTGTTTTGGTTTGAGTTCAGAGTGCTGTGGCCCTGTTTTCACCGGCGGGACGCCGCTGGGCCTGCTGCTGCCCTGGGAGGTTGGGGAATTTATCACTCTGCACTATGGATCCGTACAACTGGCCTTCTCATCATCACTGAGGTTGATCCTAGTGTGTTTCCCCCCCTCCATCGCGGCTTTCTGACTTTAATTATCATCTAACTATCACTGCCACGGATCGGCTTTTACAATTCTGGCTTGTGATCCCCGTGGCCGACTTTTGCCTCCGACTCCCACTACCACTGCCGCTACTATCCGTGATTATTCCTGGCTTGCCTTTTTCAGACGACGCTGCCTCCCTGAACTGTTTCCATCTTTCGACCGCTCTCACCCCCCTGCCACTCTGGCTGCTGCTGCTCGGCCAGTTCTTTGATCTCCGTTCTCGCCGAGAGCTTTGCATGCCATTCTGTATTTACAATTCTTGCAGAAAAGGAAAGTGGAAGACAAAGAAGATGTGGGTAGGGAATTTGCCCTCTCCCCTTGCGACCGGGATTAACCCCCCACCAACTTTAAACTGTAGAACTTTGTCCCTTCTATTTGATCCAACAGAAGAGGAGCTCCCAAGTGTAAAGACTTTTCCTCTCTTGTCCTATTACTGACTTATTTATCTCAAAACTGTGCCAATCGCAATTTTCCGTGTTTTATGAATGAGGTGTGTATGGTGTGATTGTTGATGCCTGTACTCACTTTTAGTAATTCTTATTACCATTGTATTTTGTATGTTTTAAATTGACTTATGTGGGGACTGTATGGGTGAGCGGCTGTGTATGTATGAGAGGACTGGGAGTACAGCCTGGTGCCTCCTCCACTGAGTGCTATCGCAGAAGTGGTAGGAGGACCAGGCCCACATCCCGTCCTAGAATGATTGACATAAATGACCTGCCGGAGAGAGCGGAGGCTACGGGAGGGGAAATGGCGTCTACGGGTGCGGGAATGGGCCCGAGCATTATGGTCATGACAGGGAGGGGCAGGTACGATGGGAACTTCAGGGCTAGCCATTACCGGGGAAGGAGGGTCTGCTACGTCACAGCGCTCCCTCCTTCCGGCCCTGTTAGTTCCACTCCAGGACCAGATGGCAAGAGTTGTCAGGGCCCTGGTCTCAGGCTGTTGTTGCTAAATGCCAGGTCTGTGGTTCACAAAGCTCCCCTCGTCCGGGACCTAATATTAGACGAGGGGGCAGACCTGGCATGTATTACTGAAACCTGGCTGGGCCAGGAGGGAGGAGTCCCCCTCACTGAAATGTGCCCAGAAGGGTTTCAGGTGCTCCATCAGCTGCGACCCCAGCGAAGGGGTGGGGGAGTGGCCGTCATCATCCGAAGGTCATTAGTTCCTCGTAGGATCCCTGTTCCGGAGCTTATCGGGTGTGAGTCCCTGTTGGTGAAGTTGGACCTTGAGGGTCAAGTGGGCTTGTTCTTAACGTACCTACCTCCCAACAGCATTGCAACAGCCCTCCCCTCGTTCCTCGAGTCAGTAGCCGAGCTGGCAGTAGAGTTCCCCAGGCTTATGGTGCTGGGGGATTTCAACCTGCCTTCGCTCAGTGAACATTCTGATGGGGCGCAGGAGTTCATGGCTTCCATGACAGCCATGGACATGACCCAAGTAATTCGGGGTCCGACTCACTCAGCGGGTCACACGCTTGACCTCGTATTTCTCTCGGAGCACTGGAGACGTGATCTAGATTTGAAGGGCATTAAGATCTTGCCCTTGTCATGGTCTGATCACTTCCTACTGAGGCTTGACTTTTGGAAACCAATCCCCCACTGTAGGGAGGGGGAACCGATTAGGTGGTTCCGCCCCAGACGCCTGATGGACCCTATGGGATTTCAGACGGTGCTTGGAGAAATACCTGTCGCTCTCGTCCACAGTCCGGTAGAGTCCTTACTCGCTGCTTGGAATACAGTGGCGGCGGGGGCTATAAACCGGATTGCGCCTTTACGGCCTCTCCGAAGTAGTGGATCCAGGAGGGCTCCTTGGTTCACCGAGGAACTCTGGGAGATGAAGCGCCAAAAGAGATGCCTAGAGCGCCGCTGGAGGGCTAGTAACTCTGATTGATGATCTCTGGTGAGCCAGTGATAGGGGGTCACTCCTCTATCCTAGTGCTTGTTGACCTCTCAGCGGCCTTCGATACCATCGACCATGGTATCCTTCTGCGACGGTTGCAAGAGGTGAGAGTGGGAGGTACCATCCATCGGTAGTTCTCCTCCTACCTCTCGAACAGGTTGCAGTCGGTGTTGGTTGGAGGACAGAGATCGACGCCTAGGCCCCTAAATTATGGGGTGCCACAGGGTTCGGTCCTGTCCCCACTCCTATTTAACATCTACATGAAGCCGCTGGGTGAGATCATACGCCGGCACGGGATTAAATACCACCAATACGCGGACGATACCCAATTGTATCTGTCCGCCCCATGCCAACTCAGCGAAGTGGTAGAAGTGATGTGCCAGTGCCTGGAGGCTGTGAGGGTCTGGATGGGAACGAACAAGCTTGCACTCAATCCCAACAAGACTGAGTGGCTGTTGATGCTCCCTTCCAAGGATGGTCCAGCTATTCCATCTCTTAGCCTGGGGGGTGAAATTATATGCCCCCTCAGAGAGGGTTCACAATTTGAGAGTCCTCCTGGATCCACAGCTGACGCTAGAACACCACTTGTCAGCTGTGACCAGAGGGGCCTTTGCCCAGGTTCGCCTGGTGCACCAATTGCGACCCTATCTGGACCGGGAGGCCCTTTGGATGGTCACTCACACCCTCGTCATCTCAAGACTGGATTACTGTAATGCGCTCTACATGGGGCTGCCCCTGAAGAGTGTTTGAAGACTTCAGTTAGTCCAGAATGCAGCCGCGCGAGCGATAGTGGGTGTACCTAGGTACACCCACGTTACACCTATCCTCCGTGAGCTGCATTGGCTTCCCATTGGTCTCCGGACACCTTTCAAGGTGCTAGTCGTTACTTTTAAAGCCCTACATGGTATCGGACCTGGCTACCTGAGAGACCGCCTCCTGCCAGTTACCTCCCAGAGACCTATAAGATCGCACAGACTAGGCCTCCTCCGGATTCCATCTGCCAGTCAATGTCGGCTGGCGGCTCCCCAGGAGAGGGCCTTCTCTGTAGCTGCCCCGGCCCTATGGAACGATCTCCCCGTTGAGATCCGGACACTTACTACCCTTCCGGCCTTCCGCAAAGTGACCAAGACCTGGCTGTTCCGGCAGGCCTGGGGCTGTTGATTTATCCAGCCCCATCCTAAGTTATGAATGTTGTGGAATTTTTAATGTTGTTTTTTATTTTTTGTATGTCCCCCCACCTTCCTTTTTTACCTGTAAGCTGCCCTGAGTCTCTCGAGAGTGGGTGGCATACAAACCAAACAAACAAACAAACAAACAAACAAATAAATAAATAAATAAATAGGTGAACTTGAGTCAGGTCACTTTATCTCAGCCCTAGAAAAGAGGAAATGGCAAGCCATTTCTGAAAACTTACTAAGAAGACTTCAGGGACTTGTCCAGGCAGTAACCAGGAATCAGCACTGACTTGAAGGCACCAAATCCCAAAGAAATAAAACAAATCCATTTTTCAAATCAAAGGAGCAGAGTGGTTCGATGCAAATAGTACAATAGACATATCCCAAGGTGCTTTTTTCTTGACGAGAAGTGAAACATCATCAAAAGAAAAAACAAGAAAGTCCAGTTGCTTCCTGAAAAAGCACCTTTTGAATAACCATGACCTAGATGACTGAGAATCTCTACAGACTTTTAGCTATACAATGTGGCAGGGATGTGCAGTCACTAGAGGCAAGGGAGGCGGAGCCTCACCAGTCTCCTCAGGAAAAAGAAAGAAATTTAAATATTTTTTTTAAAATAATTAAAGCCAGATTCCAGCTCACAGTGGCTTGGTGTCTGCTTAGTGTTAACCAAAGCAGGAGGCGAGAGAACTCGGGGCCTCTTTTCCATAAGGAATTTTTCACCTTCTTTTCGCCTTTGCTGCAGACCCGGGCACTTGGTTGCTCCCGCGATGCAAATTCCCACCCACCCCCGGCGAGGCCGACTGCTGCCCTGCTGAGCCTCACCAGGTATCAACCTCACCGCACGTCACTGCAATGTGGGATGAATACCCTTTGAATGGTGTGAGAGCAGGAATGGATTTCCAGAGGAAAAATTGCAGACTATAGGAACCAGGAGCACTACTCAGGTGACCCTTAAGACACAGATAAACCTCCAAGTGCTTCAATGATCCTCTGATAGGATGCACGTTACCAGCTGTCTGCAAGGAATATAAATCATTTCATTCCTCACTGTCCTGTCAGATCGGAAGAAGCTTCTTGAGGAAGATGCAAAATGTCTTCAAAAGAAAAAAATAAGAAAATCCAGTGGCCTCCTGAAAAAGTACCTTTGGGACAATCCTGACCTGGATGACTGAAAATCTCTACAGAGTATTAACTGCATGTAACATAAAAATAATATAAGATTTGGAGTAAATCCGTAAGATTTTGTGAGTTGGGGTATCATATAAATCATACAACTTAAAAGAACAAATGAATTGAACCCATCTGAGTAGCAGTTTTCAAAGAATTCAGCATCTCCATAGATATGAATATCTATGCTTTTCAGTGTCTGTGCCCATGCATGTGGATGTACTCTATTAGCTGTTTTCCACACCTCTATGCTCTCCAAATATGTTTGGCTACAATTTCCACTTCCAAGTTGTAATGCTGAGTGTTGTATTCCCAAAACATTTGGACAGAGAAAACTAGTTTATACATTTAATTGGTTGTGGTTTGAGTCTTTAGCCATAAAAAGATGAGTCTCAAGCCTTATTTTAAACTATTTATGGGTGGAGTAGAGTTTGCATTGGGTTTTGAATGAGCACAAAATTGTTTTCCAAGTTCTTTCTTTTCCTTCTTTAAATTTAGCTGTGGCTTGGCTTTTTCCTAATGTGTTGATCATCAAAGCATCTAGTTATTTCGGTTGACAGCAGAACACCAAGTCACATCAAATACAGACTACATTCTGGATTTTTTTTCAAGTTCTTCTGTGTAATAGAGTTCTATCTTTGGTTTGTGATACCAGAACAAAACAACAAACTGTGTTTGTGAGAAATTCTAATAATCCAAGTTACCAACATGATTTTTTTTAAATTGCAAAATCGGCATTGATTAATATGCACACTGCGTGATAATATATATGAATCAAGGAGATCAAGACATACTTTCATTCTTACCTGGTTCCAGTACAAATTATTATGGAATCTGTTACTCTTCCACAGTATCTCATGTTCCTTATCACCGTCTTGTATTTTATGTGTGCACAATTGTACTCTTTGATCCATAACTATATTTTTCAAAGTATTTCTTCTGTTCTCTGTAATCTTTCTTGTTAACCATTGTAGAGATCTTTGGGGCTTAGTCATACTTTACCTAACCTACCTTCCAAGAAATGTGCTAACCTTAGGCTAAACCAATATGCCACAGACTGGATTATATAGCATCGATAGCGTAGATGGAGAAGTGTGCAAAGTATTCAAGAAGGTTTTACTAACGTCTGGATACTTCAAAGAAAGTAATATTTTGGTTGTGCTTCATATGTTGAGATGCTGGCCTGGTCCAGCAATGTTTTTCTTACCTTTTCTCAAAAGGTAAATTTTTACTAAATTTTACTAAGGGTCAACCCCCGCCCCCCTAGAAAAGCAAGGCAGCTTCATATAAGATTTAGGCTTGTTATTACTCTGAATTTGAATTCATATCCTTACTACATAGTCTAAAATCATTTATTTATACAATTTATTTGTCTACTGTTTGGACAAAGTTTGCTCTGTTAAAAGAGCAATTTTATGTATGAAAACTAAAATAAACAAAAACCTGATTTATAAGACTCTTATTTATTATCATAGTTCTAAATGAACAAGAATATATTCAGAAACTGTTGTTGGTGCAGCACCTCCCAATGTGGTATTTTAAGTTACATTGACACTAGGAAGCATTGTGTTACTGGTTTCATTCTTACTGGGCATCATCAAACATGGGTGATATGCAATATTCTATGAGGTTCAAACCTTCTATTCTCTAGAGCTTCTATAACTCTAGAGACCTTCATTGTATATTATATACTCAGTGCATTAGTTTTAGGAGTCATCAAGGTTCTTGTGCTCAGCAGTTGTAGGAAAGGAGATCTAGAAATTTTCAGAATGATATGTACAGTCCATCTTCCCTTAACCTCTCCAATCAGAGAGACACAAGTGATGTTTTCCCCAATTTTTCCTTGTCTTAAACGAGGGTGGGGAATTTTCGCTATTTTCAAGCAGTACATCCTATGAAGAGAGCCAATCTACTGTAGTGAAACACCATACCAGAAGTGAACAGAATGTGGGCACTTCGGCCAGTCACCATCTCTCAGCCCTAGGAAGATGACAATGGCAAAACCACTGCAGGGACTTGACAGGGCAGTTGCTAAGGGTCAGTCCTATGTGATGTTTTTCAGTTACATTGCCCACCAGGAGGCACCTGAGTGTATGGGCCTCCACAAGATGGGGTTGCAAAACAAAAGTCTGCTATTGTACTGCTGATACTTCTATCTCTACATATGCTACCAAGGGCATAAAAAAGAGTTTTCAATAGAACTTTCAATACTTTAAAAAAAATAGACATTTTATACTGTTGTGTCACTAAAAGGTTGCTTGGGGCAAATTCTGGCAAATTCTGTATAATTTAGTGTTTCTGGACTCTTACGATACCTTTTTTTAAAAATAAATGTAGGTTGCTAAGTATACTTAGTTAGATTTTGAATTTTTTCATAGTCCTGGCAAATTGGCCTAGTTACATGTATTTTGTGAGGACAATTACTGGAACCTTTCAAAACTGGACCACACTAGCGTGTCCAGGAGTCCTGCTTACTTTGAAATTTGCTCAATTTGGAAATCTAACAAATTTAATCCCCAAAGTTCAGGAAACAAGCCTTGAAATTGCCCATCAGTAATTTGTACTTCAATAGCCAACTGAGCAGCCACAAAAGAGAATTGGTCTATTTTTTTTCATATAATGAGATGTATCATACAGAAATATTATAAAGTGTATTCAAATATATTATTTTCATTTTATATTTATCTATACATTAGCAGATAATTGATATTAATGTCCTAGAAGGAGTAAGCATTCTGGGGAAGAACGCAGGTATTTCTTTTCTGACATTCTACATTTTTTCCAATGGTAGTGTCATTCAAATATAGGTCTATTTATGTCATAAGCCATATGGATGAGGAGAAATTGCAACTGGAAGTAAAGCAGACTAAAACAATTGAGATTTGAACTGATTCTGGAAATATCTTAGAACAGGGGTGTGAAACTCACAGCCCATGGGCTGGATGCCACACCCACCCGTTTTAGGGAGGAAAGTTACAATACATCACGTGACAACAACATGATGATGCAAGTTTGATTGAATGATTCCCTAATGAACTAAGAACGCTTTCCAATAGTATATACGATTCTGTCTTTAGCATCTTTCTTTGTCAATTATCACAAATATTCGAGATAAAAAGTCTTTTCTGACTTCTTTTGAAGAGAAAACAAACTCCAAATGGGATTGCACATAGCAATGAACACTACAGAATAAAATAGATGTCTATACAAACCTCAAGTACTACATCACAGCAAACTGACTCTCAACACTTGTAAGGGATTTTAAAAATGTAGGTATATGATTCTTAGGGAAACATTTAAAGGTGATCCTTTCCACCCCACCCTCAATTTGCAGCCTGAAGTGGTAGAATCTTACTAATGTGGAAGTTATTTTACTCCCATTGAACAGAACGTGTCATCTAAACTTATAAAGGATTTCTGAAGGCGCTTGGCACAGTGGTCAGACTGATTTACCTGTTCCAAATCAATGTGCATTTTAACACGATGTGTATTTTTGAGTTTCCATTAACACTTGCAAAACATATATAGAGAAAAAATAAAATGAGTGTGCTAATCAAAGGAAAGCAAGCAAAATGAGAGATTTAATTAATAATGAAAGGTTTCTACTTCTACAAATGCATTTTCCTTGCACATACTTAAATAGATTTTTATATTCTATACTAATGAAAAAAAATTAAGACTAGCCAAAAACTATAGCCTACTAGCTGCATGGGGGGGAGAGGCTTTGATTACAGTGAAATTGCAGAAAAATGTGTCATTAAAAAGCATTGAACAGACATAAAACCTAACCTTTTGAGCTAGGGAATACTTAATATTCTCTCCATGATCATGCAAAGGGAAATTCTTTGGTATGGAATAGCTATTTTCCTGGTAAGGAGGCTATTTAATCAATGATTTATTCCTCAGAAGTAATAGGTTGCTTAAAATGGTGGTTTAAAAAGTTAGGCCTTTTTTTGTTTAATTTTCTCACAGACAGTTGGTAATTACCATGGTCTTGTAACTTCTCTGGAATGCTGTGGAGGGTCAGATAGCAATGGAGCCCTGCTTTATAGGGTAATTAAGACAGTAGACATGGTTATTAAATACATCATGCTATACTGAACTGGAATGCTGTGAAATAAAATCCAAAATCATAAATAAAACCTGGGTATTCTAGGAAAGAAGAGGGTGAAGGAAGGGGAGGAGGAAAGCACTAGTCTACAATCATTTTTTTTTAGTAAACAAAGTTCCCAGAGTGTTATCTGAAACTTAGCTATTTAAGTTCCTAAAGATTATTCACTAAGCCCTGGAAGAATGAATGAGAATACACACACACATGCACACACAGACGCACACACACACACATGTGCATACACAGACATATGTGTTTTTGTCCTTGTGTGTCTGTATTTTCATCACTTAATGCTTTGAAACTCAATATGGTGATCAAAATTTATTTCATTGCTTTCAACATTTCTGAAAAATGTGGAATATTCCACAATGAACAGAACATTCACTATTGTTAATTACCAAGTGTCTATATATGGAAAGTATATACCAATGATGGCGAACCTTTTTCCCCTCGGATGCCAAAAGCACGTGTGTGCACACCCACACACATAATTTAATGCACCCACACACTGTTTCCCCTGCTCATGCGAGCGTGACCCCTGCCCTGCTGCCTCACGCATGTATGCATGGCTTTTTTTGGAGCCTGGGAATGTTAAAATGGCCTCCACTGTCCTCCCAAAGCCAGAGATGGCACGTTTCCCAAATTCTGGTGGGCCCTGTTTTCACCCTTCCCAAGCTCCAGAAGCTTTTTTGGAGGGGAAAAATGGCCTTCCTTGCCCCCTGGAGACTCTTCGGAGGCTGAAAATGCCCTCCAAGAATCTCCGTGCAAACCCTGTATTTACCTGGGATTGCGTGGAGATTCCTGGGAAAGGAAGGGCAGCATGGACTGGAGCCGAGCTAGGGCAACAGCTCATGTGCCTGCTGATATGGCGTGCCATAGATTCGCCATCACGGATATATACTATACCAGAATGATAAATGTAAGTTTAATATGAGTAATGAAGGAAGGGAGACTCTCTCAGAGATCACTGATGGGATAGTGATCTCTGTTTAAAGTCTTAGGCAAGTGTTTCCTTTCTGTTTTATGTACGTCTTTTTGTACAGTGGTATCTATAACATACACAGCAAGTCATTAAGAAAGGAAGCAGAACTATGAAAACTATTATTTCAACAGGACTGGATGATAAAGCTATTTTTAAAAAAAGCCCTCAGAGAATCTGTTGATTTAGATAACTCTAAGGGTACACTATATAACTTTAACATTTCTCAAAAGGCCAAAACTGTGGAGAGATTTCTTCTACTTAAAACAAAATAGCAGCTTTTATTTTTCTTCAGGAAATAATGAGTACAAAAAAACGCTTTAAGAAAACTTGGTGAAATCTAAAAATCTGCCACCCAGTTTTTTAAAAATTATTTGGTATGATATGAACTTTTTTTTGTGAGTATGGAGACAGAATAAAAATGGAGAAACTCAAAGCTGGGTTAAATGAGCTCCACCTTTATGAAAAGAACATGGACATAAATGTTCTTTAAGAAGAGAACTGAGTTACATTGGCAGACTGGCATGAAAAATACTGGAATCTCTTCCTGAGAAGCTTTATTCCATGTTGAAGTCCATCGATTGAACTGCCCATCAGCATTTTGAAGTCTCAGATATGGAACAAGTTCCTCACAATAGCCATTTGGTTGTCCATATTTTCACAAAGATAGATGGAAATCTTATGTGTCAGTCTTGTTAAGCATCCTACTTTCATTCATATCAGTATATATTTCAGTTCAAATCCAGCCTAAAACATGACTGAAGAGATGGGAAACACATGTCATTTTTTCAAAAATCCAGTCAGAAACTTCTCCCAAATTCTTCCTTCTACCCTACCACATTCCTGTCTTATTGTAAAGTTAGTCATGAATAAGGAGTAGGAGTGAGCATCAGATTTGGCCAAGTTCTGAGTAATGTTGTGGTTTCATGAGGCTTGATTTTTCAGAAACAAGCAGAACTGAAATAGGACTATCATGTGGCCTCAGGCACTTTCTAACACTGCAAAAAGTCAAGCACAGTTCCTGTGGATAAATAAATGCAGCTACTTACAGCTTTCATTTTCTGTAAACTCTAGGCTGAGAAGAAAGCAACAGAAGTAGACTGCAATGAATGACAGATGCACTATCTAATTACAAATAATGCATAAGCATATGGATACACGCAGCTCACCAATTTGTAAAAGATTTTAGATACACTTTCCTTCTCTGCTTTATCTTAAAAGTGGGGCTGTTTACTATCAAAGAAAGTGAAATTTATGTATCATTTTTATCCCAGAAAAAAAATCTAATCAGAGGCCTTTTCATTTAAAAATAAAATGTCGGAGATGACCAGGCTGAGCCTGAGGGAGAGGTCAAAACATATCATCAGTCTTGAGTCCCTTCACACCCACAACAGATCTAAGTCCAGTCCATCATGAATTCCATTGACTCTTATCTACCACCAATTTGCTTTGACTGTTAGTAGTTCAGATTCTTGTAGTTTATAAAAACTGATATATCCATTTTAAATGAACTGGAGTTGTTGATTTTCCTGTGCTTGACACAAAAGTTTATTTACTGGGCAGACTTGGTCACTCAAATCTATTGTTATTCTTTTCTGTAGAAAGAGCAATATTATCTCATTCTGTAGCAAGAGGAAGAAGGAAGAGCCATGAGTTTGTCAAGCTATCATAGGAATGGATTTCCAAAATCCAACATTTATATCAGATGTATACTATTTTTTGCTACACTTAAGTCTACACTTAAGTGTCTCATTAAATTCCTGAAGGTGAAATCAGACAAAGGTTCCCATTTATTTAACATCATCCCTTTCCACATACACTGTTAAATTCAAATTTTGTGGCACCTTTCAAGGTTCTCGTATGATTATATTTTCCCATTTAAATCTGATAATAAATTAAATCTGAAAGTTTTTATTTTGGTCTGAGTTTATTAGGCTATTTTCCAAATTGCAGAATTGAATCTGAATCCATTTTGTTACTTATGATAATAGGATGTTATTCTGTTTACAACCTAGGAGTCTGCATGTACAAATGTACTAGAGAATGTGTTGCATCACCAGGAGAAAGAAACAGTCTTTTAAGAATTTGAAAGGAAAAAAAGGGGGGGAGGCAGAAATATTTTCGATTCTAGTTGTAAAACTGGAAGTCAAAATGTGTAGTTGACAGGCATGCAGCCAGATGACTTTAGATCACTAGCCTTTCTATCAGAGCAGTCTTCTTATTTCCACATGGAACACATTTTAACTTAACAATGTGTAGTTTGGCAGAAAGATTGTTTTTCTTTGGCACGGAGCTGTTGTCTCATTTCTTCTTATTTTTAAAATGCATTTTCTGCCTGATTATATATATACAGTGAATTATCAGCAGTCTTTGAACTTTTAAAAAGTGAGGGTTATATTTTTTTTAATAAAAATGTGAAAATGCTTTACATAAGATAATTATGATGCAGGATCATTTGGGAGAATTTATATTTAATTTCATAGCAAGAACTATCAGCCAGAATTTTCAATGTTTATTTAAATGCATTTTTAAGTGCTTATGAAATGTTGATTGTGGCGTGCCATCCAATCACAGACTATCAGAGATAAAATCTTAAAATAGACCTTAAGAGATCAGGGTTTACCCAGATCTCTTAAGTTACAGTTACAAAGATTGTAAGGGTGCCAAATATGTTTCCCACCACTCCCTCAGCATCATGGCTCCCCACTACACACTTAACCGTAAGCACTCTCCCCTTCTCTTTCTTTTCCAAAGAAGAGATCTGTTTCTACCTACCTACCACATTGCATTGAGAATACTTTCCTTGGCTGGGAGACTGCAATTGTGGATCTGGAGAAGAAACTATGAAGCTTCTTCAAGATCTGGATTCAGTAAGTTCAAATCCATTGTCAGTTACAATAATATCAGATTGCACAAGGTTACCTTTTAAGGCTATTTTGAAAGCCTAAGACTTTTTTTTAATATTCTACTTTTGAATGTTGTATTATCTAGTCCTATAGTTAAAACAAAAGACCACTCATTTTCTGAAATAAAAAATATGGTACAAGAATAGTATTTATCATCCTTTTTTCCTAGCAACTAATGGTGACATCATCCCTGCAAATTGAACTCTCTCTCTCTCTCTCTCTCTCTCTCTCTCTCTCTCTCTCTCTCTCTCTCTCTCTCTCTCTCACACACACACACACACACACACACACACACACACACACACACACTCTACTGTCCATAAAATCTATAGGGTTAACAATCATATCTCTAGTTCTGCTTCTGCTACTATCTAATAAACCCACACAAACTAGTTATAGGCTTTGTCTTTTTATTTTATAAATTTCTATACTGCAGGATAGTGTACAATTTAAAATCAATATAAAACATAATTCCTAAGTAACAGTCTTAAATTTCCTATAAAAATCAATTCAATCAACGGCAGTATATAAAGAACAAAATATAACCCACCATATTTATGACTGGGCAGATACCACTGTATTCTATGTCAAATTTCATCTAAAAAAGAAGTGGCTCCATTACTTTATGGAACACCAGGAGCAAAGAGTTAGGCATTTCTGAGGTAAAGTGTCCACAGCATTGGACAACAACTGAGAAGATCTCATGAAGGCCTCAATTTCATGCTCCATCTCTTATCAACATAGGATTAAATAGAATTTTCTGGATGATCATGCCTGATGGACAGAATTATTTTGAATAATGTACTCTTTACTGTAAGCCAGTGTTGTGTAATATAGGGCTTTACAAGTGATGAGCAATACTTTCAATTAGGACTGATAATGTTTAGCTACCAGGGCAACAACTGCAAAATCAGTGTTGTTTTGGAATCTTTTGTCTAGAATTAGAATTATGGAAGTTACATTAATGGAAAGCTTAGATGTTTATGTATTATCACTGCTTCTACTTTGTTACCACTCTAATATCACAAACAACTTGCCCCTAACAAAACCTAGAGTGGATAACTTCTGCATTCCATCCAGTAATTTAAAAAATAATGAAGTGGACTTTTAAACATTACAATAACTATGATTTCCTTTCCTCTTTTATGGGAGAAGGGGGAGGGGAGACAGAGCTAGCATAACAAGAGAAAGGAGGGGGGAAATTCTTCCCATAATTGTCTGAATATTTGCCCTTAGGCATAAACAAACAATAAACCCTGGTTCACTACAGCAAAAATTGCCTCAAAGTAAGTACACTTAAAAAACAGCTTTGGAAGTAGTATAGCTAGAAGATAGGGTAGATTCCAAACTAACTTTCTGAGTTAGTACTCCATTTTGTAAATGTGTTCTTCTGTGTCCTTTTCTGGATTTAGGCTATTTTAAATATATATATATATATATATATATATATATATATATATATATATATATATATATATATATATATATATATATATATATATATATATATATATATATATATATATATATATATATATATATATATATATATATATATATATATATATAACAAACTTTTAATACTGTGTTAGTTATATCTAAAGTATTCAACAGACACTGCAGGGAGTCCCATTGTGTTCAGTAAGATTTGCTTCCAGGTATATCTTCCTGGGGTTTTAGGCTGAGGTTTTTTTGTCTTGGAAAACTTTCTGACCACTTCCAGACCAGAAAAAAATACATTTTTTCCTAAGGAACATTCCAGAAATGGTCTGTATTTAATAGAATGGTTCATATCACTAAATTTAAAAAGTATTTCTCCTTCTGTCTTTGAGCACTACTTCCTTAATTTCATTGTATTTTTTGACTTTTGGTAAGTTTGTAAAAGCCTTTGTTAAATATATTTATGTCTTTATCTTTAAACGTATAGAATTCTTTACAGACATTTTTTTTTTAAAAAAGAACTAAATAGAAATATTCCTGGGCTCACATACTTTAGTATAGCCTTTATATTGTACAAAATAAATGCAACAAAATTGGTTACGAAACATCCCAAGCTCTGATTCTATTCGTCCAACATACATTTATCATTCTTTTTTTTAAAAAAAAAAGATTAAAAATACATACTATTAGTTCAGGTACTTGTTTCTGATTTATGAAGTTCTGGCTACTTCAGAAGGAAAGTAGAACAAGCAGAAATGCAAATTACTAGGCCCTGGTTGGGTATGCCATTGAACAGATCACTGCACCAGCTGCTGTTCTGAAACCAGGCAGAGGTACTGCTGCTGACATATAAAGAGAACCATTAAGGAAAAGTTGTTTATTTCTGCTTCTGCTGAAATCATAAACACCAGCCCAAAGTCTGACAGCACAAGCTGTGCAGCCGTAAATTCTTGTACTATGCTGGCCATTCTGAACTGCCCAGCAAAAGTTACTGTAGCTAAATCCCATATACATTTCATGATATAATCCTGCTTAGAAGATGGTATCATATTCACCCCAGCAGGGTGTGCAGAACCCTATAAATCAAAATGGAGAATCTGAAATCTCCCCCCTTCCCCCCCCTCTCTCTCCATATCTGAAGAATCTGTGCAAATCCTTTGCCAGACAATAGGCCTTCATATGTTTTGCAGCTTAGCAGACACCAAGGAATTTTGTTTGGAAGTGATAGCTACTGTCTTATGTAATATTTAGGACGTATTCATGAAGCATCTGGCAGAAAATAAAAGTATTTCCTCTTCTAACATATGCTGAAGAAGGATGTGGTCCTGTGCTGCTCCTCCTCTCCTGATTTCTTGCAAATAACACAACAGAAGAGACAGTTGTTTCTGGCTGCCCTGCTGCTTGTCATGGCTGTCAAGCAAAATCCCAAGAATTATTGCTCTTCCAGATGTGAGAGATTTCCAGTCAGCCTTAAACTGCCTGTGGTTTGTGGTGCTGTAGAGGAGAGAAAGGAGATTAAACTTCATCTCATCAGCACAATCTGAAAAGATCACACAGAGGACTAATAATTACAGCTTTTTCATTCCAAAGCTGGACCTGAGAGGCGTTCCTGTTTTTGTTTCAGGGTTATGTCACATTAAGTTTGTTGGATTAAGGTCAAACCATCTTGAAGGAAGAATCAAAACTGGGAAGAAAGAAAAGAAAATTAGCTCTCCCTCCCCTTTCACGCATTTTGTGTTCTCAAAACAACAACTGCACTGCATTCCACTTTCTCCAGCTCAAAAGAAAAAGCATATGAATGTAATTCTGTCACTGTGAGTTGTCAGCGCCTCTCAGCACAAGCTTATTAAAGAAAGAAATGTTTACTTAAAATTAGGAAACTCTCTAATGCAGAGGAAACTGTCATAGAGTAATCAGGCACCACTTCTCATTTTTCAGTAAAGGCTTTTGCACTGATGAATTTTTCCATTAGAAACTCTTCACGTTTTTGGGAAATGATTTTGTTGTTAACTGCCTGATATGATAGCTTCATACCAGATTCATCTCCCTGCAGAATTTTAGAATAACAGAATGCAGTTGATGAAGGTACGGTTAACACAATCTGAAAGTGCCTGCAGAAGGCAATGCACAGCAACAGTTTCAGAAAACAACATTCCAGCTTAACTAGAAATTTTCATAACAGTTTCCAGAATGATTCTGAAAATCAATTATGACCACTTCTGCCCCATTTAGGTCCTAGGGGAGCAAACTTAAATAAGTCATTATTTTCCCATTCTCTTTGATGTAGAGAAGTATATACATAACACCTGGAAATTTTAATTTAAACTACAGTTTGGACCCCAAACTCAATTTTGCTTTTAAAAAGCAAACACATAGACACTTATATGAAATTGTTACCATCAGAACCTAATACTAAGAAAATGAAATGATTCTGTGTTTTGTTTTTGTATATATATTTTTTACTTTAGTCCTATTAGAAAACATTAATTATAGATAAGGCAAATTCAGTGTTTCAAGAACAGCTGGAAAAAATTAGCAAATGCATGTGTCTTAGATCAGACCATAATTGCCCATAGACAACCTATACAGCTTTTTGGAAAAAGAACAGTATTGGCTACCAGATGTAAACCAACCTTAGAGACCAGTTTGCATTTCTACTGGAGATCTGGCATTTCACAAACACGAGGGAATACCAGTAAAACAATGATGAAAACCACAGGTACGAATCACTGAAGATCATGTATTCCTTTTCATATACATATATTAAACAAAAACAGGACTCTTCACACGCATTATTTTATAACAGTTTTATTTGGTCTTTCTTGGTTTTTTTTTAAATTTTCAAGGAAAAACTACAACTGAGTGGGGGAGGGGAATGATCATCCCTCTACAAGGAGGTTCTCCCAAAAAACCCTTTTTAATGCTCTGTGTGAAGTTGTCTTGAGCTGAAACCTCTGCTTCTTGAGGATTAAGGGATTGGAAAGCAAAGACTGAAGCTGCTGTAATTTAAACCCTGCCAGTTCTCCAGCACAGAGGTGCAAAAAGGCCTAAACCAGTTTGCGTGTTTGCTAGTTTAACCTAGAAATAATTTCACCTTTTGAAAGTTTTGTACTATCAACATTCCAAAGACATCATTATCTTTAAAATTTATGTTTCTGGGGGATGTGTTCCTTCCCGCTCTTCCTGGTTTGCAGCATGAGATCAGAGGTGCCCAGTCACTTCTCTGAGTAGACCTACCTCCAAATTGTTGTTTACAATGTTGCTGAAAATTTAATCTATGTGATATGCAGAAAGATAAACCCTTGGGGCAAATTTCATATATATGAAATATGTATAGCTGAGGTGAGTTTCCTTGTTTATAAATGTTATCTTTCTTCCTGAAATACTTTTGAAGTTGCTGTTCCAAAGTACTTTTCAGTTACTGGAGAGATTTGACAAATGAAACAAAACTTTTTCCAAGAACACTATGTTCATGAGAAGAGAGTCCATTATTTTGTATTGAAGATAATTAATACATTCACCAGACAGGAAAAAAAAATACATGGTAACTGATTGTGGGTTCTGAGTTTCAATAACAGAAAGGCTGAATCCACAATTCAGGTTCTCTTAGAAAGAAAGACAGAGCGAAAGTTTGACACAAGGAATTACAATTCTAACAGAAACAATTCAAAATAGACCCACAGAATTCTTGTTAATCCAGAAAAAGTTAATTGTGGTTATTTTTCCCCCTTATAGTTCTTTTGCCTAGTTCTGATATATGTATAGGACAGTGATGGATAACCTTTTTGTCGTTGTGTGTCAAAAGCCCGCACACGCGCGTGTGACAGCGCGCATACACGTGCCTACACACATAATGCAATGTGTGCATGACACTCCCTGTGTGCTCCCCACCCCTTCCCATGCGTACGTGACCCCTGTGCATGCACCCCCCCACATGCACAGCAGAGACCCAAAAATCACATGTATGGCAGGAGGTGCATGCGCATGCATGGTAGAGCTGAGCTGGAGCAATGGCTCACATGTACGCAGAATGGGCTCCACGTGCCATCACGGGTATAGGAGAATGAGGTGAAAATGCTAAAGTAGCAGACTTTGTCCATTATGACTGCATGGAAAACAGCAGAAAAGACTAGATTTCAGTTGTTTGCCATCTTGGCCTTCTGGATTTTAAAAGAATGGGAGCAGGATTAAAAGAGTTAGCACACTATTTTAAACCTGAAAATGTTTTTCAATCTCAGCCACTTTAAAATATGCGGACTTCAAATCCCAGAATTCTCCAGCCTTCATGATATATACAGCAAATGTTAGTGACGAATTTCAGTACCTATGAGACCTTCAATATTTCACATACATGGCTTTAACAATCTAATTTGGGGATTCCATTAATTATTGGTATATTCTGCAATTATAGTATATATGCTCTATTATTCTAGACTACATGGTTATTATCCGGCCACTAATATGAATCCTTTTTTCCTATTTATATGAAATTGCATGGATGAAACTTACTTGATCTGTACATTGTCTGTATCAGGTCTTCAAATTTCCCCTATCCAAGTGCCTGATCAAATTTTGGCATGACAAGAGGACTGCAATGTTTCTGGTCATTTTACCAAATACTAAACATGATTTTGGGATAAAAGGAATCAGCCCTTAGATATGAAAATGTCACTTTCAAATGTATGAATACATATGATCTTAATCTCAAATTCTATCTATTGTGTCTTAACTTCCTTTGTGTGAAATAGGAATATCAACAAATTTATCAGTAAAAGCACTGGTTTGTTGGGTATATGATGATCCCAGAGTACAGCCAACTCAATGTCAAATACAATGAAATTCTTTTTATTTCAACAAAACATAAACATGCTAGAGCTATTGCCTGGTCTAGGCCTACCTAGGAAGATTTCTATTTGTACCTAAAGGAAGTCTTTTGAGCAATCATAAACAGGGATTAGGTGTATCTTCTTTCTATTGAAATTAAAATGACAGACAGATTTCCTTTGCCTGCAGTATTACAAAATATAGCATAGGGAAGTGACGGCAAATGTTTTTGGCACCGAGTGACGAAAAGGGAGCAAGCGTGCATGTTCAACTGGGACCCAACCTAGAAAAGGAGCTGCCCAGGGGACATGCACGCACTGGAACATGAACTTCTGGTTTCCAGCATGTGCATGTGCAGCGACTAACTAGTCTTCCCGTTACTGGCTCATACGTGCATACGACAATCAGCTGGCCAGCATGCATGCTCATGCCAGAAAATGGAAGAACAGCTCTTCCAGTTTCTGGCACTGCTGCACACACAAAGGCCAGCCAATCATCATGCACACATGGTGAAAGTAGAAAGAAATCCAGAAATGCCAGAAATCCAAAAGAGGAATGGGTGACCCACGCATGCTAGATGACATGGCTCAGTGTGCCACTTTGGGCACGCATGCCATAGGTTCACCATCATGGGCATAGGGAATACACTTGCGACCCACCACAATCCATTTCTGTGTCCCTGAGAGCTTGGGTGAGACCTTTTTTTAACATATGTCTTTTAACATTTGTTCCCAATATAGAGTGTGGCGTAACCTTCTTGTGAATGTGATCCTCAATAGCCCATTCAAAGTTGGCATGGTACTAAAGCCGATAGGCATTGTGTATCCATGGCTAGATTGTGCCAGAAATATAATTTAAATATTTATTTGTTGATCAAAGCTGTAATGTGAAATCAGGGGTGGGTTCCTGCCAGTTCTAATCTCTTCTATAGAAGAAGTTGCTCCGACGCTATGGAACAATCTCCCCGTGGAGATTCGTACCCTGACCACAGTCCAGGCCTTCCGTACAGCCCTCAAGATCTGGCTAGCCCGTCAGGCCTGGGGATAAATTTTCTTGCCCCTCCCGAATGCTGAGTGAATGTTGTGTGTTAGTACTTTTTAGTTATTTCACATTTTCTTTTGTATTTTGTCTTTCACCCCCCTTCCCTTACTATTGTAAGCCGCCCTGAGTCCCCTCAGGGAAAAGGGCGGCCTATAAATGCTAAATAAAATCTATAAATCTATAAAAAAAAAATCTATAAAAAAAAGTTCCACAAATCTACAGTGCCATTTAGAACCGGTTCCAGCTCCCTCCCCCTGCCCGTCCGCATTTCATCAAGATGAAGACCGAGAGGAGGAATTATGGGAGTTGAAGTCCACAAGTCTTAAAGCTGTCAGGTTTGAACACTCCTGAAGTTTCTGAGCCAACATTTTGGTTACTAAGCAAGAGTGTTGTTAAGTGAGTTTCACCACATTTTACAAGTTGGTTGCGCCCACCCAGTCACATGGCTGGCAAGCCACTCCTGGTCACATGGCCGGCAAGCCACTCTCACCCAGTCACATGGCCAGCAAGCCACTCCCACAAAGCAGGCCACATCTACAGAAGAGGTTCTAAAAGAATTTGAAACCCACCACTGTGTGAAATGCATCTATATATCAGCCATGATACTTAACCATCATGTTTCTCTAATTTTAATCCATCTAATAGCTAAATTAGATACTGGAAATGGTAAAACTCCAGATTTATATTTACTAGTCCTTCTTTCCATGATACTTTCATATTTTGCAACTATATTTAAAGGATCTGTAAAGGCAAACTCCCTGTACTTATAGTTTCTATAGTCTTCTGCTTTTAATTCCATAGCTTGTAATTGTCTGAAACCCACAATGACAGATATAACCATTGAGACTTTTTGGCAGTTTAGTGACTGGCTGTAATTTGTTATTGCTGTTATGGTAAATGGTTCGCAAGTACATCAAAGAGACATTCTGAAGTCCTGGTCCCATTCTGTTTTAAAATAAAGTTTGACAATATTTGACCTGATCTCCAAGGCAGCTTAGCTTGTATCTTTAATCAGTAAATTCAGTCAGAATGGGCAATTCTAAATCTAAACTCAGCCATTGTCTCATAATGGTTTATTGATCAATGAACATTTAATACATTTCAAATATTAATGGTTCAAGTTATTAATTTGCTTCCAGGTAAATTAGTGTCTTCATTTTTAGAGAAATGTTTGTGGCATTTCTGTTCTAGTCAGTATAGAGATTTTCTATAAACAAAGTATTCATGTGGCCTTTCTACTCTGCTACTTCCAAAATAATGAAAATGTGCTTTGGATTGGCTGAAAATTAGGCCTTTTGAAACAGAATAGAAATTATTTAAAGCAGAGTTTTCCAAACCTGACAACCTCATGATTTGTGGACTTCAACTCCCAGAATTCCTCAGCCAGCATAGGAGTTGAAGTCCACAAGTTGAAATCCAAAGTCAGGGAATTGAAGTCCACAAGTCATAAAGTTGCCAAATTTAGAGACCCCTGCTTTAAAGTATCTTGAACCATTTATTATTATTACCAAAGAGAGTGGTTCCTGAAACTTTTGAACAATCTTACATCTTCTGAATTTTTTCCTAAAGGATGGCCTTGGATAGATTCAAATCCTTTTCTTCTTAAAACCATTGCATGAATTCAAAATATACAAATAAAGATAGCAGTGGAAAGATAGAAGAAAGGAAAGGTATAGCTATGTGACAGACAACTGTACCTCCCAATTGAAGTTCTAACTCTGCTTTTCAGAATAAAACAGGTGTCAGCTAAGAAAAACTGAAAAGAAAAGCTTCAAATCTTTCTGCTTTTCTCTCTAGACTTCAGAAATTCTTCAGATTATTTGCATAGAATGAGGATGAACAAGGCATGATTCAATCACTGCAACAGCTTTCAAACTCAATTTTAAGAAATGAACCCCCCAAAAATAACGCTGATAGCAACAAATTGCTAAAAAACATAAATATTCTTATTTTTTTCTGCCCTAGAAATAATATCAACAATAACAACAGTGTAAACCCTGAAGCCATTTTGGACCATATCAGGGTTCCCACAGCTCCCACAACAGGTGATCAAGCTTCAAAGGACGAATACAATTGTTTGAAAATATAAACAGAATTGTCTTTATGTTCATCAATCATAAATTTGTTAGAACTATGTACTTGCTGTATATATTGCATCTGCTAATGTATACTGTAGATTTCTAGGTTCAACCAGCATGTTAATACAAAAGTGAAGCCTACAATTGTGCCCAATGACATTGACAATGGAATGTAATAAAGCTTTCCATGCAGTTCATCTATTGGGGGTTACCTTCAAAATCTAGAGAAAGTGAGGAGAAATATAAGCGAGTTGTCATGATTGGAAAGATGCCATGGAAATTTCAATGTAAGTTCTGCATTTCTGTAGTTTTCTTTGCATTTCCGATTTGGGCTATCTTTAAAGGGAAAGTTTTTGCTCTTGTAGGGTTCTGATACTGTATTTACTAAAAGCTCCATCTAATGATTCATAAAAAATATTGTTTCTCCTTTTTTTCCCTTCCATTCAGTCATGCTTGGACAAGTCCCCGAAATTTTCTTGGCAAGGTTTTTCAAAAGTGGTTTGCTGCTGCCTCCTTCCTACGTCTGAAAGACAATTGCTGGCCCAAGCTCACCCAGCTGGCTTTGTGCCTAAGGCAGGACTACAATTTACAGTTTCCTGGTTTTTAGCTTGATGCCTTAACCATCATAACACCAAATTCTCAAAACTTCCTCTATAGAAGCGATCTCCAACCTTTATGGCTTAGTGGTGCGGTGGGGGTACAGAGGTGAACTGGCCAGTACAAGGGAGCTGGTGCATGCGTACATGCATGTGATGGCCTGCCACTTATACAAGTTCAGCTGAACAAACATGCATGTGCCAGCCAGCTGCTCATGCCCATTTCCAGCAGTGGGCCACAGTCCAGGGGTTGGAGACCCCTGCTTTATAGGTAATCTGTTGAAGTGTGTATTATGACTAGTTTTAAAAAGTGTTGTGTTGGTGGAAGAGGTGAAGGATTTCGATCATAATGTAAAATCTTTTTTTCTTTTACCTATAAAAATTGCCTCCCTGTGGTTCATTTCATTTGGCAAGAAGAAATCTAATGATGACTCACACAGAATCCTGGTCTTAGTGAAGTGGGATAATCTAAATCTTCTCTATGTTCAAACTTTTGGCACACTTCTGGTTTGTTTAAAAGCTCTCTCTATAATATGTAATAAAATAATATCTTCATCAGGAATGGCAAACCACTGGTAGACTATGCTGGCTGGCATGCAATACAAATTGCTGTCTCCTCATTCTCTATTTTATTTGTTTACTTATATCCTGCCTTCAGTTTAGGAGAATCCCCAAAGCACTTTACATAAAATACAATTACACAGGAGTTGTTTCTATTCCCTCTGATACATCGCATCACTTCTTCCAATAAAAACTTCAGTTCGTATTAGGTTGTTGTGGCTACTTTTCTTCTGTTCCATTCCCTCTCTTCTCTCTGATTGCTAGCAAGAAAGAGTTCACTTGTCTGATTGCATATTCCTTCCACCCTTTGTTGAGAGCCTGCACATCTGAGGGCCAGAAATTGGGATGGCTGTTGGAAAAAAAACGCCCCTCTGTTCATCTGCTGAGGAATGTCAGTAGCCTGCTCAACCTTTATTTCTACTTCCCCCGGGATGGCAAATCTTTTTACCGGCCAAGGGAGGGAAGGGGGGAGTAACTAATGCAAGCAGTTACCAGGCAGTAAGTGCATATACTTTTTCTCATTTTCAATAGTACAGTGGGGCACCTCTTCGCCAACAATGACTGGAGCTGTGCAAAAGCCATCAATGGAAAACAAAGCTTAAGCAACATCTGAAAGGGTTTCATTTCCACCTGCTGCTGCTCTTTTTCCTTCTCCTCTTCCTTCTTTATAATCTTACTTTATTTTTATTCCACTCTTCCTCCCAAAGGAGTCCGGAGTGATGTTCAAAAAAAAAGAATAAAAAAGCAATATCTCAAAGAAATCTATGAAATCAATAACACCTGTTGGAATCCACCTAAAATACAAGAATTAAAACATTTTATTTTAAAAAGTCAGGCTAAAAGGCAGTATGCTCCAGAAGCAAATGTTAACCTGCAATCACTCTGCATCATCCTGCATTTTAAAATATTAGCCTCATTTACTTGGTGTTTATATACATTGTCTGACCCCTGAGATCTGACTCTCAATATGTTCTATTTCTCTTAGTCTATAGCAAACATCGGGGTGGGGGGGACATACAGAAAGGAATCACTGTTAAATGTTTTTCTAACTTTGGACTATTAGCAAAACAATTGAATCTTCTATTTTCAAGTACTGATAAATCATAAAACAGGTCTTATGTCCACTGGGCACATCTCTTTCTCTCATTCTCTGTCTTTCTCTGTCTTGCTGTCTGTCTTGCTCTCCTTCTGTCTTTTTGTCTTCCTTCCTTCCTTCCTTCCTTCCTTATTTTAATGCCATTTGTTTCAGATTTTTTTAAATGATTGCAACTTATTTAACTATTTTATCCCATCTTTTTTTAAAAAAATCATTATTTCACCACTGAAAACATGAAGAACCAGAAGCATAGCTATTGTGCTGGACAGTCACAGAAAGGAACACTAGATGTTTAATCTATAGATCAGGGCGACTATGTTCATAAGGAATTTAGAAATTTGAATTTGTTAGGAAATTAAGCAAGGATACAAGTAAAATATGAGTCAGGAGTTCTTTGAAATGCACGTCATAAGTTGAAATAATGTGTCATAGTCTGTCAAGAGGCAAATTTGCTTTATCAAACACTTAATGTCTCATATATTAAACTCCCATCCCATCAATTAATTCACTATAATTATTCAAAGATAGTGCTTTTGATTTATTTATTATTTTTCACATAGAAAATTGGCGTTTATAATTAGCTATTGCTACACATGAGTTGCTAACTGTAAATACATGTTTCATCTATATCTGACATACATTCCATATTCATATGAATAGAAAATACTAAAATAGATCAACACTTATTATTAGACCCATTCTTTTTAGCATTTTGATTATTATATAGCAGTTATCCAAATCCCTCTGAAATTTTTTGAAATTACTGTTCTCCCACTGTTGTTTCTCAGTAACGTGAATTGGCATCACAACTGAAATGTCCCTTCCAATTATCACTTTGTCTGTATACTTAAGGTGTTTTCTTCTGGCTTTAAACTTAATTGTAGATTTTTTTGCTCTTCTCCAGTTATTCCTTGCCTATACTGGACCTACATTTCTTTTCCACAAATGTAAAACTATGGTTTTCTTTTTTATGTACCAGAGGTGGTATTTAGCTAGTTCTGACAGTTTCTGGAGAACCGGGAGAGGAAATTTTGAGTAGTTCAGAGAACTGGCTAATAGGCTGGCCACGCCCCCGCTGCCTCCCAGCCTCCCAGCTGATCTTGTTTTGTTGCCCTGAACAGGAGAACAGAGCTGGAAAGCAGGTTTTTGTGGGGTAGGGAGGGAATGGGGATTTTGCAGTAACCTTCCCCCAGGAGTGGGGAAGGAATGGGGATTTTGCAGTATCATTCCTCTGCCACACCCACAAGCCACACACACAGAACCGGTAGTAAAAAAAAATTGAATCCCTCCACTGTTATGTACCTTAATGTTTTCCAGTCAGGAATTGCTGAACTGGATATGGCAGTAAAATTGGGACAAAATGGATAATATCCCTAAAAGCTCAAACAAAAATCTCATACACAGATCAATGATTAGTGTGACCATATGGACATTGTAAGTGTTTAAATAACTAAGAAAGGGAGAGATCTTTCTATAGAATTTATATGGCTATGTGGAGAAATGTCCACAAGATGTGTTTAAAAAAAAAAGAAACTAAGATTTGCCACAATAGAAACAAGCAGAACTTTGATCACCCTGCTCTGATTGCCATTTTAATCTTTTTTTTTACCACAGCATGAAGACACACCTGGTTATTAATTTGCAATTATTGATTTTGTGGAAAACCAAATACAGGTTTGATAGAATCTCCAGCAGTTATTTCAGATATGAATACCTGCCAAAACAAACAAAAAATTAGTAACATGTTACTTGTATTGTGGAAAGATGAGTCTGGACTTCCAACATCTACAGATCTGCTCACTGATATTTGTATATCTATTTTCTTCAAAAAGCTATACAAAAATGCAGGAGTGGTTTTTATTTTTTATTTTTAAATCTAAAAGTATTTTTAGATATTCAGTGGGTGGATCTGTCTGCGTTTTTATTATTATTGGAAACAGAATACTTTTTTTTTAAGACTAGTTCTTGGCCAGGAAAAATATAGCCTTTCTTTAAAACAAAACAAAAAAAGGACACTGCTACTACTAGATTAGACTTGCACACTGAGGGAATGTAGAAACATCAAGTACAAGCGTTTAAAAAAAACATGCTATGTAAATTCTTCAGCTAATTACAAGCGAGCAGGTCAATTCTATTTCTCTCCTTGCTCAAGGGCTGAGAAACTCTAGTAAGCAGAGGTTGGGATGGATATCTGCCTTTTCAGTTAAATGTAATAGTACAGGTAGTCCTTGACTTACAACAGTTTGTTTAGTGACTGTTCAAAGTTACAATGGCATTGAAAAAAGTGGCTTATGACCATTTTTCATACTTACAACCGTTGCAACATCCCCATGGTCACGTGATCAAAAGTCGGATGCTTGGCAACTGACTCACAGTTAATAATGGCTGCAGTGTCCTGAGATCATGAAATCACCTTTTGAGAGCTTCTAACAAGCAAAAGCAATGGGCAAGCCAGATTCACTTAACAACCATGTTATTAACTTAACAACTGTGGCAAGAAAAGTCATAAAATGGGGCAAAGCTCACTTAACAAATGTTTCACTTAGCAACATAAATTTTGGACTCAATTGTGATCCTAAGTAGAGGACTATCTGTATTTATTATTTTAATTACTCCTTTTGCTTGCAGTTAATTTAGACAAAATGTAGAGATTGTCAAAATTATCTCCTGGGTCAAAATGATGATAGGAAACTCTGAAGGCCATTTTACTTCTTTCCATTGTCTCTCCCCTTTGATGACTCTGTAGCTTCCATGGTGTGATATAGTAGGCAACCATGCTCTTAGTGTGGTTGGCTACCTTACTAGTTTAATACACAATACTGGTTACATTTGTAAAAGTGGTGAGAACCAGAATGATGGAAATCGGAGCATGCAAGTTGCCTATCCTATGTTAATGTTCAACACATAATGATTAAATAACCATCAAACATCCCAACCTTTGATCTGCTATTAGATTTCACAGTTCTATATTTTCTTTTCTAGAAAGATGACATGACAGCAGTGTTCTGATATCTCAGGGGTGGCACAAAGAAGAGGGAGTCAAGCTATTTTCCAAATAGCTTGAGTACAAGACAAGAAGCAATGGATAGAAACTAGTCAAGAGAAGCAACCTAAAACTAAGAAGGAATTTCCTGACAGTTAGAATAATTAATCAGTGGAACAACTTGCCTCCAGAAGTTGTGAATGCTCCAACACGGACATTTTTAAGAAGAGAATGGAAACCATTTCTCTAAAATGATAAAGGTTTCCTTTTAAGCAAAGGTTGGACTAGGAGACCTCCAAGGTCCCTTCCAACTCTGTTATTCTATTTTTTTTAAAAAAATGTTATGCTCTAAAATAAAATCTGAGCATTCTGGGACACAATTGGACTGATTCAGGCTGTAAAAGCCTGCACTGATATGCACCATTTGTATTCAACTGAACATTTTTAGAGACAGTGATTAGTTTGTAGTCTCCTGCTGCCAAAGATGCATAGCCTTCCATCAAGCCCACTTCAGTGCTCATCCTGGCTTAGATTGCTGTGACCTATTCACTTTGCCATGGCCACTTGATTTGACACAGGAGCCTGGGAAGTTTGACAATTCTCTGGGCAAAAATTACAAACATAAAATTATGCAAAATGAGAACATGAAATAGTGGGGGAAGGAGTGGAGATGAGAAATGAAGCTAAAAGTAAATGATTCTCAGTGGTAGTATTTAAAGCTTACGGCTGCTCCCAACATTACCTTTTAAAGACATAAGTGTTCTCTCATGAGTCATTCCCATGTGGGTATAATTAATACAAGTAAGTAGCACAGAGGCAGTCTCTTCAATATGCACATCTCTTTCTTGTAGGCACATTAATTATTTCCACATGCTGTTTTCAGATACATGAATGACATAAGGACTAGGGGTGGGGAGGGATGCCATGTTATTAAATAGTAACATGAGAATGAGCCATGTAGTCCTATTTTGGTCTGAGTGCATGCGTGGGAGACTGGATGTTTTGGATGCCTGGAAATAGATTGCCTTATATTTAGATGTATTCTATAAAACATCAGAGCTTATGAGCAGTACAGACAAGTCATAAAGAATAGAAGTTGCATTACTAGGAGTGGATAATGCTGAATACCTATCAACAAAAGGACCCTGTGTCAGCTGGAAGATGATGAACTAAATCTATTTATCATGATACCATCTCTAGACTGACAATCTCCAGTCACTTCCCCCACCAAGTGAGAAACTTTCCATCCCTCTAAAATCTGATGTTCCAACCTGTTGGAAATGCAGCCACAATCACAATCAGATATTGGAATGTTGCTTTATTTTATTTACCTGGGCTCTCTCAGCCAAACCTATCTATGAATAAGCTATTAATTGTTTGCTTGTAAGGATAGGCTCAAAGTGCAGATCCAATCCCAATGTAACAGAATTAGAACAGAACAACAATCAAACAAACAAGGGACATTCAATTTTACATCAACTCAGGCTCTCCAGGGTAGGCAACTGTGGTAGACAAAAACTTCTCCATCATCCAGAAACAACCCATCACTTTTTTTTTTCTTGCCAAAACTATACTGGTGAAAGAAGGCTACTTGTTAGTAATGATATATTAAGATATATTACCAACATTTTTTTTTGCATTTCCAAAAGTTTATTTATGAGACTGGTCTCTGTTCCTTAAAAAAAAAAAAAAAGAGGGTCCCCTCAACATTTTAGGATTCTCAATGGAATGAAAGATAAATATTAGAAGAGCTGATGCTTCATTTATTTCATCTTTAAAATAAATCTTTTAACCATTATTGATCATTTATTATGATTTTCAATTATTCTATCAAAAGAATAAGATTTTGCATATATTTCGTTGGCAATAAACGGTGATACCAATGAATAGAATCCAATAGATGGAAGATAATTATACTATACTAAACTACCTATACCAATCTATATAGCTGATCTATATAGCACCAATGCAATAAATACAGTGTATGGTAAAAAAATATATACAAAATGTCATCTGGGATGGTGCAATCAAAGCTCTGCATATTTTTGCAAATGTAATCTATGTGATAACACATTAAAAATGAATCGAACTTTGATCACACTGTTTTGGTTTCCATTCTAACTTTTTTGGTCATACTATGTGGATAACTTGCCTTCCAATGAGGAGAGTAAAATGTTCAGAAAGCCATTAGTCATTCCTATTTAGCTTGTTTATTTATTGATTTATAAAATTTATATAATCGCCCATCTCATGAGCAGTGACTTTGGGCAATGTACAATATTCTGGTAGAACATTATATGAACGTGTAATTGCAATTACAATTAGTTATTAATAAGTCCAAGCCATGGCTACTGACAAAGCCAAGCCTAAAATGACTACCATTATATGATTTGGCACCATTTGAATCAGCATCAACAGTCTTCTTGAAAAGTGGCATCAACCATCATTACAAATATCTGGTTATTCTGGCAAGGTTAACTTGTAAATAAGTCAGACTGCAAGCCAACTTCAGGAAGGCCCCAAAAAAACAATTAAGCATAAGTACAAATATGAGTTATATGGAGGCAGTTTAAAAACAGAAAGATGCAGAAGAGAAAGAAAAATACAGAAATATTATAGAGAGGAGTTTAGAAAACATAAATACCAGATAACAGCAAGAACAGCATACTAAGGATTTGAAAGAGACTATGTGGATAATCAGAGAAGGCCTGAAAATTAAGATTCCTAATAGAGTAGAATAGCTGAATAGGCTGGGATGGAGCTATGGATAAAACAGAACATCAAAACCAGAAAGGCAGAGCAATGGAAATGCCTTAAATGCAACAGAACTGGGAACCTTCCATTAGAATCAAGAATGCCCAGCTGCAGTAAGTAATCTGTTTGCCTAGATCAGTGTTTTTCAACCTTTTTTGTGCAAAGGCACACTTTTTTCATGAAAAAAATCACGAGGCACACCACCATTAGAAAATGTTAAAAAAAATTAACTCTGTGCCTATATTGACTATATATAAAGTGTTTTTCCCACGGCACACCGTACACTATGTCACGGCACACTAGTGTGCCGCAGCACAGTGGTTGAAAAACACTGGCCTAGATAAGTACTCTAAAATGAGATTGCTTCTGATAGGATGATTCTAGCTCCATAATATATTTGGAGCCAATGGTATAAGAACAGGAAACTAAAATATTTCATCGAACATGACAGAATACCTGTGTTTGGCACAGTTTATACCAATCATTTTTAAAGACTGGGTCTAAAGCAGCATAAGTTAGACTCATCTGAAACCTAGAGGCATACTTGAAAGTGAGCACTCTGCTTTAAAGGAAATCTCTAGGTTTCTTTTGATTCTTTTTCTGTGAGCAAATTGGTCACTCCCTCAAAAAAACATCTGTGACAGGCTCAATAATGTGGTTTCCAAGTTATATTTTCAGATGACAGTGTAAATATACACATTTGCTATTCCAGGATGAGTGAAAAGGAATTGTGGATCAAAGTTCACAGATAATCAGAATTCGCTTTTTGAACATGATGGGAAAAACACATTAACGCAGAACATAGATATATAAAAATTCCCTGATGCATGGGAACAAAGAATTGCCTCTAAATTCAGTTTGAAAGTGTATTGTTGAAACGTATGACATACAAACAGAAAAGCTTTCATTTGTTGGGTGACTAAATTCACTGCTTTGGAATAAGAACAACAGACTCAGAAGCAATGCAAAGTTTGTTATTTGCAGAAATTAGGGAAAATGATGGCTCTTCTTCCAGAGCAAAATGATGCTAAGTCCACAAATGAATGAGAAGCACAGGAGGAAAACAGAACAAGACAGTTTGCTGGCTATCACAACCTCCAAGCGGCCTCTGGTCAGTCTAGACTTTGAAAAGTGTTGTACTGTTTTGATACAAATTCTTGCCTCTATCTATTAGAAAGGAGGGGTTTAAGAGCAAAGGCCCAGGTTCAGTCTTCTTGTGTTAATCATATCCAGTAAGGTGTAAGAAGAAGTAAGAACCGTTCATATACCCTTCTGTGTTAAGCTGGAAAAGATTAAGACCAAACTGATGTTAGGCTTAAATTTAGACTAATACATATTTGAAAAAATATTGTTGAGGTTGGTTGTCAGAATGAGATGAAGCTATAGTGTTTCTTAGCTGGTTTCTAGACTCTATAAAGGTTGGATGGGAATCAATAATTTGAAATGGAATCTCAACAAGACAGAATTCCTTATCCTAGATGAATGCATGGGAAGCTTCCAACTCAGTAGAGAAGGGTCCTCAACCCCTAGTCTGTGGATCAGTTCTGGTTCACAACATGCCAGTAACCAGGCTGTGAAAACAAATGAAGTCCCATCTGTATGATGCAGGCAGCACCCAAAAACCATGTCCCTCCGGTCCACGGAAAAAACTCTCTCCATGGAACCAGTTCCTTGTGCCCAAAATATTCTCATTTGCTTGGAGTTATTTTGGATTGCCAGCCTCAAGTGTTCCTAGACAGGGATAGCCTGGTCTCTATAATTCATACACTGGTAACTTCTTGAGATTACTATACCATAAGACTGGCCTGAAAAATAATTAGATGCAGATGTTCTTCTACTTGAAATCAAATCCAATTTTTATTACAGTCATAATTTGCATAACTTCTAGTTCAGAATTATTAATTGTATTAATTAGTAAACTCTAAAGGACCACATGAAGGTGTATTTTTCCTAAACTACACTTCCCCAAATAAAGGAAAATAGATGCTAATACCAATGTCTTTTTGCTATCAAATAAAGATCTGTCCATTTGCTTTTGATTTGGGGGCTAGTTTTATTTACTATTTTACTTTGGAGTTTTTTCATTGCTTAATAAAATTAATTTATTACATGTGTTTTTATAGGCATATATGTATCCTCAAACAGGTCATCTCACTATTATTCTGGATTACGTCAATGACACTAGAAAGAGAATTGGCAGAAACACAATTTTGTATTAATCTTATGAGAGAAAGTCCCTGTAGCTAACAGTGCTGCTTTGATAGAGATAGCAGAACATGGTAGATTTGGGACATACTATCATATTATTATTTTTCTTAATTCTGTTGACTGTGTCTTATCTGAGGGAATGTCTCAAAATTACAAACCTTATCACTATATATCTCATTTGATTATCATGCTACCAATGTTTTGTTTTCTTTGGTCTATATCATTAACAGCCTGATAATCCAAGTTAAATTATCTGAATACAACAGGAGAATGAAAATCATACAGAAACTATATGTCATTTTAGAATGCTGTTCAAAAGCATAAAGCGGTGTTTCTTAGCTTCAGCATGTTTAAGATATGTGGACTTCAACTCCCAGAATTCCCAAAGCTGCCTGGGGAATTCTGGGAGTTGACGTCCACACATCTTTTAAACTTACAGAGTTTGAAATTACTGGCATAAAGCATTTCATTTTGAAAGAATGGGAAATTCCTTTTAATTCTTTAAACAACAATGTTTGTGAAAGTTACAAAATCAAATTATGTCTTCTAAAAGAGTAATTTAGGATGACTTTTAAACCACTAAGAATAAAAACCATGGGAAGCATTGCTGAAATTGCTGTGGTAACTTGCCAGTTTTTCCTTCATAGTCATCTATAGATATGTAAAGCTTTCATTAGTGGCCAGATCAAATTAGTTCTTCCCCTAAACAAACTGAATTCAAAGATGGACTTCTATTAAAGCTTTTATTTGTTTGTTTTTAACAATTACCGTAGTTCTTTTCCTCTGAAGCTTTTTCAACATGTACTTTTTCTCTTCTTGTATGCAGTTCCACATAATGGCATGTTTGCTGAATATTTGGGCAGATGCTAAATATTTATAATCAAAATGATTTCATTTTATGTTCATATTTTTTCATATTTCATTCTTATCACCGATACTGAAAGTTTATATTTCTCACTAGACTCATAAGCTGCGGGAATCTTTTAAGTTTTTCTTTAATTTCTTATAAAAATCCTGACAGATGAGAAAAAGAAAATTCTGGCCCAGTTGACAGATAAAATTATAAATGCACTGTTTTTAGGTTCTCATTCACTGGATATTATTACAAATAGTAGGATCATCTGGGTAATATTGTCATATCAGAAGAGTATTAAAGGTAAGGCTATAGAATAGACTTAAAGCCATCTAATAAGAATTGACATGGGTTGTAAAATATATAATTTTTCAATCCCTATTACTTTTATAGGGTGAACAGATTTTGAAAGTTATTTT
Organism: Thamnophis sirtalis; assembly: GCF_051295495.1. Taxonomy (NCBI): domain Eukaryota; kingdom Metazoa; phylum Chordata; class Lepidosauria; order Squamata; family Natricidae; genus Thamnophis; species Thamnophis sirtalis. The sequence continues at coordinate 131,922,694 of NW_028261382.1, read as the reverse complement.
CTTACAGTTCTTTAAAGATCCCTTAATAAATAAGGTAACTAGCTTGTGAGATATAAAAGCTGGACTGGAACAAGTACTTCAATTCAACCTCCCAGGCCAAATTAATGCTATGATAAGGAATGGTAACAGAAGGTCAAAACATAATCAAGCAGTACATTACAATGAGTGAAAGCAATGCAAGATCTGACCTGCTAATAATTGACTCATAAGTAAGCCACTATGGAATCTAGATAGTATTCCGGTATATAGAAAATGATACTCCGTCCTGCAGCTGTTAGCTCCCTTAGTTCAAAATATTCTGTTACATCAGTTAAAAAAGCATGAAGATTAGCTTTCAATACATTTATCAGAGGTGTCGTTCAGGTAATAATTATATAAAATGTAGTAATTATCACATAATAGAACATATAAAGCATAATAGGGAAGAAAACTTTGTTAATCTGGTTATTTCTAGATGACCAAAGAAAGATTGAAATAATAGTTTTATGCATTACAAAAAAGAATTAAAGTGAACTTTACTTACAATAATATTATAGTGTACAGAAACCACTTTCTAGAAATCTCATTTTACAGAATGATTTATTAATATTCTGGTAATAATCATTTTTTAAAATAAAGAGTGGAGCCAATTCAGTATTATGCGAAATATTTTATTGATTGAATTCCTCATAGCTGCTTAAGTTTAAAATTATAGCTGAGGGGTAAATTGCAGATACTAAAGATCATTTTGTATTAAGATGAAAATGTTAACCAGGTTTGTAATAGTAATTAAACTACATTTATGAACCTTGACTTTAATGCAAAAGGATTTTTTTGTTTGGTTCACAGGGATATTTTCCTTTAATCTTTTTAATTATACTTTAAAAAAACAAAGGTGACAAATCTATGACACATTTCTACTTGAAATGAAAAATTAAATGCAGATATTTGGTTTTTTTGTTTCAGTTCTTAGGGATGTATGTTATGTAATTCCTGTGAATTTTAATATGGCTCAGATATCTTTGAACTGGAATTCTTTAGGAATTAATATTAGAAGAATTTTATTTTCCCCATATTTCTTAAGCATTATTCCTAATATTCAAATTGATAAATTGCCCTAAAGGAGGAAATAGTTACAGTAAAAACATGTTGCATTTTAGAACCATTTCATTTATGAAAAATGATATCATAATGACAAATCTGAAAGGTTACATTTAAAATATAGCATTGGCGATTAACTGAAAATTGTTTCCTCCTAAACAAGTGATAGTCTTTGTTAAATGAGGAGGATTCTAGAATATGTCATTCAGGTCTACTTAATTAGTAAGTAAAATACTAAGACTGGACATGGCTTAGAAGAAAGATTGGAGTAGATACCAGTGGCCTGCTAGAGGGTATCCAGTGGGTGAGCACACAAAGCACAGAGAAACTTTGGTAGATGCGATAGGTTGGAATGGAGAACCTGGTTCTGTATGTTGGTGGAGATAACCGTAACAGGACTGGGTGAGATTTGGAAAGACTGTCATAGTCCTGGAAAGCATCTGAGAAATTTCAGCTCTAGAGACAGAACTTATAGATTGTGTATGCTCAAGGAAATCAAGCAGTGCCATGCCACTTAAGAGGTAACTTAAAGAAGCCTCCCCCCTACCCCCATCAAGGTGGCTCATGGACTATAGAGGACTAATGGCCCTTTCCATGCGGAATCTGAAGTATTTCTGAGTAATCTGGAGTGTTCTTTGGAATAATAAGGCAACCTGGATTTTTAGCTGACTGCTCCTGAATGACCTCTCACTATCTGCCAACCCTGTGTAACTCCTTTGTTTAGGAAATGAAATAGGTGAAAAGATGTCTGGAGAAACAATCACAGAAAAAAAAGTCATGTACGAAATAATCACTTTCACTTCAACATGGAGACCAAATGGACAACTTCTGTTGTGTGGTATTTCTGGAAGATTCTTGCCTTTCACTGACCCAAAACAAGTAGCACACATGCTGAAGGTCATTCATGGTACAGCTATGGTACTCCTCTACTGTTGGAACTGTACTGATTACCATTATGTTTCCCCAGTGCAATTCAAGGTGTTCTTTGCCACCTAAATAAAAGCACTTAGTAGTTAGGGCATGGATATCTTAAAGACTTTCTTTTCCCAATACTTTATGTCTATCTAACTGGACAACTATGGAATCCTGTTATGCTTTTTACTAGGAAATATCTTGGAATGGGTCTGAATAGGTTTTCTTTATCATAGTTTCTCTCCTTTGGAATAGCTTTGCTCCCAGAGTTGAGGATGCCCCCCACCTATTCCAGAAATAGATGAAAAGTTGGCTTTTCCTGAAGGACTTCAGAGATTAACTGCAAAGCAGTGATGTTCTATTTCATCTAATTCATTTTAATTCATTAGTTTCAGTTTTTAATTTATCATTAATCATATTTCAATTATTATTTTAATTAATTATTACATTAGTGGTATACCCTATTTCGTAGACCAGCTCTAGAAAATTATATTTTAGGTTTCAGATAATAGCAAAATTTCATAAAGAAATAAAATCAGCGCTCACATAAATCTAAAAGTTCTCTTTATCAATAATTTCTTTTCACACTTTGGCTTGTTTGCTAGCTTTAATTGTCCCAGGTTGTAATGATCCATATGCTGCTAAATTCAAAACTGAATTATTATCTTGTACTTTACAAGGGGCCATCTTTTAAATTGACTTAGAAATATCAGTCAATGTAAAATATTACTGCTAGGTGGTTGAAGGAAGCAATCTTCTATGAAGAAGCTTGCACACTGCACTGGGCAGTAATTTGCACCTTTAGCAATGTTAGACTCTTCTATTGACATATAAAGTTCTATGGTAGAAGTCATAGTGCACGGATTCCTTCCATTTGCCTTCTCTTTTCCTTTTCAGACAAGTCATTCAAATCTTATGAGGAATATTTCTTGATGGCTATTTGAGTTTTCCCAAAATATACTGCACTGCAATCCAAGAGAAGATGTGTTTCATTCACACGTATCCAAATATGGTCTTCTCTCCTGGTTAGTTACAACTGGCACCAAGCCACATAAACTTTTTACACTAGATGAAAACTATTTGCTCACTAGATTTAATTAAATTTCTTTTGCTGTGTCTCCTGTTGTCCCAGATTTAATAAGTTGTAATTTGTAATTTAACATGTAATTGCATAGCTTTAATATGTTACATGACTTTAAGACACTATAATTTTCAGAAATTGCAATGGTTTGGTTTTAATATGATGCATTGGTCTACCTAACTTTTTATCAATGTAACTATGTCTACTTATATACTGCATTTGCCTATTTTATTTCTTTATATAATGCTTTGAAGAAATATCTGACCCAGAATTATTATGAAGACAGAGGACTGCAACTTAGCTACTAAAGCAAATTAATGAGTTCAATTTTCTGAAAATCTGTTTTATAAACTGGAAGTTGGTTTTATATTATTGTCAATTTTTCTACTTTATTATAATGTTAATGTACTTTTGTTGGATATCAATCCTTATTTATAAATGTATTTTTAACGATTTAGTATATAAAGCTACTGGAAGAAAGAAAGAGACAGCAAAGTCTAGAAAGATATTTTAAAATGTTTATGCTTATTACAGTATCCAAAATAATGAAAGCAGTGCCTATCTGAATAGTAACAACACTTGCAGTACTGACTCTATTTGTAATAGATACTGTATACGACAACAATTATGTGAAGAGTTTGACTTAATAGCATAAAAGTTCTGTTCAAATTTACTAAATCTAGACTAAGTCTTACCTCCTGCTAACAAGGAAGCATTATGCTAGCTTCCTGCAGACATTCACACAGACAAGTGTACAGCTTCCTGCCATGCATATTAAGATGCCAGTATCACACTCTGGTTTTTAACATCCATAATAGGAAGGCCCCATTTTAGATAGCAGAATTGTTAAATGTTATCAAATGTCTCTCTGGGGGGGGGAAACCCCCCATTTTTTCCCGAGATCTTTCAAAGTGTAATAGAGCATGTATGGATGGGATATATGATGTTGCAGGGAGGTAATTCCATAGATGGAAGTCATTATTTTGAAAGGTTAAGCATGGGGGCCCTCCAGTTTCTTAGATGTGGGACTCTCAAGGCAAGTCTTCTTTACTAAATATAACCTGCATGGTCAAATTAAACTCAGAAAACCAAGTCTCCAAGATATGAGCTGGGTGGAATTTTAAATAACTGAAGCACCTTAAATTCTATCAGAAAGCTAATGAAGTACCCAAAGTAGCATTGTTTTATGGGCAAACCTAGGTGTAGCTAAAACGACTTGGGCTACTACATGTAAAACCAACTGAAGCTTTTGAATGGTCTTCAAGGAACCCCTGAAATACTGAATGTGAACATAGTTAGATGATAACACCACTCAAGTGGAAAAACAGGCCCAGCTAGAGATGTTGCCCTTCTTCTTGAAGATTACAACCAGCTCCATCCTTGTCAATGTAATGTTACCAATGTTTCAAAAAAAATTACCACTATCTTTTTTCCCTTTGGCCATGGCTTGGTGGGCGTGGCAGGGGAAGGATATTGCAAGATCTCCATTCCCACCCCACTCCAGGGAAAGGATACAGCAAAATCCCCATTCCCTCCCCACTTCTGAGAAGGATATTGCAAAATCTCCACTTGGGGCCAACCAGAGGCAATATTTGCCGTTTCTCTGAACTACTCAAAATTTCTGCTCATGGTTCTCCAGAAACTGAATTTCACCTCGATAGAAATGCTTGTACTAAAAAAATATTACCCAATATTTTATAAGCTGTTTCCTATATACTCCTGCTTCCAGATCTGAAATAGACTATGGAAAAAGTTCCTATAAAATGTCTTCTACTGGGACTTTACTGAAGTACAAAACACCAAGAAGGCTGCAAGTTCCTGCACACCTATCTTTTCAATCACTTTTAAGTTAAGTGCAACAATCTTATATAACTCATGAACATTTTAACAAAGTACCCCTAACACCTATTAAAATCAACAGTCCTCATGCAACTAAATGTGAATGTTTGGAAAATTACAAAATTAATTTTCTGTGTTGTATTATTATTACAGATGTAACTGATAATAAATCCCAGAATGGAAGTAAGGAAAGAGAAGGTAAAGTAGAAGTTGTTTCTTTAAAAATATACTGGTATAATATAGGATGACCAGACATCCCGCATCTGGCGGGACAGGCACACCTTTTCATAATTTTCCCCGCGTCCTGGGCCATTCTCAAAAAAAACCGCTTTATTTTGGCACTCGCAGCTTGCTCGCTCCCCCGCCCATCCGCTGCCGCTTGCATGGGCTGGGTACTGTAGCGAGTGAGCAGACAGATGGGCGGGGAGCGAGTGAGCCACTCATTCGTTCCCCTGCCCATTCGGTGCCACTCGCATGGGCTGGGTACTGTAGCGTGTGAGCGGGCAAATGGGCAGGGAACAAGTGAGCCGCTCATTCATTCCCCCGCCCATCCACTGCCACTTGCATGGGCTGGGTAACCTAGTTAGAACTTATTTGGAGTCTGACAGCGCGTGGCTGTATCGTCGGAATGGCACAAGGACAGGTTGGTTTTTGCTCTTTCTCCTTCACACATTTGCCGGCATTCCCCTTCTTTCTTTGCAGGTGTTCCAGGCATGTGTGGCAGTAAATTTAGCTTTTTAATCTTTCGCGTTCGTAAAAGGTCTGAGGGAGAGCTCATTGTCCGCGGGAAAAACTTCGGGGCAAATTCTGTTTACGCAGTGGTCTCGAGATGCACAGAAGTAGGGAAGGGAGGGAGGGCAGCGCTAATGGATGCTCTTTCTCCGTCGCGATCTTCTCTTTTGATCTGTGACCACGAGCCATTCCTATTGGCCGTTTCCCTTGTGACGTCTGTATCAGGCGCTGGGCTTAGTTTCCGTATCTTAAGAGAGACCGGAGATCGCGGGGTTTCTTGTATGCTGCAAGGAGAGGCAGAAGCCAAGTAGAGCCGGGTCTGCCTTCTCACTACCCCCCCGGTTCCACCCCGGTCACCGGGGATGGGGACAGCTCTCCGTTAGACTCGCTGCCAAATTGGACGGGGAAAGGGGAAAGCTGTTCCCACCAGCCGAAGTCAGAACCATGCTGTGACCAAAGTTTGGAGAAAAATGGTTTTGTGTATGTGTGTGTGTGTGTGTGTGTGTGTGTGTGTGTGTGTGTGTGTTTGTTTGATTGAGCGAGGGATCCTGTAAGGGAACTGCGCCTATTTAGAAAAGATAAATTATTGCAAACATGATCAGTTGAAGATAAGTATGGGGACAGGTTGGGTGGTAGAGAGAAAGTGATAAAAGAGTGGGAGAGAGGAAGAAAAAAGAGGCGAGAGAGACAGAAAGAGACAGAGAAGGAGAGAGAAAGGGACAGAAGAGTGGGAAAAAAGGAGAGAGAAAGAAAGAAAAAGAGAAAGAGGGTAAGAGAGAGAGAGAAAGAGACAAAGAGGAGAGAGAAGGGAGAAGGAGAGAGAAAGTGATAGAAGAATGGAAGAGGAGAAAGAGAAGAGAGACAAAGAGAAAGAGTGAGAGAAAGAGACAAAGAGGAGAGAGAAGGGAGAAGGAGAGAGAAAGTGACAGAAGAATGGAAAAGAAGGAGAGAGAAAGAGAAGAGAGACAAAGAGAAAGAGGATGAGAGACAGAAAGAGACAAAGAGGAGAGAGAAGGGAGAAAGAAAGAATAAGTGAAGGAAGAATGGAAAAGAAGGAGAAAGAGAAGAGAGACAAAGAGAAAGAGGATGAGAGAGACAGAGAGAGATGAGAGGAAGAGGAAAGAGTAGGAGAGAACATCTCATTTCAACCCTGAGGTGCAAATATTCTCTTTGATTGGTAATTTTATTTGCCCATTTACCATCCAATACTCTCATTTCTCCTTAAGTTCATGAAGAATTCCCTTCTTTTTATTGAATTTATCACAATACCTTGAGAACAACTTTTTCAGCATAGCTTTACAGCTATTTAAAATATATAGTAATTTAGGTCAGGTTTTCAGAACATTAGTCTATTTATAAGTCAATGGTTGCGACCATTTTTCACACTTAGTGACCGTTGCAGCATCCTCATGGTCACGTGATCAAAATTTTGTTTGGCAACAGATTCGTATTTATGCTGGTTTCAGTGTCCTGGGGTGACCTTTTGACAAAATATAAAATTTTTAATCAAGCCCCCCCCCTCCCCTCCCCCGTCAATGGTGTCCCTCTTTACCAATCTGAAAATCTGGTCACCTTAGTATAATAGAACAAAACAACTGACATAAGCAGCATTTACGCTGATCTCCAAACCACTGGAAAATATACAGAAGTGGGTTCCTACCTATTTGGTCCAGTTCGGATACGTGACCATACTGGTTCTATCCTCCACAGTGCCATCTTGTTCTGCACATGCGCAGAATAATCTTCATGGGGAAAAATGTGATTATTTTTCCCTTTTTTTTAATATTGTGCACATGCGGAGACTGTTTTAAATGCAAATGCCCCGCCCACCTCCCAGATGGTTTCCCTGCCTAAGCTGCCTTGCCTGCATAAGCTGCCACGTGGTGCCTGCCATGCGCCCCAACTATGTTGCCTTCTCTTCTACAGGTAAGTCTTGCTAGGCCCCCTGGAGCTTGCTGCACCTCCCCCAAACCATCTCCGCAATGTTCCCTTTCCCTGCCCTTTCAGGATCCCCAAAAGTTTCATTATGGCTCCCAGCAGGATTCATGCAAGCCTGCTAGGCTCAAAATAGTGTGGCGGGTGGCTAGCAAGCCTCCCTGCAGCCCCCAGGAGCAAAAGCAGGGGGGCTTCAAGGCAGAACGAAAGAAAGAAATCCTCACCATTTGTGGATCCCCAAGTGCATGGAGCAGAGAGGTCTTCAAACTTGGGAATTTTAAGACTTGTGGACTTCAACTTTCAGAATTCAGCTCTGCTGGCTGGAGAATTCTGGAAGTCTTAAAGTTCCCAAGTCTTAAAGTTCCCAAGTTTGAAGTCTTCTGCTAGCTGCTATCCTTAGGTTCAGGCTAAGCTAATCAATAGTGGAGCTCTAAGAATGCCAGATGATTAATGAGCATGTTCTCAATTTCAAAACGTCTGGCTTTTCTTCCTCCTACCAAAGACCACGTGGGGTTCTTCACAGGAAGGAAGGAAGGAAGGAAGGAAGGAAGGAAGGAAGGAAGGAAGGAAGGAAGGAAGGAAGGAAGGAAGGAAGGAAGGAAGGAAGGAAGGAAGGAAGGAAGGAAGGAAGGGGAAAGGGAGGGAAGGAGGGAGTGAAGGGAGAAAAGGGGAAGGGAAAGTGAATGAGATATAAAAGGGTGAATAGAGGGAGGGCGGGAGGGAGAGAGAGAGAAAAGAGATGAAGGAAGGACTAGAAACTTGGCACTAGATGCAGCTTCAGAGGATGCTTTGAAAAAGCACAGCAATCCAGGGCTGGAAGGGACCTCAGAGGTCATCTAGTCCAACCCCCTGCTCCAGCAGGAGACCTTATATCATCTTGGTTATTTTAGTGCCTCTGACAGAGGAGAAATTCCCAGAAATCTCCAGGCATTGCCAACCTCTCCCCCCCTAGTGGAAAAAAAAACCTAGAACAAAAACTTCATGCAGTATTACAAAGAGTAGATAAGGGAACTGCTGTGTATTGTTTAATGGACTGCTAAATTGGCAAAATGGATGGCTACATTGGCCACGCCCACCCAGTCACATGACTGCCAAGCCACACCCACAAAATAAGCCACACCCATAGGACCAGGAATAAAAAAAATTGAAACTCACCACTGGAAATATAGGATTCAGTCTTCAAGTAGTACAACAACAACAACAAATGTTTCCATTACATTAGTAATGATGGCTAAAGTACTAAGTTATAATTTACTAGTTCACTAGCCACTAGTCTCCTAATAATCTGAAATCCACCTGGTTGCTGACAATACAGTTACATCAGGGCTGTCAAATTCCCAGCCTGCGGGCCAGATGCGTCACATGCTGGCCATGCCCACACCCAGTTTACTGAAGGAGGAAAATGTCCTGAAATGTCACATGATGCTACCGTGATGGTGTGAGTTTGACACTCCTGATTACATCCTAGAAGAATAGCTCTTTTGATATTTCCAAAATTCAAGGTGGTATTCAGCAGGTTCTGACCAATGTTGGAAAACCGGTAGCGGAAATTTTGAGTAGTTCGGAGAACTGGTAAATACCACCTCTGACAGGCTCCGTCCCCATCTATTCTTTCCCTCCTGACTCCCAGATGATCAGAGGAAAATGGGGATTTTCCAGTATCCTTCCCCTGAAGTGGAGTGAAAATGGATATTTTACAGTGTTCTTCCTTGCCACGCCCACCAAGCCACGCCCATCAAGCCATGCCATGCCCACCAAGTCATGCCCACAGAACCGGTAATAAAAAAATTTGAATCCCATCATTGATCTGTATGCGTATGTATACACACACACATACAGGCACACGTACACATACAGATATGTACATACGTGTGTGTGTGTGTGTGTGTGTGTGTGTGTGTGTGTGTTTGTGTGCAGGCCATGGTGGATGAAGCAATGAAATGAATATGGGTGGGATTCTAAAAAGTAAAAAGTATGAATTTTTGTGTGTTTAGAGGAGAGTTCCTTTTGTTGCTATATGTTTATTTTAATATTTAACTCTGCATGATAGCTTAAGCATTTCTTTAAATTATTTCTCCATCCTAGAATTGGTGGGAAACCATACAAGTAATTTTCAATAGTTTATTGCATTTTGTCAGTGGGATAAGAGAGAGAGCAATTGTGATTTTTGAGTTGTCCATCCTATAATAATTGAATAATAGTCTATTTGCTTTAATAAATCATTTTAAATATGATGAATTCAGGATGCTTTTCACAATAGCTAAATTACTGCTTATTAATAAAAAGAATTAAAGTGTCTGTTCGATCTTGTATCCAGGATAAATAGTATAATTGGTGAGAAATGGGAGATATATTGCCTTTTAATCTTCTCAATATATTTGCTTCACAAATATATGCATTTCTAACAAGCTGCATATTTGTATACAGTGTAATCAAAAAAAAGATATACTAGGTATGCATGGCAAATTCAGAAATATTTTTATTCAGAAAGAAAAGGACTGTTGCCTTTTTCTAATAACACTGGTATAGCTATTACTATGAAATAATAAAAATGTTAAAAAGCAGCCTGGTCAAATAGCTTGTAACAATTGATACATACATGCATACATACATACATGCATGCATGCATGCATGTATGCATACATGCATATATACATACATACATATGTTTTCGTATATTTTCACGGGGAAAGATATGCAAGTCTTGGCGTATTCGGGTCTTTTCCTGTGTAAGATAGATAGTATCTTGGCGACGTGTCAACAAGGTCTCACTCGCCATCTTCAGGCTGGTATTTGGTATTTGGTATTTATTTGATTTGTAAGCCGCCCTATTCCCCGAAGGGATTCAGGGCGGCTGAACAAAAACCAGGGGAAGGGGAAAACAGATACAGAAAGTAAGACAAACAGGACAGTGATACAACAATTTAAAAAAACACAGCAAGAACAGCAAATTCGAGTAGGGGGGGGAACTCAACCCCAGGCTTGCTGGGACAGCCAGGCCTTAACGGCTGTCCGGAAGGCCTGAAGGGTGGTGAGGGTCCGAATCTCCACGGGGAGCTCGTTCCAAAGGGCCGGAGCAGCCACAGAGAAGGCCCTCCTCCGGGTGGTCGACAGCCGGCATTGGCCAGCAGATGGAATTCAGAAGAGGCCTAATCTGTTGGATCTAATGGGTCTATAGGAGGTAATTGGCAGGAGGCAGTCTCTCAAGTACCCAGGTCCAATACCATGTAGGGCTTTAAAAGTAATAACTAGCACCTTGAAGTGTATCCGGAGACCAATAGGCAACCAGTGCAGCTCGTGGAGGATAGATGTAACGTGGGTGTACCTTGGTGCACCCACAATCGCTCGTGCGGCTGCATTCTGGACCAGCTGAAGTCTCCGAACACTCTTCAAGGGCTGCCCCATGTAGAGCGCATTGCAGTAGTCCAGTCTTGAGGTCACAAGAGCATGAGTGACTGTTGTAAGATCCTCCCGGTTCAGGTAGGGACGCAATTGGTGCACCAGGCGAACCTGGGCAAATGCCCCCCTGGTCACAGCCGACAAATGGTGATCTAAAGTCAGCTGTGGGTCCAGGAGGACTCCCAAATTGCAAACCCTCTCTGAGGGGCGTATAATTTCACCCCCCAGCCTGAGAGATGGAATACCTTGCCAATTTGTGGGAGGAAAAAACACAAGCCACTCGGTCTTGTCAGGATTGAGAGCCAGCTTGTTAACCCCCATCCAGATCCTCATATCCTCCAGGCACTGACACATCACGTCAACTGCTTCACTGAGCTGGCACGGGGTGGACAGATACAATTGAATATCGTCCGCATACTGGTGGTATTTTATCCCATGCCGTCGGATGATCTCTCCCAGTGGCTTCATGTAAATGTTAAACAGGAAGGGGGACAGGACCGACCCCTGTGGCACCCCATAGTTAAGGGGCCTAGGGGTCGACCTCTGTCCTCCAACCAACACCGACTGCGACCTGCCCGAGAGGTAGGAGGAGAACCACCGAAAAACGGTGCCCCCCACCTCTCGCAACCGCCGCAGAAGGATACCATGGTCGATGGTATCAAAGGCCGCTGAGAGGTCCAGGAGCACCAGAACGGAGGCCTGGCCCCCCTCTCTGGCTCTCCAGAGATCATCGGTCAGTGCAACCAAAGCACTTTCCATGCTGTAGCCAGGCCTGAAACCAGAAGGCGTCTAGATAATCTGCTTCTTCCAAGGACCGCCGGAGCTGAGAGGCCACCACTTTCTCAACAACCTTCCCAACAAAGGGGAGGTTGGAGACTGGACGGTAGTTATTTAAAACGGCTGGATCCAAGGACGGTCTCTTCAGTAGGGGTCTCACCACCGCCTCCTTTAAAGGGGGGAAAGGATGCTTCCCGGAGAGACGCGGTCACTATTGCCTGGATCCAGCCCCGTGTTACCTCCCTGCTGTTCGCAACCAGCCAGGAGGGACACGGGTCCAGTACACATGTGGAGGCACTCACTGCTCCAATGGCCTTTGTTCACTTCCTCAGGAGTAACAGACTGGAAATCAATCCAACGATGTCGCTCAAGACCCTCCCCCAGTACCTTGGCTGGCTCTGCACAATTGGAGTCCAGGTTTGCCCGAAGCCGAGCTACTTTATCCGCGAGAAATTGGACGAACTCCTCAGCCTTACCTTGTAAAGGAGTGCCCGAATCCCTCCCTTTAAGGAGGGAACTGGATATCTTAAACAAGGCGGCTGGGCGTGACTCAGCAGAAGCTATCAGAGTTCTTTTTGACGTCCGAATTGCCCGGAGGTAGGCTCTGATGCAGGATTTTAATAGTGCTCAGTTTGACTCGGACTTACTGGATCTCCAGCGGCGCTCTAGGCGTCTCTTTTGGCGCTTCATCTCCCGGAGTTCCTCAGTAAACCAAGGAGCCCTCCTGGATCCACTGCCTCAGATCGGCCGTAAAGGCGCAATCCGGTTAAGGGCCCCTGCCGCCGCCAAGTTCCAAGCAGCAACCAGCGTCCCAACCGAATCGCGGGCGAGAGTATCAGGTATAACACCAAGCGCCATCTGAAAGCCCATAAGGTCCATAAGGCGCCTGGGGTGGAACCACCTAATCAGTTCCTCCTCCCTACAGTGGGGGATCGGCCTCCGAAAGTCAAGCCTCAGTAGGCAGTGGTCGACAATGACAGGGGCAAGATCTCAATACCCCTCAGACCAAGATCACAACTCCATTGCTCCAAGAGGAATACGAGGTCAAGTGTGTGACCCGACGAGTGAGTTGGATCCCAAATTACTTGGGTCAAGCCCATGGCTGTCATGGAAGCAATGAACTCCTGCACCCCATCAAAGTGCTCACCGAGTGAAGGCAAGTTGAAATCCCCCAGCACCATAAGCCTGGGGAACTCAACTGCCAGCTCGCTACTGACTCGAGGAGCGAGGGGAGAGCTGCTGCAACGCTGTTGGGAGGCAGATACGTTAGCAGCAAGCCCACTTGACCCCCAGGGTCCAACCTCACCAGCAAGGACTCACACCTGACAAGCTCCGGAGCAGGGATCCTACGAGGAACTAAAGACTCTCAGATAACCACGGCCACTCCCCCACCCCTTTTCTGGGGTCGCGGCTGGTGAAGCACCTGAAAACCCTCTGGGCAAATCTTGGTGAGGGGGACTCCTCCCTCCGGGTCCAGCCAGGTTTCAGTAATATATGCCAGGTCTGCCCCCTTGTCTAAAATTAAGTCCCGGACGAGAAGAGCCTTATGAACCACAGACCTGGCATTTAGCAACAGCAGCCTGAGACCAGGGCCCTGACTACTCATGCCCTCTGGCCTTGGAGTGGGACTAATAGGGCCGGAAGGAGGGATCTCTGTAACATAGCGAACCCTCCTTCCCCGGTAATGGCTTGCCCTAAAGTCCCTGCCATATCTGCCCTCTCAGTTAAGACCGTAATGCTCCGGCCCACTCCCATGTCCATAGCCCCCCCAGCCTCCCCCAGGGCTATCGACATCCCTGGCAAGCCCTTCGAACCATACATTCTAAGGCTGCGGGTTAAACCAGGCCCCCCCCTAACACTTCTGCAAAACACTCAGTGTAGGAGGTACCCGGTTGTAGTCCCAGCCTTCTCAAACGTACTCACTCATCCAAACAAACACTCCCCCACAACAATTTAAAAAACACAAATACAGCTATATGATAAAAGTGGGTACATACATACATCACAGTCACACCTCAAGCACTCACCATACGTTAAAATGCACGGAGCACTGCGATAGTGCGCTATCAAACAATGATGTAAAAGTGGAGAGAGAACTGCTCTGCTCCTCTCTCTCCTCTATGTCCCGGAGAGACGTCCACAGCTACCAGACCAAAAGTCGATAGTGTACAGGGTAGCCGTACGTGGGAAAGGATAAGGCATGAAAGTCTGATGTTCACAAGTAGCAACCGGTCAGTCTCACCCCTCTTAGAGTACAAAAGAAGGTCAGCACACCGCATGCACAAAAGTTTCTTTCCTGATATTAAGTCTGGGGGGCCAAAGTCTGAAACTGGCCTGAGCCGCTCTAGGCGGGGGGGGAGAGAGCGCTGATCTTTCCGAAACCAAGTCCTTGCCCTTGCAGCTGCCATCCTCTATCGCTCCTAATCCCAACCCACCCCCAACCCTACTCCTAAACCTAATCACTAATCTAAACTAATCTAACACTAACCTAACACTAACCTACACTCTAACCCCACCCAATCTTAGCCCAAGTAGTATTAGCCTAATCTAATACTAATCCTACATTAACCCGGCCCTAGCCCAACCCTAACTCCATCTCAAGCCCTGACCCTATCCCTAATCCCTGCCATTCAGTCCCTCCCGCACCCCCGGGTGCAACCAGCCATTGCCCTCGTAACTATTTCTAAACTATATCTAACTATCTAATTATACCTATGCCTATAACTAACTATATCTATCTCTTATCTAAACCTATCTAACTAACCAGAGCAATGGCAGGCGGCAGGTGGGTGGGGGAGAGCAGATGTTACAGGCAGGACATCGGACACAGGCCAGGTAGAGAAGAGTCAAAGCGGCTAGGGAGATGGTAAAGGCTTCCTGATGGCTGGAGAGGGAGACAAAGGAGTAATGCCTGGAGGCGGCTATGATGACACGGAGGCCAGAAGTTGGAAAAAAAGGGGGCATCCAGGCCTCTCGCTTCCTCGGCTGGAACACGGAATTCAGAGCGTCATTCTTCCTCTTCACCCGAGCAACCACACCAGTCAAACCAAAGGCCAGATCTTTTCCCCAGAGGATCGCAGGACAGCAAGGCAGCAGGCAGCAAGGCAAGCAGAATAGAACAGGGGAGGGGGGCATCTGGGGCAGCTATGGCGGCAGCAGGCGCAGCCAGCCGTCTGATCCGCTGCTCCATGATTTCAAAGTTTGCGATGCCCCTACCTTCACAGCTGAAATTGAGTCCCCAGGCTCACCGCGCCGTTCGGATCAGGCAGGCAGGCAGGCAGGCAGGCAAGGGGGGAGGGACGCCAAAAGATTTGCAGTCGCTGCAATTCAGCAGCGTGGTGCCGCCATCTTTCCCCTCACACTGTAATCGCCGTTCCAGGCCGCCGCAGTTCCACTGCTCGGGAGACAGCCATGGATAGCTACCGGAGGACAGCCGAGCCTTACGTGATTCTTGGGACCAAGCCCCACCGGGAAGATTTGTTAGAAATGTAAAAGGGCTCCGGAGGCTCTCAAGATCTTTTATATTTGGCACTGGCTTCTATAGAGCGAGAAGCCAGGCAGCCATCTGAGTCCCGCACATGCGCAGTAAGCCTTTGGCTTCGTGCTTATGCGAGCAAAGCTTGATCAGAGCTGCTGTCTTTCTATAAATATTGGTGGCGGTATGTGGAATGCTGGCTTTGTTGCTGTAAGCGGATTGGTTGGCTGTGTTGTAACGTCTTGATTCAGAGCCAAACCAAAGCCCGGGATGTTACACCACAGCCATCTGCTCAGGATATTACATCACAGAACTCAGGTGGTTACAACGCAAAGGCTCAAGATGTTACAACGCAGCCAACGTCCCAGGAGGTTGCAGCACAGGACTCAAGATATCACTACAATAGAGCTCAGGATGTCATTACACAGCCCATTACCCAGATCGTTACAACACAAAAGAACAGAACCAGTACCTCAGCCACACAGGATGTTACGAAACAGCCGACTAATCTGCAAACATCAACTCCATCAACTAATCAAGATGTTGCAACACAGCCAACCAATCACCTATGACAATGCCAGGAAAACACCAAAAAATAACAATTTCTCCCCCAAAAGACCGCAGATGAAACCAGTTTTTTCCCCCAACCCTAAGAACAGGAAAGACAAAGCCACTGGAATAAAGCTCACAGAACCAGCAACCACCTCACAATTACCTAAACAACCAGGTATCACACAGAAACACACAAAATCTGGCAAAGCTGCCTTGCCCCAACCTGCCCTGCCCATAGAAAAGCAGCCACCTTGAGACACATAAACCATGACCAACCTGCACACTTAAAAGCAGCATATTACATCACAAATAAAACATTTGCAAAAAGGAATAACATTTCTTATAATAAACATATTCTATAAACAATAAATAAATAAAAATTCCCTAAATATAATTTTAAAAAATTATATTCTACACACAATAAATTAAAATTTGAGATTGTGGAGATGTAATTCTGAGGCCTGTCATTGTGGAAGGTCCTGATGAGGAGTTTGTGATGACCACGAGGCAGGAGGCATATAAATTTAATAAATGAAGAAATAAATGCCGTGGTCTTGATGGTTTTCTTGCAGATGTTTTATTGTCATCGGTGTAAGATACCTAGGTGGGTCATGAAATGTCTGCAAGAAAACCATCAAGCTCAGGGAACACCAAGGACCCCTCTGTCGTCTCCCTCCTCTCTCCCCACCACTCCTCTTCCTCCTCTCAATATATCCCACTCTTTCTAGCACTGATGATGATGATAATACCTGGTTTGGGTAATAAAACATCTGCAAGAAAACAAGCAAGCTCAGAAAGCACCAAGGACCACACCGTCGTCGCCCTCCTCCTCCTCCTCTCTGTATACCCCATTTTTTTTAGCACTGATGATGATACCTGGTTGGGTAATGCAGTGTTTTTCAACCACTGTGCCGCGGCACACTAGTGTGCCGTGACATAGCGTAAGGTGTGCCGTGGGAGAATTACTTTATATATAGTCAATATAGGCACAGAATTAAAAAATGTTAACATTTTCTAATGGTGGTGTGCCTCATGATTTTTTTCATGAAAAAAGTGTGCCTTTGCACAAAAAAGGTTGAAAAACACTGGGGTAATGAGATGCTTATGAAAAAACCACCAAGTTCAGAGGACACCAAAAGACCCCACAGTCCTCTCCCTCCTTATCTTTTTCCTTTTTGTCCTTTGACTTCTCCTCCTCCTCCTTTCCCCACAACCCCATTCCCTTCTAGTACTGATGATGTTTCTTAGTTTGGCAATGAAATATCTGTAAGAAAACCACCAAGCTCAGAAAGCCTCAAGGATCCCACTATCCTTCACCTCTTCTTTCTCCTTTCTTTCTACTTTTTGTCCTTCTATCTTTCTCCTCCTTCCCCCCCAAAGAACCTGCCCGGAGTTGCTTTTCTGAGCATAGGGAGGTGGATGGCGCAAACTACCATTCGTCTCCCTGTGCTCAGAAAAGGAAGCCTGTGCAAGTCCTTTGCTAACAGGCAGGTCCTAGGATGCCTGCTGCTATCAAAGGACTTCCCCGGAGTTGCTTTTCTGAGCATGGGGAGACAGACAGTGCAAACTACCACCCATCTCTCTGTGCTCAGAAAAGGAAGCCCATGCAAGTCCTTTACTAGCAGGCAGGTTCTAGGATGTCTGCTGCCACTAAAGGACCTTCCCGGAGTTGCTTTTCTGAGCACGGGGAGATGAACGGCACAAAATACTGCCCATCTCTCCATGCTCAGAAAAGGAAGCCCAGGTAAGTCCTTTGCTAGCAGGCAGGTTCTACAATGCCTGCCACCACCAAAGGTCCTCCCCGAAGTTGCTTTTCTAAGCACAAGGAGACGGATGGTAGTTTGTGCGGTGTGGCCAGTGCCTAAGAGGTCCTTGAGACTGGCTGCGCCACGTAAGCTCCCGCTGCCATCCCCACCCCCACGCCCGTGCTTTCTGGTGGCCAGGCATCTTAGGCAAGTCCGGGGATCTTGCAAAGGCCTTGCGAGGTCTCTGAACTTGTCAAAGACACTAGCCACACCACGTAAGCTTCTGCCGCCGTCCCCACCCCCACGCTTGTGCTTGCAGCCCTGTGCTATAAGCGAGCCCTGGATCCTTGCAAGGCCACAAAAGGTCACCAGACTCACTTATAGTGCAGGGCCGTGGCAGACCGCTCCAGATGGCCTGCCGCCACCCTTCCCCTGCCTCGCGCTTAGTTGCAGCTTACTTACCTCCTCGGAGTTGGCAGGCAGCAATAGAAGCCAAGCAGGAAAAAAGGTAAGTGGGTTTAGATAGGGATCTTAGAGGTGGGTGGGGCGAGTGGTGAGCCAGCCAATCAGTGAGCAGTGGGCGGGGCTAGGATAGTGCAGACGAGTGATGGAGTGGCTTCCAGAGGGGCAGGGGTGAGCAAGCGAATGAGCGGCCTCTGGACGGGCAGGGGTGAGCGAGCGAGCGACAGGGCCAGGGCAGGCATTCCAAAACTTACTTCCAGGTCCACCAGTGGACCCTCTTCTAACCAGTTCGGTAAATTTGACGAACCAGTTCAACTGAACCGGTGCGAACCGGTAGGAACCCACCTCTGAGATAGATAGATAGATAGATAGATAGATAGATAGATAGATAGATAGATAGATAGATAGATAGATAGATAGATAGATAGATAGATAGATAGATGCATACATGCATACACACACACACACTTGTTTATTTGCTATTAAAACTAAACTTTTTGAAAACCAGCTTCTTGCTGAAGTCTCTTTGAGCTTCTACTCGTATTTAACACAATGCATATCTCTATGCCTCTTTTGTAAAAGGGACTAATAAGATACCATGGGAGTTTGTTAAGGGGCACCTCCTGTCCACTGGGAAAGTGCCTTTTACAGGAAATATACTTTACTGTTTATGTAGGTATTGTTATCATACATCTAACAAGGACCCTATACTACAACAATTAAGAAAATAGCCATGGTCAGGTAGGCATAATGTAGATTAGTTCATGGAGTTAGGAAAGCTTTGGGTTTATAAAATGTGTTTTACATTTACAAAAAAATCAATTTAAAATTCATATCAATGTACAAATAAATATTGTAAATTGTGTTCAAGTAATGAGTATTTTTTATCTCACATTTGGCTACCAGTTGTGGGGGGAGGTAACTTTCACCACAACTTTAGGATCAATTAATTATAAAAAAAGGAAATGGAAAACCAATGATCAGCTGTTGTAATTTATTCCAAATGTTCTTGTTTTGCAAGCCACTCTCAAGAAGACTTCTCCATATTTTAGCAAGGTAGTCTTTTCTTCTGACCAGTTTTCATTCTTACACCCACCTGTCAAAAAATAAAAATAAAAATGCACAGTGCAGTCACACACCAAGGCACAAGTCACAAGGCTACTACTGGAAGCAATTTTCATGTGTCATTTTGGTAAGTGAAGGGGACGATGTCCTAAAAATACTACACAATGCCAGCGTTACTGATATTTGCATTTCATATCATAACAAGAAACAAAATACTTCCATTATTTTCAGTTGCTTCTTTGGGTTGAATTAATTGTCTGATAATCACATCAAAGGCTCCCTGCATTTTATTCCATAGAGAACCATCTTAAAGCAGAAGAAAATATCAGGTCAGACAATAAAACTAAACAGCTAGTACTTTTGATATGACTCCCTATCTTTCAATGGCACCCATAGTGTGTATATTTAGGCATGATATATTTATTTACTAAATATTTTAGGTTTATGGATGATCAGTTTTATTTATTTGATTATTGTATATAGTTTTATTTTACCATTGTAAACCTACACAAGTTGCACAATTTATTGGTATGGAAAGCAAATAAACAATAAAGACAAGCTGATTTATTTAATTAATGTGTTTATACACATACACAGAATACAGAAAATAATAACCTGGCATTGAAAAACCAGAAAAAGCAAATGAATGTTCCAAAGACCTATTTCTGAGGTTCTTGTTGTGTTTATGCCACATTTTTCTGCTAGTAGAAAAACAATTCATCAAGCTCTATAAAAAATGATTGTCTCTTCAAATATAGGGCAAAAAATGTTAACTGAATATATGACATATTTTGTCCTCTGTTTGTAAGAAAAGTTCTTTCCTGTATTCTTTGAATGTATTGTCTTAAAATACTCTTTTTAACCCCATGCCCTGTTTGAACTACTGCAATATAAGAGGATGCACTTTGTTGTCTCACTTTAAAGACATGTGCATTCCCCTGCTTTCCTTCCCGAAGTATTTAATTTGCAGAAAATACAATAGTCCTGGGATGAAGGGTGATGAGGTCACTTCTGCAGTCTTTAAAATAGAAGATGATGTTTCTGCAATCAACAAAGAAGGATGTTGGTCTAATAGCTGATGGAATTTTGTTTATGGAGGTTTTACAAGATGGTTACTGAAAACAAATTCAGTTCTTACTTTATAAACAGGGATGCCAACATTTATTAGTAAGAAAAATAATTTTCTGCGTATAATTAGGAACAATTAAGAATTAATTATTTCTAAGTAACATTATTAGTTTTCAGTTGCAAAGTAGCATTATTGAAATGAACTTTGTGTTCTCCTTAACTTCCTTTATTTTATTATTATTTTATGTATAACAAGCAGTTTCTGGTATTTCTAAGTGTAAAAGGAGTTCCTTTAATTGTTTTCAGTGTAAAACCTAGGAAGAAATGTGCAAGATCATAAGATAATTCTACATTGTTTAGAACTTTGTTCCTACCTTCAGCAACAATATGCCCATGGGAGGTTTGGGATAGCAGCGTAGTAGCACTTTCTTGGACTGAACTCACAATGCCTCAATGCTGAAAGATCACCTTTAGCCACCAGGATATATAGCTATCAATAACATTTTTCATTCATTCTTCAAATCTCCTTTTTGTGTCCTCAAACTTGGTTTCATCATTACATCTTAGAATAGTGAAATCGACTTTGATTCTGTGCTTTGTGCAGAAGTACTTCTTTTTATTTGTCCTGAACTTCCCACTATGAAGATTCATTAGGTCACCCCTGTTTTTAAGGGAGAGGGGGGGAAAGCTCTCTCCATTTATATTCTCAATCTTGTGCTTCCTTTATATACTTCTACTATTAACTTTTTTCCAAAATAAAGGGCTGCCTAATAATTACATTTTTTCCTCCTGCATTGATTCGTGGATCACTTTTCTCAATCTTTACCAATTCTTTCTGAAATGCAATGGCCAAAAATACCATACAATATATTCCACTATGGTTGAATCATTTTTATCTAAAATTTTATATTATTATATTCTATAATTATAATTTATAATTATATTTTAATTAATATCATCAGGTTTACACACATTTTATTTCTCAATGATTCCTAACATGGAACATCCCTTTTTAAATCATAGCTTCATAATTAATTATTATTTTACAAGCTGCAGATCAAAGTCTAAAAACCACTTGTTTCAATATACATGTTGTTTATCTTCTCCATTACAAATCTCTTTGTAATAGCTTCTTCTTGCTAACATTATTCCCATGTTATGGCAGGGTCCACTTAAAAACTGCTTTTTATGACCCTGTAGGGACGACTGAGTGCAACTGAGTGTTTACTGGACAGATGCCCTTCCTAACACCTAGACAGAGTTCACAGCAATTATTTTTCCTTGCATCCTAAGAGAAAAATATCTGCCACTACCAAGAATAGAGCTCTCAATCTCCCAAGTGTGAGGCAAGCGTCTTCACCATTAAGCCATCATG
Organism: Thamnophis sirtalis; assembly: GCF_051295495.1. NCBI lineage: Eukaryota > Metazoa > Chordata > Lepidosauria > Squamata > Natricidae > Thamnophis > Thamnophis sirtalis. Next base: position 131,901,197 of record NW_028261382.1, on the reverse strand, counting down.
CTACTCATTCTAATAGCTATTCTATGATTTTTATTCTTTATTCAATTATAAAAGCATATTCTACAAAAACCTGTTGGCAATTCAAAATGTTAAACTATAGAGGTAGAAGTTCTTTAAATACTGAAAATACTTTATTTTATAGCAAGAATTAGTTAAGCATACGTTTCTGCTCTACACAGCTTTTCTTTATAGTGGACCTCTTGGATTTCAGACTATAATACTACTACTCCCTTACATCATGTTATGCCTTAAATGTTCTCCACAGTTAAATTCCAATTAGAAAGAGAAGAGCTCTATACATCATCAGCGTAAGAGGCAAGTAAACACTAAATTTTTCATGTTGAAAAATATATTTTGATGAATATATCCTCCAAAATTTACATATGGTATGATCCATTAACATGTTGATATAGTTTTAAATTCTTCCATGGAAAACCAGGTTATTCATTTATTTGTTGCATTTTTATCCAACTCCTCTTTAAGGAGTCAGGATGGGTTCTCATGGATCTGTATTATTTTCGCAACCTTTCTGCAAGAGAGACTAGTCTGAACGTCATGCACCAAGCAGTTTTACAATTGGCTTCTCGCTTGTTCTGCTGTAGCATTCATTTCACCAGTCAGTGGTCTGACAATCACAGTTGAACCTTTAGTTTTTCCTGTAGATAACCAAATACACCATTTCTATTGTAGTTCATTAACTATACATTCAGTTGGCTTAATTCTGGTTTTCTTTTCTACATGCCAGCAATTTCATGAACTTATGTCAGGTGAGGCCTGACTTAAATTGGAGCAAAAGAAAATTATTTTCATTTTTCACTTGTTTAAACAGTGATAACATCTGGACCCAAACAAAGACAAACTCGCCGATACACGTTACTGCAAAAGACACCAGCTGTTTTAAGAGATGGTGATTCAGCTAGGAGAATGTAGATGACTGATGTTGAGATAAATTGCTTGTTGCCTTGTTGGAAAGCTCATGCTAATGATTGTTGCTTATCTCTAACATTCACCAATTATTTATTAGGATGGTGGTGTTTTTATTATTATTATTCTGATGGCACCTACAGCGCATGAAACATTCACCAAACCTTTGGAATGACACTCTCTGCCATGCCCTGTCAAGCTTATAATTTAAGAAAGACCCAAGTGAATTCCTTGCCATAATATATGCAGATGACTATTACTTGGAAAAGGTCTTTGTAACTCATAAATAAAGTAGATGAAACTCTAAAATACAAAAAGATAAGCAAGTAAATTCACTATATATCCACAATGTCAAACCATTATTTGACAAAAGAAAAAAAATACATGTGAGAACGGTATATACGCAACTTCTACTAATACAGCTGTGATAAGCATAATTATTAGAAACTAAGTATCACTGCAACTTAGTTTACAACTATTGGTCTTACATCATCCTATGTTAATTCCTCCTCTTCCATACATTCTATTATTTATATTGTATAGCTCCAAAATGCATGTTTAACAATGAAACATATTTAATCCTATAGGTGTACAATTCAGATGATACATCTCTAACAGGTAATGATAGATAGATAGAGGATGGATGGATGGATATTTATGAAGTAATCAAATAGTAGGATTTACTTTCTGGAAATTATCTTGAAGTCTTACTTTCTGGCAAGTCTTTTAACTCAGTAGAAATATGATTATAATCCTAAACATTTAAAATACTTTTAAATTTAATGGAAATCTCTACTTTTTTTTCCAATAAATACATACTGATACTTCTGAATATTTGTTTAAGATTGGGCAGCTAAACTACTTTAACGTAAACTTTATGATTGAATTTTTTTTTTCAATTTCAACCTGATTACCTATTGCATTTTAATATTATATATATATAACAGTATAAAAATAAAATATTTTTATTATTTCTTTTATTTTTTTGTTTTAACACTTTTGGGGAGGCTAAGACTAAACACTTCATTCTGTCACTTTTGATTAGTGCTAGGGGAATGCAACTGAAACATTCCTTTTCTGATGTTAACTAGATGTTAAATTTTTTTTTGTTAGATAATTTTAAAGCACTTTTCTAAAATGACCATGTTTCTCTTACTTCCAATGTTGATTAAAATAAAACATCTTAAGCTATTTTCTAAAAAGAAAAGTTCAATTGGGAAAAATAAAGTATCCTGATGTTTTAAAGACAGACAGACAGACAGACAGACAGACAGACAGACATTCATACATACATACATACATACATACATACATACATACATACATACATACATATATATATATATATATATATATAATTCTTTGTCTGAAATCACTGCAGCATTTTATAAAAAATTCCATACTATTATAAAAGTACAAATATGATGGACATAAAAATCTCATCAAGTTAGACAAAATGTCTTCAGGATACCAATGTGTTAGTGTTTGTCAGTGTCTAAATCATATAATCTGTTTATAATGTTCTCTGCAAAAACTTGTGTGGTTTTGATATAGTTAAATGTGTGATAGCAAGTGTGTTAATGGGTCCATGTGATAGCAGAATAATGGAAATGATGGAACACATTATTTTAAACCGTCCCTCTACTCTGATGCTCACCAGGGATTATTATCTCAATTCTTATAGAGCAATTCTGGTTGTTCTGACTTGTTTTATCTTAATTATCAGATCAATCTGATTTTATTCTTTGACCACAGCTAAGTATTATAGTTTCAGGGTGTTTTGTAGTATTTCTTCTAACCAATACTAAGCTTATTAAATTACGAATTACGAATTACATTCTTAAATATTTTAGAATAATATTTTTTTCTTATTTTATCCTAATTTTATTTTATTTGCTAATAAAATGAATATTAATTATTGATTAAATATGATAATAAGTGTTATTGGGTATCAGTATTGAGATAAAAATGTCATTGACTTAGTACAATATGGAACCTAAATAATTATTATTTTATGCAGCCATAAAGAATTAAATCTGTTGGCCTTTTAATTGTGTATGCAGAATGGGATCTTTACAGATTTGTAAACAATGTAGTTAAGATTTCATGTAATCTAAATATGAGAATCAAATTATGTTTTCTGTATAGTTTGGAAAAACATTTTTTAAATATTTTGAATAGCATGAATTACACAAATGTCCAAAACCATATCAAGTAGCCTGAAAACTATAACCCTTTAAAAAAATAATACTGGTAGAGCATAACCCCAAATCCTTAAAAGCTTTACTGTGTTGTTCTAGATAGTAGTCCCTCATCTTTATTTCTATATAATCTGCCTAAGAAAGCTGACTATGGTTATTAATATATCTTTGTTAACCTTTTGAAATAATACAAAAAGCAATGCCATCTGGATCAAGCTAGAAAGTAACTAATTGAAAATAGTTACTGCAATACATATAGCTCTTCAGTATTGTTCAAATCGTAGCATTGGTTCTAGTAGTATATTAGAAATGAGGGCATATACAACCAACACATTAACATTTGGGGGGGGATTCAATGAGAGATGCATACATGTACAATACTGTCTTGGCATTCCTAGAATGTGTTAAAATAGATATGTACATTTCCATACCCATCAAACATTTAATAAAAGATGGCTCCTCTAGGCAATTTGCAAACTATAGCTTCATCTCGATATATGTCAGCATAAATCAAGAACTTTCCATTCAGAATTTTTTTTCTAAACAAGTATACCATAATCTCTCCTACCCTTGTTTCTGTCAAAGCTTCATAAATCTATCACAATGCACTGTCCTCTCAGAATGCAGTCAAAATCTCAAATATTTAAAAGCTATGATAAAATACATACTCAGCAAGACTATCACCCTGATAGAAGTAGGTAATTTTTTCCACTTTAAGTACATATTTCACTGTAATAGAACATTATTAGACATCAACTAATCATGTATTTAAGCTTAACTTTTTATTATTGCCCTTAAACTATTCTTTTCAATGATCTTAATATATATGATGAAAATTGTCAAATACCCTGTGTAAATGAATACGGTAGTCTGTTCTTTAAAATATTTAGGATGAAACTATTTTGACCAGACATTATGATCACTTGTTAATATTAAGATGCCCCTCACTATTTTCAACCTAAATCATTTAGTGCTTTCATATATAGGCAACCCTGAAACGTACTGGTTGGTTAAACATTTTCTATGGATTGTAGTCTTTTAAAACCTAAAGATTTATACAAAATTTAGGATAGGAGTAACTGCTTCTCTTCAATGTATATTTTATAGTTTTGTATTTACTAAATGTATTTATGGGATCCCTTAGGATGTGAAATATATGGAAATATATGTGCATGACTAAAGATAGGCCTAAATTTATTCTTTCCCCATATCCTCTTCTTAGCAGTTTATGTTTTTAATTCATTATTGAACTAGAAAGGAATAGAGCCCATTTTCCTGGTTTGTATTTGTGACAGGTGCTAAAAGTGGCACAAAATTAACAAATTAATTCAAATGTACATCTTAAAAAGACATATGTGACAATAGCATCACTCATGTTACAAAATTGTTTGCAAGAAGCTATACCTAATACTTATCTCAATATGAGCAAATTAATCTTTATTTTAAAAGATTAATTTTATCAATTTTAATTTTAATAAATTGCTAGTATTGATCAGAAAAATATTGTATGGTTTAGGATTACTTATCCATTATATTCTTAGAAGTGTAACAAAACCCACCTGTTTTGCTTTTGTCTAAATTACATCAAAATTATAATATCATGAACTACTGTATATACATTTTTTTCTTTCTGAAACTAACATGATACCCATGTTTGAAATCCAAGCAGACCCATATTCAAGTTGTAGGTTTCAGACCCCCAATCTGCCGTTCGCATATCTGTTCATGTTGACAGACTATGTCATAATATATCAACAGAAGGATCAGCAGAGAAGAAGAAAAATTCGTCACCTGACAGTAAGAGGAAAACTGATTTCCACTATTAAATTAGCAGACATATACCATGATTTCAGTACCTTCAGGGTTAAAGGAATTCATGGCGTTATGATTATACAAGCAATAATTTTGAAGGGTTGAAATAATATTTCCATGTAAAAAAAATAGTAAGAACAAAGAGCCAAGGATCAACACTAGAAGTACAGATGTAACTCTGACTCTGTGGTCTCCCATAGCTTTCAAAGAAATGTATCTTTAACCCTAACCCAAACTCTAACCTTTAGTCCATAAAACATTTTTTTCTGGCATTTTTTATTCGCTAGCTCTGTTTTGAGATGCTTTAACATTATAAGCTCATTCTTAAGGTAAGCATTGCTCCTTCCTGCACATATACACAGAGCTCTTTTTCACTTCTTTGTTGGTGGAGATACAATTTTTAATACACTCTCCTGCGCTTTGCTATATCAGTTAGGTTTTAACAATTCCTGGAATAAAAGATGTGTTTTGTGGCTTGAGCAGCAGCTGCCATTTATGCATTAACTTTGCCCCTGTTTGAACCCTTTCCAACATATGCACTTTTTTTTGTTATCCTAGAGTTGTGTTATTCCCAAATATTGACATCATCTATTTTTATCATCACTAACTGCTCTGAAGCTTCCTAGTCTGATCCTCAGCTCTATTTCTTTCTATTGATTATCTTCCTCACTCCAGCAGGTACCATGCCAGAGATGCTGTCCTGAGAAACAGCTCCCAATGACTTTATACGCACAATTTCCACGGAATTGTTTAAAGAAGATATTAGCCTCAATACAAATAAGTGAATCTTGTTTAGTCAATACTGCACAATTCAGCTGTTGGCACCCTGTAATATGTTAGTCTTTAAAGTCAAATACCATACTCAATCTGCACATTACCGTAGTATTTAGTTTCATATTAAAATGAGGCAAGGTTCTGGTTTATTTTTATTATTATTATTATTATTATTTGACTTTTGGTTTAAATCTCTTTGGTGCCCTTTTTATATCACCTCTCTGAGCCATATGATAGTAATATAATTTAAGTATAAAAACCTGAGATTAAATGCTTGATTTTTGACAGTGTCCTTAAATATAATAAATTCAAAGGGAAATACTGTTAGGTTAAAATGGAGTGTTTTTCATTAAGCCCAATCAAATGGTAGACAACAAAGGATCTTTTATTTGAGAATATGAAGTGAAAATGAAAACCAGAAAACCTTTACTAAGAAAAGGTCCAGCTAAATTATGTTGTAAGGAGCTCTTCTGAGTGAACCAGGTTGTTTCGCTAAGAATGAATTAAACTAAGATGCATTATAGAGGGAATATTATACAGGGAAGCTACCCTTTATGTTTCATAGAAATAAGATTCAAATTCATTCAGTTCAGAATTAAAAACAGTAAATGCTACATATATAAATAAATCTGCAGCAACACATCTTTTTTAGTTAAATCAAAGGTTTGGAGATGGATATATTTATTCTTCCATTCTAAAACACTGTAGGTATTTTATTATATGTAAGAAAATTCAGCTTTCTACAGTTTCTTTATATATGGTATTAAAGTAGCATTGTCAAAATACTATTATGGTTTATATAAAATACCACATATATTTTCTCTCTCTCTCTCTCTCACACACACACACACACACATTTGGTATCTTAACATAGCCAACGTCTTTAAAATATATAATAATACATTCACAGAGGTCTTATATATGTCAACTTTTTTTAAAAAAAACCCACTGGGTTCAATAGAAATTACTTTCATATAAGTAGCTAATAATTGCAACATAGCTTTTTTCACTTACTTGTATAACAATGAAAATTTGCACTCTTCATTTTTATATACAATGCATCCAATGTGCATATATATAATATATGTTTTCATTTCTCTGAAATATATATAAAAGGGTGGTTCTGAACCATCTGTAGACTATTATTAAAAGGAAGTAATAGCTGACAAATCTGTAGAAATTAGGAAAAATACCTATTTGAGAAGACATGAAAACCACATTTTAAATACTGAAACTTTCCAACTAGACCTGATTAATTATTTTAGATACTATTTTGGGGAAAGTAAGTTTGGGATGAATACATACATAAACATAGATAACTGTAACCAAGTAATTGAGGCATGCTGAAGTTGTCTAACTTAGTTTCTAGCATGAATATATATATACACATTAGTTTTATGACACTTGTAGAATTGTCTCTCTCCTCCTCCCAATGTTGGTCTAAGAATTATTCACATTTGAAATAAAATGTGAACATATAATTAGATATAAACACTCAGAGACTCTCATCATAAATGTACCAGCAGAATAAAATCCTGAAAAATCAAGCACCAAACAAATAGATATGTTATGGAAATTTATTGGGGAAAGATATAATGTTCTTTAACTGTTAACCACAACACAATAAAACGCAATAAAGTTCAGTAATTGTTTGTTACAACTGTGATATTTGTAAATAATAGGGTTTAGTTCAATTATAATTTTCAACTTTCAGTTCCTTAAGATTTCATTTTGGGAGTTATGCATAATTATTGTTCTCCAACTTATAGCTGTTTAGCTAAAACTTTTATTATATGGCAGGATCATAGACATAATAATGCCAATTTCATGTATGTATATATGCCATATTTTGCAAACCATTTCATGAATTTACTACTACATCGCTTTGAATTAAAAAAGAATATTCTTGTACACAATTTTGTTTATATTAAAAGGGATAAAACACAAAACACTTAATTATTACGCATGTGGTACTCATTAAATATGTTCAGAGATAGTGTGCTATAATTAAAATATGTAATAAATTACTTAAAATAAAACAAATTGAATTTTGAAACTATTTTATATTATTTGTTAAGATTTTTTTTAAATCATGTTTTGTGAAATACCTACCACTTTAGTTTCTTTTTTTACATATAGTAAAAAAAGTAAACAAAGAGCAAATTTACTTATCTTACTATTAGGTTCTAATATATATTTGAAGAAATAAAGATGCTTACATTTAAGGAGGTTTTTTCCAACAATTTATATGATTCAGAGTCAGACACATAATCAATATTATTTATTAACAAAATTATCATGCCCCTATCATCTTATGAGTTGGCTTTTTTGTTGTTAATGCTTACAAATTTAATTGTATGTTTCAATAGATTTAGCCAGATGCTTAAAACAGTAATAGTAAGTCATTTTCCATTAGAAATTTCACAAGTCTATACCTTTCCTATTAATATGTTCACAAGCCACATAATCATGTATTAAATACTATTTAAACTCCTGTGGCATCAGTTGAGAAAAAACGTCATACTGTTTATCATCCAGCTAAAGTCTGGAGCTATTAAAATAACTGTAATCCTGAAGTAATATGTCTATTATAAATGTGAATATCACTAAAATTTCTTTGCAAACTGGAGTGATTTGGTTATGTGTATCTGAATGCAAGTTTTCTTGAATTCAGTGGCACAAATAAATAGGTTTAAATTGTGTTCTCAAAAGAATGTTTCATCAATATTTGCCTCGAATTGTTATATTTGCATTAATAAAATTTGAGTACATAGAAAATGATAAATGTAGATCAAATAAATATATCTCATAGCAATATTGGGAAATATTTCTAGATCAAAAAGGCAGCAGACAACAAGCACTTATGGGAAAGTAAATTGTTCAATGATTTGAGGTATTCACATATAAATATCAGATCATTACAGTAAAAATGTTTTATTTGGATGAAACTACAAACTTTGCCACCATAATTTTGGCCTTCAGAATAAAAATAAAGAGCACTGTGCATCATACAAGAAAAATCCCAAGATTATTCTTCTCAGGAACTTTGTTGTGGTAGCATTTATACTTAAAGATATATCTGCCATAATCAAGTACGTATATACTGTATGTAAGGGGAGAGTCCTATAGAAATTTTAGCCTTTTGATAAACTTACTATAATATCATGTGGCAAAATCACTATTTGCCATCTTACCATAAATCTCCCTAAAATGGGTCGACTGCTTCCTTATGGATTAAAGACTGACAACTCTTCTAAATACCAACATTTAGTTTAAATTAGAAAAGAAAACTATGCAAGTTTTAAAACTTCCTTACCAGAAAATCATTACTTTTTTAAACATTTGAAATGTGATCCTGATGACCCTCTATGTAAAGGGCTTGTTGTAAACTAGAGAACACGGTGTCTACATTGGTTGCTATCTGGTTTTGAAGCGCTAGTCAGGAATTGGTTTTCATTTTTTAATGCTATGGTATGCTTGGTCTTAGTATTTGTAAAACAACCCGTTTTCTTATGAACCTAACCTGTCAGTTAGATCTGCAGAGAGGCCCTTTAATGATATTGTGAGTTTCAGAGGCCTGCTTGACAGAATGGGGGGAAAAAGTGTTTTTTACTAGTTTTCAAGCCATTGACCAAATTCGTTTTGGAGCTGTGATCGCTCTCCAAACACTCAGTTTTTCTTACCAAGCCTAACTTTTTCAAATATCCTTTTTCACTGTTTACATCTGTTTAAGTCTTATCCTTATTAATTAATTTTAATTGTAAATTAAATTTATATTTTATTTAATTCTCTTTTATTAATGGGAGAGCAGGATGTAAATCCCATAAAATAAATAATGCTTATATTGTGTTGCTTTGATTTGGTGAATAGCTTCAGAAATAAAAGGTGCTTCTAAAATATTGCTATTTTATTTTTGTTTGGCATTGACAACTATCACATGATAGCCTGGTCATTTGAAATGTACATCATGCAGTGAGTCTCTGTGACAGCTATTTCAATATGCACAAGTAGTATCTATCAACAGAATGAAAGCTTTCCTTGAATGGGCTTAGCATTTCAATCTAACCAAAACAAATACCAGAGAGAGAGAGATTTAACCATATAAATATTGATGTTTATGACTTTTGAAATGGGATTTTTAAAAAACTGAATGAATACTAACATATCACTACATTTACCACTTTTCAAAAAAAAAGAAACCCAAACAATTCAGGACAATGCATTCTCCCTTCCTCCTTGCCCATGATTTTTGATTAAAGCTATTAATCTTATCCCATACGGTTTTCCGTACATTCACTATTTCATTTTATAAGACCTTCCATATTAAGTACCACACGTTTTTTGTACTTAAGCTTGTTTTTGATCGAGATCCCACTACTACTCTAATCTGAACATGTGGTTTCCATATTTACCAGGCTTTGCTTCTTTATTCAATAGTGGTGGAATTGTATTTCATCCTTATGTGTGCATTACATTAATGTAACTGCCAAACTTTAGTAGAGTAAATGGGAGTGGTTTGATATCAGTAGCACTACACGAGATCCACATTTGTGTTTTAACTGTTGTATTAAGATTTAAACTCTTCTTATACTGTTCTATAGAACTTATATCAATGCTATTAAATTCCTGTTAACAAAATAAATTTGTCAATGTTGCTGGACAAATAATTTTATTGTAGTCCTCCACTCCCTGCCCCACAATGTTACTGATATTTTTCATATCCATATAAACTTATTGTTTTTGATATATTATTCAGAACTTCTAAATTCACAAAAATAGTACTTGGGATACACAGTATTAGCAAATTAAATTGAATGCACAGGATTAATTTCTTCTTAGACTACCTGGGCAGCTATGTTAATATTAGAATGGGATATTCCCAGACATAAACAACTCAAACCCAGTCACATCAAAAATAGAAGATATTTTCCTTCTTTTAATGAGAGAAAACATATCAGAGTAACAAGATAGTACACCAATAAAACAAAAAATAATCACAACAGATTTCATAAAACCATTCTATGAAATCTTGTTCATATTTTTAAATAAAAATAATTTAGTTTATTTAAAAGTTTGATATCCAGTCTCCTAGTTTTAAGGATGGTTCTTTGTGTTAAATTCACCTGTAAACTGATACTGTATTTATATAATTTATTTTAGTTGGTTATACGTATAGGTTTAGGTTTAATTGTAACCTAGAATGATAAGTAATGCAAAAACATAGCACTATAATTTTTGAATTTTTGTAATATTTTGTAATATTTTGTAATAATTACAATGCGATAAATAATAACAAATTATACACACACACACACACACACACACACACACACACACACACACTTGAATAAACTTTAAATAGCATTACATCCTATTTTTTCTGAAGAAAAGCTATTTAACTGTCTAATTTGATTTGCAACATCACAAACTATCTATTACTGTGATATAGAACATTACAAAAAAAATTAACATTTTTATTTTTGGCTTAATACCATGGCACACCCAATGACTAGAAGTAATTAAAAGTCCCAAATAGAATCTATGTTTTTATTTAAGGACACTTATTGTGACAGATGCAGTTGGTCACAAAACAAATAAATATTGTGTTTCTGGCCATAAATTTTATTCCAGGATAACATCTGCACTGGCATATCACTGGTATCTTGTTTGTTTGTTTTCTCTAAATAGTTGTGGATTATAAGTGATCCATACATTTAGTTTATATGTGTGGGTCTGTGTGCACTGTGCCCACACACACGCATACACACATGGGATTGCTACTTATTTCTGTTGGTATGTTCTGTTGGTAGCACATCATTCCTTCTTGTTCTCATCCGAGATAAATATTACCTCCATCTGTGCAGAGATGAACAATCTCCCACTTTATCATTCTGCACTACAATAATGCTACATTAGCTTATCTTCCTAGCCTAATTATTTAGTAGGTAAACCAAATTTTGGGCTACCACACTTACCAGATTCAGAAATCAATAGTGCTTACTCCTTAGTCCATGCATACAAGATGAAATGATTACCATCAAGAAACTATATTAATATCCAAACCTAATACAGTGGTGGTGGTGGTGGTGGTGGTGGTGGTGGTGGTGGTGGTGGTGGTGGTGGTGGTGGTGGTAGTGGAAGAGGAGGAGGAGGAGGAGGAGGAGGAGGAGGAGGAGGAGGAGGAGGAATAGAATTAAGAGCCATCAACAGCTACCAAATCACTACAAGATTACATGTTCATATTCTAAGAAACCTGCAGTTGAAAATTGGTATATGAGAAGTAACAGATGAAAAAGAAAACGGAGAGTTGATTAGCACAGACTGTTTTTTTTAAAAATTTCATTTAAATGACTTATTCTTAGCTTTGATAATGAATACATTGCATACATTGTGAAGAAAAGTATCAACTTGAAAAGATGAGGGAAATAGGGTATCATTCAATTGTCCTGTAAGATATATTGGAACAGAATATAAAGGAGCAACAAGGGAGACTATACTAAGTCTTTCAAAAGTACCAACATTTCAAACGCCTAAAATTGGCAGCAATAAAAAAGCGAAGATAATAATTAGACAGGCATTCTTTGGCATTTTAAGGCCACAAAATGAAGGAAAACTTGGAAAACTTGGAAATAAGTTGGTACATTTTATTTTTAAACAGAATCTGGAAGCAGGCAAGAAGCCAAAGCATGGATTGTTTAAGGAGGTTGCCATGTGACTGAGGGGGAATTAATCAACAATTTTGTGAGATAATTAAAGGTGGAAATGAAAGAACTATAAGATACCCATTTCTAAAATGAAATAATATGAATGGATTACCAAACAGAAATATCATGAGTATTCAGTATAAACAGAAGAATAAAGAATGTTTGGAGGATGGAAGGTAGCCTATTTGGGAGAATTGAAAGACAGAAATAAAACCGTTTCTTCACTCTACAAAAGGGTTTGGGCCTAATTATTTTTGAGTATAATTCAGCCAATATCTTCTCATGCCTAGCTGCACTGAGTGACACTATTTGTGCTGCTGAAACTGAGCAGGTTGCTGTCAGTTTAAAAATGACTATAATAAAAGTGACCATGAAGATGGATCTTGTGATTTTGCGTTTCTAATCAGTCATCTGTGAAGAACACTTTTGCTTTGATTCAGCAGACTGGTGACAGCCATGATTGATAGTGCATAGGGATGAAAAAAGGTTATTAACTGTCTTCCTATTAAACTCAATGTATTACCCCTCTAGGTGTATCTCATAACTTAAGTTAAAGTAGTTACTAAGATAAAGTCAAGAATAAACTCTTTAAACACCATCTTCATATTCATACTGTTATAGATGAATAAGGAATAGCCCATACTAATATTTTGGAGAAATTCTTATTAACATTACAAGAATTGCAACAATAGATGTTGTTTATAACAAACTAGAATTTTATTGGAGACATCCCAATACCTGGAATAGGAATATTAGTATGTATGATTCCAAAATGACAACTGTCCTAACTAAATGCAAAATAAGTGCAAAACTGAATCTGTAATAAAAATAGCATTTTATCTGTAATTAATACAACATTAAACATTTGCTACAGAAAAATACCCGTGTCACACTATATTTCTGAGATGATTTTAATGAATTTCATGAATTTCATGAATTACTGAATTGTTATATTTAATCTACATATTTGAATAAGAAGAAATGAAAAATCTTACAAATTTCATGTATTTATTCCTACAAAAATTGTAGAATTATTCCTACAAATGAAAGTTTTCATTTTTGGAATGTAATTATTTTTGTCAGAAAATAATTTTAAAAATCCATTAAGTCTTGCACTTCAAACAGTTAAAATCTATTGACAGAAGATACAAATAGATAATAGTTATAACAGTTATTCAAATATAAATTTATTACAAAATAGTATATATGCTCTTATTTTATTACAAATAAAATCATTTTATAAACTATTTTATTTTTAATTGCTCTATAAATGTTAAATATTCAACTCTCTTTGAATTGTTTTCTGGATTTTTAGAATGCAATTCCTTTTAACATGTTTTTAAAAAATACTATGCAAAATGCTACATGGTATACAATGCTGACATTCTTCTCTAACAAAATATATGATTATTTTAAAATAACCTGTTATCAAAGTCTTTTATACAGAATTCCCCAAAGATATAGGAATAGTCTTGCATGACTATCTTGCAGAACATTTTCACATTAATAATGGATTTTTAACTTAAACATGTTAATATTTCTAATTTCTTAAAATAATATTTAGCTCAGTTAAATGTAAAATTATTATTTTTTGCTTTGTTCAGCTCCAAAATAGTAATTCCATGGAGCCTATAAAACAATAATTGTTATAATTTAAATTATTTGCATTAAATAATTATCCATGTGTTTATCAACATCACATTTTCAAAGATTACAATGTCTTCTTTCATCTTTATTTTTTGTTAAATCTGCAACTGCTAAAATAATTTTGTAAAAGAACAAATCAAACAACAAGAATAAATGCATACTAACCATATAATAACATATTGTTTCAGAAGGAATGTTAAAGGACATCTTGAAAATTTATATTTTTAGAACAGTGTCTACTCCTAGATGAGATTTTGGAAAAAATGTATGTCTTCCCATCTTTAATATTTTGTTAAGATATAAACTGAAATTCTGTTTAATCCTGACATAATACCATTTGGATTTAGAAATGTTATACTTTTCATTGAGACAATTTAAAGGTTGTCTCTGAGGAATCTAGTAAGTAATAATTTGAGTGGCAAAACTATTTTAATTTAGTTATCCATATTTCAGCACTATGTTCCTTACAAATATATTTCTATATTGGACTTCATATTAAAGAAAACACATTAAGCATATTAGAAGTGATGAGATATCTATTGTTATATTCTTTACAGCACAATTCTATACATGTCTAAAGTAAATCTGATTAAGATGAAAGAAATTTATTTCCGGGTAAAATATATTTCAGTGCAACACTTAATATTTGTTTTCATGTATACAGTTTGTGATGTCAGGGGAAGGGAAAAAATTAGACCTTCCTGGATAAAGTATAATTCATAAAAATCTCCAAAATGCAATTTTAATCACATTTTTAAAATAATACATAAGGAAATAAGAGTTATTTTTGTATGTGTAAAGCAGAGAAAGGTACAGTACATTAGATAAGGCAGTTTTGGAAAAGGCAGTTCATAGATTATCCCTGAAAAGTATCTTTTTTTTAAAGTCAGAATTTGGAAGGTTACTGACTTGTATTATAATTTACAAGACATATTTGATACTTGTTTCAGAATTTTTTCAACTATAAAAGCTGCCTGCATTTTTTAAAGGTCAAAAGTACCCATACTAAACAATTGCCAGGAAATCTGGGAAAAATTAATCAGCATTATTTCTCCACCAATTTTAAAGGGCTACTTTAACGGTGACAGAAAAAAAAGGCAATCCATAGGCCAATTTAACCAGACACATCATTTCTCTACTGTGTTTTCAACTCAAAATAGGCCTCAAAACCCTGCGGTTTGCACTTGCAGACGCAGTCGTCTAGTAGGCTGTTACTGTCATCTGGTCAAGAAGAAGCAAAGGCAAGATTTCTGGCTCTAAGGATTTAAATGACTTTCAGCACCATTCACCAACTCGTAGAAATGACAGTATGTGGAGATATTACCCCACTGTTTTCGTATCTGTGCAAACAGTGGCTTGCACTAGTGCCGTTAAAAATGCATTGATGCTGCACTTTTGAACTTGCCACTTGAAACTTACCCTTCAATAATTTCATAAAACAGATGCTTTGGTTCATTCACAGGAATGAACTTTGGGGGGGGGTGTCTGACCTTTCCCCCAGCAGCAAAATATCTCAGCAGTTCAATTTAGCTGGAAAACATCATTTTGTTGCTGCTATTGTTAAACTATTAGAAGTCAGAAGCCCTTGCCGATTTCCTTTTTGTCTGCCCCAGATATCTTACAGTGGGCTTGAGAGACAAAAGACGTATGACCCATTGTAAGTACCATGGTTTATGTTCCTGTCTAAAGAATGCCTGATTCTATTTCAGGGTGTTATTCTCGGGTAAATGTACCTAGAGATGCAGGCTAAAGTAACTCAAATGCAAACATGCATAATACATGGCTTGCCTTCTTTGCTGGCTATCAACTTTTACATTTTTCACTAGAAAAATAATAATGTACCAAACAACCTTTTTCAATATAGTATTTGTTTCTCTTTTGCAATGTAATTATAAGCCAGTTACACCAAAGTAACCCCATCGAATTTAATGGCATTGACTGCCTACTAATATTGCGTAGGTTACAGCCTATTTAGAGATAGGAATTGCTCTAAGGGAAATCATCACACTTAATGTCTCATGTGAGTAAATGCGACAAGCCCCCGAGTGCTACACACTTTCCATCTATAGCTTACTGTGTCTATTCTGGAATAAATGGGGTCTGATTTGTACCCTTTTTTGTATCCTCAAACATGTGTCCTTTAAATCTAAAATGGGGTGTTTAACTTATAAATCATACTGCCCATGGAGAAAAGTCATAATGACTCCAGTAGTGAAATTAATATAGTTATATTGAGGGAAAGAAGGAAATAGGAAGACAATAGGAAGAAAGGAAGGAAATAAGGAAGGAAGGAAATAGGAAGGAAGGAAGGAAGGAAGGAAGGAAGGAAGGAAGGAAGGAAGGAAGGAAGGAAGGAAGGAAGGAAGGAAGGAGGAAGGAAGGAAGGACCTCTTTTACCAATTGTGATAATATTCATTTTTTCCCAAATATACAGTATAGTTCTCAATATATTTATTTAAAATCCTGGCCTATTGGATTTAAGTGAATTTATTTCTAAATTGAAAATGCACATACTGCATTCTTAGATTTCAAAATCTGCCTTCCATGATATTAATTTAAATAAAATAACCTAATGCATTTATTTCTTGAATTGAATAATTAGGTATACACTCAGTTCGGGGAAAGAAAACTTGTGTTCAGTGAGATAAATAAAAACTATAGAATATAGTTTATAGAATATATACAGTATATATATTCCACAGTACAGAAGTAATATGCACAAAGTACACAAAGATTACATACTACTACTATATACACAAAGACTGTATACTACCTTGATTAATTATTAGCCTGTAAGGAATTGGGTCTGCAATCTACCTAAAGCTCAAATACTCTCCACTGAATTATGATTCTTAAATAGTCGCATGTATATGATCATTCAGGAGCACTACAAATGCACTTTGCACATGGTCACACGATATTTGTATTATATCATATTTTGAAACATATTCATCAAATGTGTTCCAATAACCAAAAGGTCTGGGAAAGAAAGAACAACTTTTCTTTATCCCACAAATTTCCCGTCTGATCCTGAAAACCTGAAAGTTTTCTTTTCCTTAAAAAAAAAACCTGCTGTAAAGAGCCATTGGCAACACCAGAATAAGGAGATGTGTTTGAAGCAAACACATTTTGTCCAACATGCATTGCTTCGTGCAGTATTGTTTTAGATAAGAAGGAGAACAGTT
This sequence comes from Thamnophis sirtalis, assembly GCF_051295495.1. Lineage (NCBI taxonomy): Eukaryota > Metazoa > Chordata > Lepidosauria > Squamata > Natricidae > Thamnophis > Thamnophis sirtalis. The sequence continues at coordinate 131,883,950 of NW_028261382.1, read as the reverse complement.
ATTGGAGTGGATATGGAGTAGAAGCTATTGTGTGCTCCCTATTAAAATAAAACAAAAATATTAAGTAATCAATTACTACAGCAGAGAGAAAACAAACTTTTGAAAAGTAGGTTGGCATTATAAATTATTACATATGACCAAACAATGAAAGCTCTTTCAGCTTTTAGTTCAATATATTTTACTGGGAACCACCCAGAGTTGGTTATAAAACAATATCAGAGTTGGAAGGGATCTTGGAGATCTTCTAATCCAACCCCCTCCTTAAGCCGGAAATCCTATACCATTCAGATAAATGGGTGCCCAATCTCTTCTTTACAATATCCAGTGTTGGAACACCTACAACCTCTAGATGTAAGTCATTCCACTGATTAATTGTTCTAACTGTCAGGAAATTTTCTAGGTTGGTTCTCTTTGATTAGTTTCCATTCATTGGTTCTTGACCTGCCTTCAGGTGCTTTGAAAATTAGGTTTACCCATTCTTCTTTATGGCAGCCCCTCAGATATTGGAACAATGCTGTCATGTCATCCCTGATCCTTCTTTTCATTAAAGTAGACATACCAATTCCTGCAACCAATCTTCATATGTTTTAGCCTCCAATCCCCTAATCATCTTTGTTACTCTTCTCTGTACTCTTTCTAGAGTCTCTACATCTTTTTTTTATATCATGGTGACCAAAACTGGATGCAAAATTCAAAGTGTGGTCTTACCAAGTCATTATAAAGTAATAGTAACACATTAAGTGATCTTGATTCTATCTAGGCTGTTAATGAAGCTAATGCAGCTTAGAGCTGTGTTGGCTTTTTTGGCAGCTGCAGCACACTGCTAGCTCATATTTAAATTACTGTCCATTTTGATTCCAAGATCCCTCTCGCATAAGATGGACAGCTACATAACTATTTTACATAAATAAATAAAAGAAATCTACTAAAATGTGTAACCTATCCACTTCCCAAGAGTCTTAAGGATGCACAAGCTTATTGTCCTACAGAGATTACCAAATTATGAAGTCTCAGTAGCTCCAAACTGGTTGCTTTGTAAGGAGAAAATATTGAGACCTGTACTATAACTGATAGAACCCAGTTTCCCCATCCTTGCTTCAAAGAAAAGACAGCTATATTACTTGCATTTGTACAACATGCTTATCTACTGTTCAGGAAACCACACCTTATTCAATTATCTATCTTTTTACATTCTCAGTAAATCAGAAACTAACCATAGGAACTGGATCCTCACAATAATTAGACCAGGGGTGTCAAACTCATGGGTCACAGGCCAGATGTGTCAGGTGCTGACCATGCCCATCCCCAGTTTAGAGAAGGGGGAAAAAGTTGTGATACATCACATGATGACAATGTGTCATCATTTGATATCCCTGCATTAGACTAAGAAATGTTGGCTATTTTGAGGTTCATCCAAATGCAGGCAACATAGAAGTCCATTAGAAACAACCTGAATAGACATTTGCAAACTTCCAGAATGACATTCATTTCTTAGGCATTAAAACATAGATTCTAATATTTCTCCCATATAATATCTTCTTCAGATATATTTTAAGTTAAATTTCACCTATAAGTCAAGTGGATTCTCCTCTTTCTCTCCTCTGGTAGACTATCAAAGCTTTTCTCAGCTAAGCTCTCTGCATAGTTAAAGAAAAGCTATAAGTGCCCTTGGTGGCATTGAAAATGGCACTTTATAGTCCCATATAAAAAAGTTGAAAATAACTGTTACAGTATTATATTTCAATGCATAATCCTGTATTCAGGTACTGGGTGTATGCTGGGAAAGACTTCTAATCTGTCCAGTGTATCAAATGTAAAAATCTTCAATCAAACATTATTTAACCTCCCATCCCCAATTCATTCTGAACACTCCAAGCATCTTACTCACCGTACCATACCCTCTTCTCCACATTTGAATGGCATCTCTAGATTTCATACTGATTGACCTTCTCAACCTGCTTCAGCCATACCTGGCAAGCCTAACTGAACTTAAAGAGCAAGAGAATTCTCATAATTCTAGAATCTACAAGTGAAGTCAACAGGTAAACAAACTGTATTGTAACTCTGATGGACTGGTAAGATTGGCTAACTTGGCACAGATTTTGGTAGAGTCATTCACTTGTATTTATGTTGGTTTCTTCATCCTGTACCATTTTTAACCAGATTTTAAACAGATTCATCCTATATCTTTTTTAACCCGATTTAACCATTTTGGTAAAGTGTGCAATTGGAATGAGAAAAAACAGAGAAGTTTCTGTGAGTTCTGTCTGTGTGGATGCGTATTTGTGTGTACTTGTGTAACAAAGAGAAACCAGAGTGGAGTAAGTAAAGAGAACTGAGTTACAAAATGAAATGCTTCTTTTAGAGCTGCCATGTTGTAACATTGACCACACCAAAGCCCTTTTTATTAACGAGGCCACAAGGCGGGGAAAGAGATGATAAAGGGGCCTAGATAATGGGCTTCCTAATTCAAACCAGAAGGTGGAAATGAACTTCGTGGAGTTTGCAAGTTTGCAGGCTGTGTTTTTATATAAGCTGATAGTGGAAAGGGAAATAAAACTGTGGTTTAAGCGCACACTCACAAGAGTCTCTCTCTCTCTCTCTCTCTCTCTCCCTCTCTCCTTCTTTCTCCTCCCTCCCTCCCTTCCCCCTCTCTCTGTGTGCATATGCAAAGATTGCTCCTGTATTCAAGGCCTATAAAGCTTAAAAGCTAATTTTATTCCCACCTATAAAAGATGGACCAGGGCACAACAAAATATTATAAATAGGTGCAATGTGAATATTTGTACAAAAACTGCAAAAGAAAACTACCTATTCCTTAGGGTCATTTATCTTATCCAGAAATTTGTTCCAAAATAGCTCTCCAGTGATGACACCTTAGTCTCTTTCATATGGATGTGCAAGAAATTACAGTTGGAGAGGCAAGAGCCTAATCTTAAACAGATTGGCTATAGAGCAGATTCCAATGAATGATTTCAGATTTATTTGGGATCAATTTCAGATTTATTTGGGGGAGAGAAAGGGGGGTGAGAGAGAGGTGAATGTTTAAATAATTGGAATTTGGAAAAAAAATGTAGTACAGGAAGAGAAACAATCCCATTAAACAGACTGGGGCTTACATCTAAGTAAACCTGTTTGGGTCAAAGAACAACTGATTTAAATCTAGTTATATTGAGAAATTAGGCCCTTATAAAGATTGCAAGCTGGTTTGTAGGCTGATCAATGTTCTTAAATATTTGTGACTCATTAGCAGTTTGGATCTGTTAATGTTTAGAAGATGATTTTTTTCAAACCTTCCCTTCTCTCTTCCTCTTCTCTACCCCCCCCCCCCAAATATACCTCTGCCAAATTCCAAGACACACATATATGTTTACCATTGGCTTCCTTCTATATCTACACTTTCTGCTGCAAATAAATCTGCCTAAAAGCCAGCAGTGGGCCGACTTCCAAGTCATCCTGCTGACAATAATACTGATGCCGTTTCTTATTCTGCTCACCATGCACTGTGTATTTGTGGGTGCACCCACGCAATTGCTAGAAAGAGAAGGATAACTGGGCACTGACACTTAACTCATGTGGTTTCTCAGTGGGGACAGATGAACTCTGCACATGCTAAAAGGCACTGTGTTATTCTTTCTAGCAATGGTCATCCCTGGCATTTAAAACACATTTCTGCTCCCAGTGTAAGTGGTGCCTCCGGGGCTCCCACTCCTGGGCTTGGCAGATGGAGAGGGGGGGGGCGGAATTAGAAACTTTGGCTGCTGGGGGTGGAAATGGCCGGGAGGCTCTCTGAACGAGCTGACTGAAGAGATGAGAAAGCAGAGGAATGGGAGGTTAGGCGCTGGGAGGGTGGAGGAAAGGGGGGGTCATGACAGGGGTCGGTGGGGTAAGAGGAAAGTTACAGCCCCGGCAAAAAAAGGGGGGGGTGAGAAAGATGCCAGCGCGAAATTGGAAGGGAGAGACAGGGCGGGGGGGGGGAGGACTCGAGGGCGGAGTCTGCCAGGGAAGTTCCCTGGACTCGGAAGATGAGCGGAGGCTGCGTGAGAAAGGGATGAGGCGGAGGGTTAGGGTAGATTTCCAGAGCTCTTAGAGCTGATCGACCAGCCCGCTGGAGTCACTATTCAACCCGAGTCCCAAACACACGCCTCACTAACTACTTTACAGCCACTTTCATTGATTTTCTTTATCAAATAAACATAATACCCGTTACAGCAACACTTCCTCTTCACGCAGCCTGAATGCCACGAGCTCCGATATCTGCGTGGCTCGTGCTTTCCAACTCTTCATCCTTATTCTTTTAACTTAAACAGCAATATATATATTGCTGACTTGTCTTCCCCAGATCTGGAAAACGCGAGTGGGGCCATCTCGGTGGATTATTTTAGAAGGAAGGCACCCGCGTTTTCGGTGTTAACCACTTCCTCGCAAACCCCGATATATTTTTTCTTGTGATTCAGATGGAGCTGGCATATTTACATACTTATTTTACAAATAGATAGTAACTCGATTGAAAGGGCAACGCTTTCGGTGAACATGGGCCGGGATCTCTTTTGATAGCGGAGGAAATTAGCATAACTTTAACAATCACCCCTGCAATTGTCAGTCTAGTTGAAAATGTCAGTTTTCAAGTCAATTTCTCTTAATAAACTGTTTTCCTCCTAAAACTAGCTCCTCTCGAGCTGCTCTGAATCAGGTTTTCTATATATGTCAAAGGGCTGTTGAATTATTCATTATTATAATTACTATCATCATTGTCATTATCCCTTTCCATGTGGAAATAATTTTATTATCGTAATTTGATATCTGAAGAATTTCCTGTTAGTCGTTTAATAAAAAAATTTTGCTCCTCGGAACATAAAAGTTTTGTTAGAAATTAGAGGGAAATGCTTTTAAATGCCTTTATGTTTACCATGGATTTCCGTTTATCTAATCGATCAGAATGCCAATAAATCGATTAAAGGTTTAGTGTTTTACAAACAACCGTTTTGTGCTTTTTGATTTTATGTTTTGAGTGAATTTTCTAAAGCCAGTTCTTCCTATAATCGTTTGCTTATCCAAACCCTGTTATTCCACCCTTTTTTATTATTTGCACTTGCAATTTAAAGTGCATCTAATGAGGGGGGGAACCCATAAATAAGAAGAACTAATCGGGTTACATGACTTGATGCCCGAGGTTCGCGTATTTATGCAAAGCCCTTTAAAATCTTGGTGAATTATATGCGATCATACAGTGATTGCGGAATATTAAATTAAACTTAGATAAACCCGCATTGAAGGAGGCAGCACCCAATCCTGAATTTATTTCCCATTTTCTATAACAGCATCACTGCACTCCTCTCTTTGCAATGACAATGTGCCAAATCTGGGCATTTTGAAAAGATTTTCCATATGCTTTAACTGGAGACTGATAGACAAAGAAGACAAGGAGATGGTCTTTTTCCTCAAGAGGTATATTTTCTTTTAACTTTTTCGTCGAGCTTTTCCGATTGCCATTATTTTCAGCCAAAATTTGAAAATCTCTAGAACATTGAGAGTTTGGGGGAGACCCCATTTTCCCCGTTTATTTTTATTTTATTTTATTTTATTTTTTTTACACCCCCGTAATCAGTTCTTCAAGACTGGAGTTTCGGTTAGCCTTTTGACGCAGGAGGACTGTACGAATGATCCTTTCTCTACCTTGGCGGATAACATTTTGGAGAGAAAGGATTGATTGATTTACTTTTCGGTTACTGCTTTTGTAATTAAATATGGTTTAAATTATCTTCTTTTTTTCTTTCGGTAAGTCAGATCAGATGTTGCTTGCTGGAGGCTTTCCTTTAACGGTACTTTTAATTTATGTGTAGTTTATGGGGACAATGCAAAGGTGGTGGCTTTTATTTAGTTGTAAAATCTGTACGTTTTCTTTGAAAAAACTTGGCTCCTTGGTCGAAAATAACTTTTTGCTTGGTTACTTTAGAATCACGGTTTGCCGAGGAGATAGTTTAGCATATTGCCTTAAATAACAAAAAAGACCTTCTTATTTTACTGGCACTGCGAACTATTGGGTTTGTCTACTTTCTTTTCTGTTCACTAAGGGATGGAGAGGCTTATGATTACCCTCTTTTCCTTCTCTCCCTTGCCCTTTCTCCCTCTTTCTGTCAGCTTTTCGGGATTTTAGTCTTTCTTTTCCGTTGCTTCGCCTGGTTCTTTCTCTCTCCCCCACCCCCCACTCCGGTCTTTTTCTTTTCTTTCCGCCGCCCCACTCCGCAGAGAGAAGGTGAACCGTTTTCCCTGGCCCATCCGGAGGGCTGGCCCTGCTTTGGGAAAGGACGAGGTGGCGGATAAGCGCTCCTTGCCCAAGATTTGCCGGAACGCTTGCGAGCTAAAAGACCGGTGAAGTTGGGGGAATTGCTATTGTTGGCGGCTAGTCCTCCCGGCTGTTTGTGTTTATAAAGACGAGGGCGGTTGCCGGGAGGGGAGGCAGGTCAGTCCTGTCAAAGCGCTGACCTCGGAAGACCAGAGGGCGCCCAGCTCCTTCACCCACCGCTCCCGGGGCGTGTGGCTGGGCGAGGGAAGAGGAAGCGAGCGCGCGCGCGTGCGTGCCCGCGGCTTTCCCTTTTCCCCATCCAAGCCAAGAAGCTCAGGTTCAGGGTATTTAAAGCCTGCGGAGACTCCGGCAAAGCAGCTGAGGAAGCTCTTGGCTTTAAGCTCCCGAGGAGGGGGAAACGCCAGCCAGCTTGCCTGCAAAGCTTTCCTTGCTTGGAGGTTGGGATGCGGGTGTTTTGGGGGAGTGTGGGAGGTGCGGTTCAAGCAACGCTACTGACAAGACATACAGAGTCGCATTCATGTGCCGACCTGGGGTCTCCCTCCCTCCCCAGGCTGATCTGGATCGAGATGCCTGGCCTGGTTAGAATCCGACTGGCTCCTCTCCAGCCCATCCCTCGCTCCGTGACTTCCCCCGAAATTCCGGGCCGTAGACCCGGGACGGAGGAACTTCGCGGTACTGTTTCTGTTTTCTTGGAAAGAAGCACCAAGCTCCCAAGGCGGTACTCCTACGTCGGACTAAAAGGTTTCCTGGAGTTGTTGGGGGCGCTTTTCAGGAAACCACCCCTGGCAGATCCTCGACGTTTTTGCCCCTGGCTCGGCTTCCTTCCCTTCGTCCCCCGGAAGGTCCTGAAAACTGGCCTCGGCGTTTTTAAAAGTGTGGTTTTTGAAACGAAGTTGCTGAGTTAAACAAAAAATGTTAGTTAACACACCGCCTTTGTCAAATAGCCCCCGGGAGGAAAAGAGATAACAAAAAGGCAGAGGAAGGAGGGGGTCTCGGGATCTGAAAGTGTCTGTAGCTTAGATAAAGGGGTCTCTAACACGGAGATCTTGTAATACCTCGTTTCAAACTGAGCTCATCTATAGACTTAGGGGACGCTTTCAAAAGGCACGGATTGTCTTTCCCTTGGGCGAGAGAGGGGAAAGGGGGAGGGAGGGAGAGGCCCGCCATTTATTAGGGAATTATGTCGGGTTATTAAAAAGAGAGGAGATTGTAATTATGTATATCCTCCTCCTGGCCCTCTACGTCCCTAGCACAGATTCTGGAGATGCAGCACAAAAGTCCCTCGGCTGCCTTGGCACGCTCTTTGTCTGGAAGAATGGAGTGGCCAGAGCTGGCTCTCTTATACCCTTGCTCAAAGTCTGTTTCGCTCAGGGGCGTGGGGGGGGGGGTGGCATCCAAAAATCAGACGGTCTTGTATTCCCACACATGTGAAATACAACGCCATTAACTTTCCCTTTCCTCCCTGCTTGGAAGATCATTGCTACTCCCACCCACCCCCCTTGGGAAAAAATCTACAACCCCACCCTTCCCATACAGACAAGTATCAGGGTGGGTTGCCCTAAGAGGTTTCCCTTGGAGCTGTGCCGTAGGGACCAAAGAAAAAGGAACTAAGAGGTTAGACGTAGGTCTTTGAGCGATCAGCTGAGCAAGCAGCCTGGAACGAAAAGGGAAAAGGGCTTGAGAAGCTGGCCGAGCTTTTAGGGGAATCCTCTCGAAGCAGCCAGCTCTCCTACTTCCCAGCCCTCGGGTGCTCCTGGCTGATTTCCCCCTGCCCTGCCCGAAACGCACTTCGCTGTTTTCACGCGCACACGCACGCACGCACGCACACACACACAACCTGTGCTGCCTTTCGGAATTAACCCCCTTCGATTTTTTTTCCTAGCTACGTGGCAATCTCCGGCTTTCTTCTAAACTGTTAGGATCCCTGAGTGCCTTTTCCATCTCGATCTCTACCAGTTTAGGGAAAGCTGAGGGCTGAAAGTAGATAGATGAAAAGGAGGCTGAAGAGTGAGGTTGGTGCGAAACCAAAACATGGAAAGGGGGGAAAAAACTAGGGATGGAGTCCTGTTTTCATTTCCTATGGGTACCCCTTCACACACAGAGAGAGAGACAGAGACAGAGACAGAGACAGACACATTCTTTAAAAGGAGCTACAGTACCACGAGGGCAAGGAAGACATTGGCATGAAACATGCCTTGCCTGATCAACTAGCTATGGAAATTTCTGAAAACATCTTTTAAAAATAGATGGAACCCTATTAAAAGATTATTATTATTATGTTGCAATATTATGGTCGTTGTTTCCATATATTTCTGCTATGCAAACTATTTTATTTTATTTTTTCACTTGAGTTGGAAGTAGAATTATTATACTGAGGGGGCTTCTTCATCAGACTGGATTGTTTCCTGGGTTTAGGAAATGGGCTGCTGTACTTTAAATGTCCTTGACTGCCTGGTCAGTGAATCCTGCAACCTGACCCTTCCATTTCAAAAAGAGCCAGATATCTATTTTCCATAATCCCAGAAATGTCTGAAAATGGGGGTTGGGAAATGTATTGTTAGCCTCAGTGGTCCCTCTCTGTAAACAAGGATGAGGAGGAGGCTGTCACTTCCTCCTTTTGAGTCTAGCTTTATGATATGCACACAGCATTTTTATTTTATTGAGAAGTAGGTCTAATTCTCAAGCAAGATCAAGTTACCCTCCATGAGGAAAAGTCTTATGATGTTCTGTCAACAAAACTCTCTCTTAAGTGCAAAGGTTATTATTTTAAAAAAATCTGGATGTCTTTGCTTTCCCCTCTTTCCTAGGAAATGTCATTATATTTTAAGTTGCCTATAACAGGATGTCCAAGTGGGTATATCTCCCATTTTCCAAGACCTCCTTTTGCACTACACTTCCCTATCTTTGGCCTGTGTGATGTCTTTGCTGGCAAGCATGCATTCATATTCAAGTGGAAATTTTCTTTTTAATGTTAGCTTTAGGATTGTCAGGGGTTCCTGTATATATGATACAAGAACTCTAAAATCAGAATATTTATACCTTGTTTTTATGAGGAATAGTATTAAACCTTTCTGTTGTATTAAGTTCTTAAGGCCTAAAATAAGAATTTTAAATGCACCTCAGGAACCAGGAATTATAGAGATTCATCAACTGGAAAGTTATTTTCACATTTATAGGATCTTTAAGATTAAAAATATAATTTTATATGTAAGCATTAGTTGCCAGCATTTTTGGACTTTTTGTTTCTATAATATCATTTGGACTGGGGCAGGTGTCCCTATGGTGTGTTTGGATGCACTTTGAATAGACATGATTTTTAATCTACAGTGGGGAATATTTAAAAGAATCTCGATTTCTGGTTTTAGTTAATTATATTTTAATGAAAGTGTCACTCATATTCACATCACATCTGTAGTATTAGGTTAAGATAATTAGATTTTCAAATGAGAAGCAATCTCCATCCCTTGCAGATTTCTAAGAGATTCTTATTTATAGTGGCATCTATGCGCTATCCCCTATATCCTCTTTTTTCATATCTTTCAATATCTTTAACAAACCCAAGAACAAAAATATTTCTCTCTTTATAGTCCTACAGGCTGACAATAGTTTATACTTTTTTGATTCTGTTTATTGTTGCTATTACATATTAAAAATACTGTTTGTTATTATAAATTTACTTTTGTTGAGCTGTTGGACCAATTACCCCAGAAAGCTTAAACTGCCATAGGTGTGTGCAATAATGCATATATCTTAATATGTATACATTGATACAGTTATTAGACACAGTACATTATATGTACAGTGGCGTATGTGTGTGTGCGTGCGTGTATGTATGTGTGTGTATATATAAATAAAGCTTCAACAACATGTAAATTATTTTTTAAGCCTGAAAGAGTAAAAATTTCCGCCTTAGCCTTATTTCCTTTCCATACAGAGGCACATTCCACATTCATTATCCAAAGCATATTTTCTTCTTTAGAAAAAAAGAATGGGGGGGGGGGGGGAAGAGAAGAGAGAGAAAGAAAGAACTTCCCTGGTGGGAGGAATAATTAATTTGCACCCATATCTTTTCACATTCCTGAGCAGTTAAGAAGACCAAATCTTCTTTCCTTCCTCTCTGCTTCTTCTCTCTCCCTTGTTGTTTCTCTCTCTCTCACTTTCTCTCTCTAATTTCCCCCAGCCATCTATTTGTGTGTGTGTATGTGTGTGCGTGCGTGTGTGTGTTGTGTGTCTGTGTTACTAATGAAGTTTGCAGACTTGTGTTTGTGTCCGTGAAGCTGCTTTTCCTACTGCCCGTTCTGCTTTGGGGCCAGTGGTGTGGCTCCTGCAGTCCCTGCGAGTCCCCAGCAGCAGCGGCAGTAAGTCCGCGCTGCGCGTCATTTGCAGTCTGGAGAATGTTGATCACCTCGCTAATTACACCTCTCTCTCTTCTCTCTTTCTCTCCCCCCCCCCCCGCTCGCTCACTCTCTCTCTCTCTCTCTCTCATTCCCAGAGTGCATATCGGGAATAGACACACAAAGACATGCGCACTCAACTTAATCAGCCATTTTTTTAAACAGGGCTAAAACGATAATAATTAGCAGAATAAAGACATATCGGATTTTCATTTCCTTTCCTCCTTTTCCCAACCCCTTCACAACCAAACAGCGAGACCGCGGTCGCCACTTGCTTTAACAACTCCCGGACCCCAAAGGACCGCTCCATGCCCCCACTTCTTGTTCATTTTTATTTTCACCCAATAAAGTTGGAGGATTATTTTTTTTTATTATTTTTAATGAACCTTCTGTCGTTTACTTGGATGTGATCAGCTGTTAAGTAAATAAAGCAAAACAAAACAGAGAGGCGAAGATCCAGTAAGAACTGCGAGGGGAAATGGAAAGTAAGTTTTTTCTTTAACTTTTATTGAGTAGTTTGTGTTAAATTTAGGTCGAGTATCGATTATCTTTCCAAGCTGATCTTGCACAATCTTTGATATTTCGCTCTCGCTCTCTGCCTGCCTCTCTCTTTCTCTCTCTCTCTCTGTCCCTCTCTTTCTCTCTCTCTCTCTCTCACACACACACACACACATACACACACTCACACACAAACACACACACACAAACACACAAACGCACATACACACTCCCATCCACTGATCCTCTCTATCTCTCCCTTTCTCCCCCCCCCACTTTTCCTATCTCTTTTCTCGTTTTTCGTTGCTTCTTTATGGGAGAAGGCTTCCTTCGCTTTTAAATTTCGGGAGGATGGGGTTGGGGTACCCCGTTTTTCTTCAAAATTGTAACTTTTGGATTAAGTGAAGAATCTTTAACGTTTGATAGAAGAAAATACTATTATTCTTATAATTTTTTGCACTGTGTGTGTCTTTTTAAAACCGATCTGGGAAACGGGCTGGTTTGAGCCACGGCGCGGCTGTCAAAAATCTTTGCCTGTTCCTTTCTCTCTCTCTCCCTCTCTCTCTCTCCCCCCCTCCCCCGCACCCTTTTAACCCCGGATTCCGGAGCGCGATGCCTCTGGGGAAAGTTTAGGGTGCTTGGGGGGGATCAGGGCTCGCGTTTGGCTTTGATGCCGAGGGGTGCGAGTGCCGGTGGGACGGAGGGGCCCCCTGTCTCGGCGGGTGTGCGCGCGCGTGTGCTTTCGAGGTGGGGTGCTGGCATTTGCAGCAGCCGGGTTGGGCTCCTGCCGTAGCAGGCAACCAGCGAGGCAAGCCCGCTAAGAGGAGCGGCGGCTGGCTTTCCCCGGGGCGCCACTTTCTAGCGAGGCGGACCGAGCTGCCAGGCTCGCCGGAGGGGACGGCTCGGCTGGGGAAGCTTCGGCCAGCGCTCCTTCCCTTTGTGAAGCGCCCTCCGCGGCTTCCTTTCCTTCCTTCCCTTTCTCTCTCCCGCGTGGGGCTCCGGCGTTGGGTTATTTTCCTCAGATTTGTGCCAAAGAAATATAATATCATAATATGCATATATTATATATATTATAATATTATATATATTATTTTTCTGTGCCCTGCGGAGTGTGAGACGGCTACTTCTCCCGATCTGTAATGCAGCGGCGCCGAGGTTCCTTTCCGCGCATACATCCCTTCGCGCGGCGGCTAAGGGAGGCGCGTCTCGGCGTCCCCCGCCTGCCTTGCAACCTTGCCCTCGCCTATAAACATGGGGATCGGAAACTTTGCGCCCCCCACCTCCGTGCCCTTGGCTCCTTCCCTCCTGCTCCCCAGCCGTACCCTTCGCCCCCCCATCAGACGTTGCTGTATTCCTTTTGTTACCTGCCAGCTGGAGGGGGGGGTGTCTCGGGGTCTTCGGCTGCTCGGGGCACTGGGCCCAGCCGAGAGAAGAGGCTCAGCCAGCCGGATTCAGCCTTCGCGCCGTCCCGAGGAGGCTTTTTCGCTTCCATTCAGAAAAACACACACCCTCCTCCTCCTCCTCCTGTTCTCCTCCTCCTCCTCCTCTTCTTCCACCTTAGGTACCAAGGCATACATCGCAAACATTACAACCCCCTCTCGCCCTCCCCACCACCACTACCACCCAAAAAAAAAATCAGTTCAACCAAAAGACAACTTGCCAGGCAGAAGATGGTGGATTTACATTGAGGCAGACCCCGCAGGGTCAGGCAGGAAGTCTGACTGTTCCTGTATCTGACAGTTGCATTTCCTCTCCTTCGTTCTCATCGCCTTTTTCATATTATTATTAACCCTGTTCCATTTTAAATCAAGGATCAGGTAGCTGGAAAAGAGAGAGAGAGAGAAAGAAAGAAAGAAAAAGGCAGAAGGAAAAAAAAATAAAAAGGGAGGGAGAGGAGGGTTGATGATTTTGAAGGTTGGATAAATCTCTCTGATATGTATATTTGAAATTGTGATTCCCCTTTGGAAGGATTTCCAGTGGCTGGATCCTTAAAGAGCGGTGATTGAAGAGCAGATGATAGTTTATTCTGTCTTTGAGAGTTTGGTGGATGTCTAAGTGGATGGATGAAAGGAAGAGGTAGTGAGCAGCAGCCTTGAAAGCCCTGCCTGTTGTTGGTTAGGTTGAGGCAGACACTTGGCTGCGATTGGGAACACCACTGTGACATGGGCATCGATCGCTTCCATTGAGAGCAATGCAAAAACACAGCCTGGGTATGTAACACTCTCAGTGCCATCAACCCTTGTTTTACTTTCTGTTTACTGACAAAGCTGACAGGGAGAAGGGACTTGGCTTTTGGAAAGCCAGAAAGGAAAGGGGGAGAATGAAAATACTACAAATGAAACAGGGCTGAAGGGTTGGAAAAGGAGAGGAAAAAAGTGACTGTTTAAATATAATCATTTTGTTTCATACTTTGGACTTTGAAAGAGTTTCCTTTTCTGCAGTGAGATTTTAGAGAAAGAATACAACTGCAGCTCTGTCTGGCTTTCTGTTTCTCTGTCTCTGTTTCTCTCTCTCTGTGTGTGTGTATGTGTGCGTGTGTGTGTGCAAAATAGTTGTGGGGAGGACTGTCTGCTTGTGGGGAGGACCGTGAGACAGTTTCAAACAGTAGGAAGGCATACCAAGATGAAAGATGGCTAGCCAGCTGTTTTAACCTCTTGCACCTGGCTTGAGTGCAGAGGCTCCCTCAGATTATTCAGTGAGCCTAGCTGAATATTCATACTCCAGGATCTATACACTGTGACTGTAGCATCCCATTGGCATAGCTTTGGCTTTGAAGGCTTTCTGGAAGGCAAACATGTATTCAGTTTTCCTTCTTGTGGGAATGAGCATATAAGGTCAATTAAATAGAAGGCAATGGTCATAAATCTTCAAAAATGAAATCTATTCAAAGAACAAAGAAAGGTCAAATAAACCATCTGTATAAGTCACAGTAATGGTAGTGGTAGTACCTGCTTGGTAGGTTTAGGAATGATATTAGCTTGTTTTCTAAAAATGCAGGTGGTAAGGAAAAGTATGCATCTCTTGAATCTTTTAAAATAGATACAAGGTTGTGCTTCTATAGCAAAATATTTTATTGTTCATTATCAGGGACTATGTAAAGAAGTGCTGAGAAAATCACTGTTTAATATTGCAGAATTTACTGCTTCCACTCTGACCATGAGCCTAAATTTACACAATGAAATTTGATTATCTCTAATAACAGTATTAGATCCTGCACTGGATGGATGAGAATTGAGGTGGTTTTGTTGATTGCAAGGGTTTAATGTTGCATTTCAGAATCTGATGTGGTTTAGCCTTCCTTCCATTAACTGGAAAACCCCTGAGGTTTTACAATTATTTCTTAAAGATAATACATTTAAGATTGCATTGGTAGGCTGGAGAAAAGTCATATAGGCAAGAAGGGAAGCCCTTAATAACTCTTGAGATTCAGACATGTTCAGCAGTTAGATTGGCTCTGACTTCAGCAAGGGTCGACAATGTGTCATTTCCATGAAGCCAAATTGCCCTCTGCCTATATGATATTAATGTGCAAATCAATATTTCAGGGATTAAATTTCCCTTCTTCATTTTTTATGGTTTCTACCTCAATAAGTCTCAAGTCTATTAGAAGAGGCTGGATGATTTAAAATCCTTCACTGCAGAATGGCTTGTTGTAGCCTTGTTTCACATACCATTTTGGGATTTTTGCTTTAAAAGACTAAAGGCATGGCAAAGAAGTTGATAGTCAATATAAGAACATGCGCAATACTGTAAAGCCTTTTTTTTCCAATATAGAGATAATAAGGTATTGAATATATACATTTATATGATATATTCATTTATATTATATATACACTGTACTGCTTTAAAAATATTGTGTTAATCCCTTATTGATTTATTCTGGAATCAATTGAGGCTCTTTGCTTGTTTGTGATTTGTTAGCATTCTGATGCTTTTTCCAATAGCATGCTTGGATTATTTTGCAGTGAGTATTCTTTAGATCTTTGAAGACTGGCTAAAATAAGATTTTAAGTGAATTAAGCTAAGTGATATAAAAAAGTCAGCTATTGTGCCTGAGTGATATTAGTTGTATCGTATTAATTAACAAAGGGACCTTTTAGTAAGATATTAGCCTTTTAAAGTGGTTGTGCATTGGTGGCGTTGCATTAAAAGAGGTCTTTTGAATATTTATGATTAGATTGAAAAAGGATCAAGGAAGAAGCTATAGATGGCTGAAAATTTAGGTCACACACAAGGTTGCAACTTTATCACATTTTGGAAAGGCCCTTAGCTCTATCATTTTGATGGTATTTTATAGCTTCAGACCATCTGGGCTAAGTTCCGCACAGCTGCATGGATTTTGTCTGCGATAGAGCATTTTTTCCATTCGGTGTGAAATGTTCCTTCCTAAAAAAATGTATACCAGACTTACTTAATTTGGTCTTTTAAAAGAAATACATATGAAAAAGGGACAAAAGACTCTTTAATCTCTGCAAGATGTTTGCTTTTCTTCAAGCTTCTTGCCTGTTTGGTTTTGAAAAGTCATGTTTATTGAGGAGATGTTTCTGAGGTGTGACATTAAAATAATATATGGGGTTTTTTTAGAGGGGGAATGTCTGATTCCTGCTCTTCTGCCTGCCTGTCAAAACACGGTTAATCTACTCTTATTTACAATTAATCTCAATAAAATTAATCTTAACTGTGCAATAGTCAGTGGCTTAAAATATCTAATTATATTCAATTAACTGCTGTCATAGTAATTAACACTGCTTAATTGCTTCAGCATATATTTATGTAAAGCTCATTAGTTCCTGGTTGCTCTTTTTTCTGTCCTCATTCCTTTTTTATTGCTGTCATAGCATTGACATCAGTCTAGATTTGTGTGTGTGTGTATGTGTGTGTGTGTATGACAATTTCAAACTTGACAATTAATGAATCGGCAACCCTTTTATTTATCCGAATGTTAAATATTTTAGTAAGCTGTGAGGCAAGATCGTAGTGACGTAGTGGGTAGCATTTTTAAAAATAAAATTTGACTTTGTGGATGGAAATAGGAAAAGTCAGGTTAAGCCCTGTATTTAGAAAGGAAGAGCTTTTCCTGCATCTGCCTTGGGGCTGTACCCACAAGGCACAGTTTCCTTCTTCCAGATAATTCAAAGGGTTAAAGTCTTGGCCAAGGTTCAATTTGAAAAATGCCCAGGGAAAGTGCGTGCTGAAGATGTACAGATTTCATATAATTAGTGCTTAATTATATTAACATATGCAAATTGTCAACTCAGGAGCTTGTTGAACTGGCACAGATCAGTCTAGGACAATTGCCGTATTGTCTGAGACAATAATGGATTTCAAGTTGGTTTGGGGAAACACATAACTAGCTATCTAATTTAACTCATACCATGGTGAAATTTCATTAGTCTCCATGGAGACTGGTTTAATTGTGCTGACTAATGTTCTGGGGTATAGAATGTCTTAAAAAGAAAATGCTGTTTGCCTAATCCACCTTACAATGACACTTGTTTGTACATGTTTCCTTTGTGTGATAATTTGCATATGCAAATAAATAGTTTCTCAGCCCCCATTTGTCATGGCTGTTCATTACCCATGAAGAGGACATTGTTACAACGCTGTTACTGAGTCTCCCAAGACAGGATAGTGTCAACCAGTCCAGCTACATTCTTTCATAATTTGTTTCTGATTAATAGACCAGAGTGAGGCTCATTCTATTCAAGCCTCGGGAAAGAGAAGGTCAGTTCTGCCACAGAAAGGAGTTTCCGCAGCAACTAAAGCCCCCCCCCTTCTCCTCATCTCTCCCCTTTTCTTCTCTGGCTTAACAGAATCATATTTAAAATAATGCATTCTGGCTCTAAGGAGAATGTCCTCTATTAATCTCTGGTTTCCTAAAGCAAAAGATAGAAAAACAAAAGAGATTCAGGTTTTGGAATATTAATCCTGTTTTTGACAGAAAGGTAAACTGATATAATTGCTTTTCAGTGGAAGGAATGGGGGTTTACAGAAGTGTGAAAGCATCGGAAAGGATTAGCATTTTTTTGCATAATGAAAAGCTCTGCTGAATAGGGCACTGAATGGTTGACTGAATGACTAAGATGAAAGGAAGACGAAAATGCAAGCTTCTCTTTCTCTCTCCTCTGCTCAGCTCACCCTAAAGTTATGTTTGTCCAAGACTTGAGAAAACAAGCAGAAGCTCAGATTTCAGCAACTTTATAAAAATGCCTTGAATTTTCATCATCAGGCTGATGAATATGTATGTAATGATGCAGCTAGAAAGAAGATGATAGATCCAGGTTTGTATGTCATAGAAATATTACAGGCTAATCAGATATTGACTATTGGGTATCGAATCTCTTCTGTGTTTTGTGGGAGGTTTTTTTTAAAAAAAATCAAGCAAGAAAAATAAATGGAGGTCAGGTAGTCTGAAGCTTAGCTTTTGAATGTGCTATTCATAAGATCTAGTTTTAGCTCTTTTAATTGATGGTGTTTTTATTTTGTTGGTGTTGAAAGAATAGACCTTGACCCTGTGAACTATGCAAAAGTAGAAACGATTTATTTATTTTTGTTATACAACCGTAACATTTATGAGTTTGATGCTACTGTATTGATAACACGAAATAGAATCTAAATAGAAATTTGAATGCAGTAAATGTCATTGATGGCATGCTTTAGACTTCAGTTTTTAATATGTAAACAGTAGGGCTCATAAGTCATTGCTAAATACCCATACTCCTATCAAATTTAGTGATAAAATATCTATAGACTTAAATGGACCAGGAAGAGGCCTAAAGGTAGGAATGTAATTGGTTGGCTGTTGACAATGTGATCTGTGTGTCTAATTATATGCTCTCAACTGTAACTGAGATAGTTAAAATACATTTATTGTGTAAGGCTATGTATGTCTACTAAAGTAAGCCCTATTGAATTCAGTGGAATTTACTATCAAGCAAGGAGCTATAGAGTTGCAGCAGGAACAGATGAAAATAACAATTGGTTCTATCTATAAGGAAAGTCAGATGCAGTGTGGAGAAATAAAGATCTGTCTGCATGCCAAGTATCTTTTCTGATTTTCAGGTTAGTGTAATTTTTTTTCTGAAGCCATTGCTGTATAGGGGAGGAAAATCATTTGAATCAGCCTTGTACTAATTTGGTCTATGTGTTTATTCATATAGCTTATACGTATGTGTTTGCAATGAGAGCTTTGCATGTAGCTTGTTTGGTAGGCAATGCATATCGCAAAATAAACAAGTAAATATTTATAAATGATTGGCAGTTGACAGCTCAATAGGAAGCTGGACAAAAAAAATATAATGTGTGAGTTATTAAAGCTTGATATTGTAGATTGATGCCAGACAAATTCTTTATAACTTTGCAAATTTGTATTTGTTTGTACGTTTCCTTCAAAATAACAGTGACTTTTATATATAGTATAAAAGATATAGAACACAAGAAAGAAAAGCTATGGAAAACTTTTAAAAAGTTATATTTGCTAGTGTAAAAATAAATGAATGTATTTTATTAAGTAAGCAACATGTGTTCTAAGTGGAATTTTTAAACCACGCATAACTGAATGATGCATGGATTAATGTTAGTTTATATGACTTGCATTGTGTTAAACAAGCGGAAACCTAGGCTGCAGTCTGTGTATGCTTAGGTAGAGAGTCAGACTGTATCTATGTTTAGGAATAAGTCTATTTAAAAAAGTGGTAATTTGTTGCATGACATTTTTGTTCTAGATTGTTCTAGATTTGACAGCTTGTGATTGTCACACATGGACATCATGTTACTATATAAGAATTTTACTATGAAAATCAGAGAAAATGTTCTTGATGACCAGATTCTGAATATGCTTCAGTTTAATCAGTAGTCTTACTGATTTAACAACCGAATGGAAAATGAGGTTGTGTAGAACATATAACCTGGAAAAGTTTCATAGCCGTACAAAAGATAAATGGCCACCTCTTTTGAATATAGAAACAGATTTAGAATATGCCCATTAGTGTGGATGTACAATGTTTAATTGGCACATTCTCTGATTTTGTAATTTCAGTGTTCTCATAAGTCCTTTTCCCTTCATTATAGGTTGGCTATTCTAAATGCTTGGAATGATGGGGCCTGTCTAGTGGGAGATCTAAAAAAAATATTAGAATTTTATTTAGGAATGACTGATCTCAATTTTATGATGGAAATAATTTTATCATTTTAAGATATTTTTATAATATGCATGGGATTCCAATGAGGTTTCAACTTAAGAAAAACAATGTTAAAGTATGGTGTCTATATTAAAGTATATTTGTTTTTATAATTTTGAGAACTGCCTAGAAGTTGCCTGAAAGTTACTTTTTTTTAAACAAACAGAATATTTATATTTGTATCAGTGATCTGATTGGACCGTGTAAACCTCCATGAATACAGGTCAATACTGTAAGTATTATAGGCTTAGACTGAAGCACGTGACTGTAATTCCCTTATCTAACAGACCAGACACAGGAGAAACCAGTTTTTATGATAAAAAATCTTGAATTTTTTTGAATAAAACAATAAAGATGTAATTTCATTATAAACATGTTGTAGGAAAGACGTTATCAAAGAATCAAGTCATATATTTTGTTTGGGTGTGGTTTGAGTTAAAACTAAGTGACATTTTAATTGACTTTTTTAGTATAGTAAAAGCTTGATACAATCAACGTGGTTCACTTTTTGCTTATGAATGAAAAATGGAGGGAAAAAGCTCATTATGCTGTACATGTAGCTAAGTGTTTAATATTAATATTTTATTTTGAAATTTGATGACTAAATGCACTTGACATAAAATGTTATGTTTTGCATTTGGAACATCAGGAAAAATATATTTTGACACTGGAGCATTAGCTCATATTTAAAAAAAATGGAACAGGATTAACAAGTGTACAATGAAAATTTAATTATATCACCAATGTGCCTCTACTGTATTTTCAGATTCCCATTCCTAATCTTTTGACATTTCATGTCTCTGAGTTTGACGCTGGTAGATTGCCATGCTCTCTGTTGTCTGGGACTTGCAAGACTTAGTCTCTTCATAAGTCTCTTCTTAGCAAACAACTCTGCGCAGTGCAATGTTTTGGTGGAAGGTTTAAATTACAAGTTTCAGGAACAACTGTAAGGTTTATGAACACTAAATATGAAATGCAGCCTGCGAAAATGGTTCTGCAGTGATTCAAAATGTTGTGCTCTACCTTTTGTCTTGCTTATCTTCCTGGTCTGCTATATTGGATTTCAGATTAAAATAGGGAATTTCCATTGCTCTGAATGCCAGTAAGTAGTCATTAAAACAACACTAACAACAATCCCCCCTCCCAAACACACATGCATGCTTCTGTTTGGATTTGATTTAGTGAATGTGTAAACTTGATCATTGTTAGAAAAACCAATTTTAGTTCACTTGAATAGTTCAAGATGTGTTTGCTTGTTGATGGCAGTGCTGGGAAACCTGGTCAGTTTTTCAATTCTGACATGGTTTGGTTATTTGTTTAATGTATTAGATCAATGTACATGTTATATCATTGTTGTTGAAACACAGATTTGTCACATAGATGGCAGCAGTAGAATGTGTTGTAAAACAAGACAAAGAGCTCTATGATTTGGGGATATGTTCATATTTTGCCCTAAACATTATTGATTCTTAATTCATATCTGAAAAATAAAATTTGCATGCATAAGGATAAGGAAGAATATAATATTACAGCAATCAATATCCATGCTACATAGAAAATTATTACCTTTAGTTTTAAAAATGTAAACACTGAATATACACACTAATATTTGCTTACTTTAAATCTATCCCATTATATCAGTTGGGGAACCTTGTTCTAGTTAAAAACAAATTTAAGATAAAAAAAACACTGTAAGCAAACCATTTCGCAATATTAACTAGGAAAACTAAATTATTTTTGGTGGTTTCAACACTACTTCATACTTAACTTGTGATCCTAGTAAAATTGTCTTGTTATAGTTTTGAAGTTTGTTTAAGGAAAAAAAAGAGAGTACTGTACCCATTTCATTTTGGCAATCCTGATTACTGTGAAATTCAAAAGACCTGCTCCAGACGAAATCTGGCAGTCTCAGTCTATGCTGTTACCTGCTTCAAGACTTCAAAGCAGAAATTTCCTGTTTGAGGTTAAGATACAAAAGACCCAGAACAATAGAGAAAACCAAACTTTCCCAGAACTTTTCCAGAACTGTTCTGTGAGTACTACATTTAGGTGAAAGTGCAGTATAATTTTCATTGTGGCTGACCTTTCATCTTTTCCTTTTTAAAAAAAAATAGTATAATGGCCTTTTTTCAATTCAATTATTTTGCAAAGATTGCTTTATTCAATTCTGATCCTGTTACTGTTTTTTTCCCATTAATCAATGAATTGCAGTTGCCTAATATAGATAAATATTTAATTGTCTAGTACTCCTACTGTTACTGGGGAAAAAAATACTATAGTAGAATACAAAGTTTTAATCGGCCAAAGTAGTTGCAATTTTCCTTACATTTCCTTGCTATGTACTATTCTGTTTCTCATTGGCCCAAATCCTGTTGTGGTTTCACTGATGAAACTGTTTTCATACAAAAAACCATTTGAGAATTAATTTTGATGACCTTAAATTGTATTGTTTATTTCCCATACTGTAACCAATAATCTTAATAGTTTAAAATGTACAACATCAAATGCAAACTATCGGTTCTTTATAAAGTTGCACCTTAATCAAAATGCATTTTTAAATGCTGCATTGTCAACATCGTTAGGCAAATAAAAAAGTTTCCTTACCACTATAGTGCACATTATAATGATCTTTAACATGTTAGCATTGTACCAACTGGTTAATTATTTAAAAGAAAAGCTATCTGAAGATTTTATATTAGAGATTTTAAATATAGAAATTGTATTAAGAAGGACAAACCATGTTTTTCAGTAATATTCTTATCCATTATAGGAATCTCACTATTTGAAAACTGATTGGGTTCTAAATAACATGCCATTATTTGTTAATCATAGTAAGTGAAATAATACTTTTTACTAAAAAGAATTCAAGAGGCAAAAATTGTAATATTTGCTTTATTCGTGAATACTTGGCCTTTGACATGGCACAATCTGATATCATAGATGATGCTACACAAGTTATTTGGATTTTTTAAAAATGGGGCAAATAACTTCTTTTTTAAAAAAATGATGCAGATTAAGAACTATTAAGATTTGCAAGTATGGCTAGTTCTAGCAGTCTATTTAAGTGAGCACTGTCAACAGGAAAATCACGACTGACACTTAAAGTAGCTTACCTCTGATTTATCCACAAACCTCACATGAGCACTTGGCTTTGTTCTTGCTCTGGTAAGGGGAACTGATTCCAATAAGGACAGGAATAAAAAGCTCCTTGCATGGTCTAGAAGTGAATAGCACTTTACCTCAAAGCATGACCCCTATTCCCAAGATCTGTTGTGCCACAGTTGACTCTGCCTTTATGTTTATTCTCAGATGAATTGCTTGGAAAAGTTACAAATAATATACCTTGCAAAGCTTCTAGATTCAGTGACAACTGTGTAAGTGGAACTTCGGTTCTTTAGCCGTTAGGGAACAATTCTCCTGTTCAGAATGCACCAAATTATTACTATTATTTTTTCAAAATAGTTTAGGCCAAACACTGCTATTATAGATTAGAAAAGTGAACTGGTGTCACTAACACCGAAGTGAAAAGCGTTTCTGTTAGAAAATGCAGATGCATGCTAAGAAAAGATAGCTTGAGTCATTTTAAGAGACAGAAACTGGTTTCCAAATTTATTAGTTATGCTTGATTGTTTCCCTTTATTTATGTTTCTCAGAGAGAGAGAGAGAGAGAGAGAGAGAGAGAGAGAGAGAGGAGAGAGAGAGAGAGAGAGAGAGAGAGGAGAGAGAGAAAGAGAGAGAGAGAGAGAGAGAGAGAGAGAGAGAACATTTGCAATCTACCAAGGGGGAAGGGACCTTTAGAAAACTTTCAAATGGCATGTTTGCACTAGGGCAGAGGTTGAGTACAGTTACTTAAGTCCCTTGAGACACATTTAGTTAATGGTAGTCATGTTCTGATCCTGTCCAAATCTGCCCCTTTTTATTTAGTGGTGTTTATTTGTGGTTACTTAAGATTTTGATGCTTTAAAACTCAGCTGCATTTTCACAACAAATTAAACAAGAAGAATCATACTGGAAGATAGTGATGAGAGTTAATGATATGTCTTTAGATAAAGTAGTACTTGTGTGCAATCTGATCACAGCTATCAGCTCATTTGTCATGGCTGAAGTGAAAATGTCAGGACCAATGAGCGCATGAGTGCTGAAGGGGGTGAAAGTGCTTTTGGAGACACTTTTGTGCTGGGAGTGGGCCATAGCTTAAATGCAGCTCTGGGGAAATGCTTGGATTAGCTAACTCTGTGCACAAAGCCAGAGCAGAGCAGAAGACGGTTGGAAAATGTAATTTGTTTTGGTGGGGGAGAAGTCCATTTTGATCATAATGCTCCAAGATGGAGAGAAATAATTGTAAAATAATGAGGCTTTGTATGAAACAAATGTTGTGATGGAAACTTGTACATGTTCCACTTCAAATGTATTTAGCATCACAACCTGTTTAAGCAGCTATTTTATTGACATTAGTCTGCCATAGTGAAAGACATCATCTGTTTGAATCATAAAAATGGTGAAATGCTGAATTTTTAACATTTATCTGTTGTTAGTTACAGGCATATACATCTGGGGGAGTAATCTAATCATCAGAGCTAAATTATGAATTTTTTTTCCACTCCAAGAATTTTAAGTCATATATTTTACATATTGTAGCTCTTTTTGTTTGTACAAGAAATGAACTTTCGTCCCATTTCAATAAGTAAATCACTGATCACTTCCAGTGGTCACTTTAAGAAACAGCAGGCATATCCATCTACTTCCTCTCATCATAAGAAAGGGAATGAGGAAGTGCAGATCATTTGTACTATTTTGGTAAAGTTTGAGGCAGCTCTCCATGCAAACGGTTTGCAGACTCTTGGTCTATTTATCAGGTTTTAAAGCTGATCTGAATGATGATTATGTGCTTATAGTAGTACAGAATAATGTACGATTATTATTTTCTATTTTGTTTCATGTTTGATACTGTTTTGTTTCCTATTTGAAACACAAAGATTCACTAATTAGGAAAAGGCAGCTATGCTGACTGTAAGTGTTTACTTTTCTCTGGAGCAGTGGCAAGTTACTTTAAGGTTACAGACTATTTCACTTTAAATGACAGTCCTGCTGTAACAATGGAATTATAACCACCTGGAATACATAGCCAGCTACATTGTAATTTATTCCTTAAAAGAAGAAGCATCACTTTCTAGAACAGAGTTTTGTAATTTAAAGTGAATATGATATGTGAGTATTTCAATTTACTATATATTTGCCAAAGCTGAGTTTGAAAAAAGTCAGGCAAATTGTGACTAATTAGCATTAGTTGACATCAAACCTAACACTGACTTGTCTATTGACGTAACTTTCTTGCTCTATAAAGTATCTAGTATTCAGGGTACATGCAAGAGTGGTCTAAATTTATTCTTACAAATTGCAATAGTCATTTAGCCTTTCTCTGATTGTTAAAGTAAAACTTAGAGTAAACTTGGGTGTAGGAGCAATATACATTTTCTTACTCAAAAGTGTTTCTGCTAACTTCCAATAGGTGGCACTAATCAGTAACTTAGACCAAAGGGAATATTAGCTAAAACAGTGATATTTATTTACTCATTGAAAACATTCATATCTTGTTTCTCCAGAGTACTAACAATAGCATGTTTCCTGGGACACTTTTAAAAAAATGTAAAAAGAACTGTACAGATAAGATCAAAGGCCTATCTAATCCCGCATCTTGTTTCCTCAGTGGCCAAGCAGATGCCTGTAGGAAGTTTACCAGTAGAACCACAGAAATTCCTAGCCATAACTAATACATACTAGTACATTATATATCACAGCATTCCCCCCATTAAAGCTATCCAAGGCCATAAATACACCTTGCAGTAAATAGCAAATGCTTGTTTGATTCTTCTCTGAAGAAGCAGTTTTTCATTTCCTCTGTATTGTTCTACAACTATTGAGTTTTATGGAAACATCTTGGGTTCTATTTGTATAGACATATAAATAAAACTTTTTCATATTAATTTTGTGCACAGGCTGCTCATATGTTTATATCACTGTCATCTAGAGGTTTTTTTTCCCAAAGCTAAAACTCTTTTTAGCTGAGTTATAACTTTCCTCCAGAACATAGTTGTACCAGGGGGACTCCAAACATGTTCTTCATCTCTCCTTCTCTTTTTTTAACTGTTTTAATAACAGGGTACATTATAGCAAGTATCATTGTGCCATAGATACACACATTAAAATAGACCATTTTATTTTTAATCCTTTATTATTCTTAACATGGTATTTGCCTTTTTAGCAGCAGTAGCAACCGCTTAATGTATCTAAACTGATAATTGCATGAGCCACTTAACTGACATGATGGCCCTGACATCATGGTCAGCTAACTTCATTTTTGTCACAAAATGTTAGTAAAAGTCTACATGAAAAGATGTCCTGGCTGGAGAAGATCCATATTCTAGTTTATCTCTCTAGGGATTTTACCTGGGTGACTTTCACAGGTCTTATCACTTACCTCCACCTTGCTCAAGGATTGTTATCAGGATACAACCAGAGGAGGAAGATTTATGCATGGTCTCTTGATTTCCTGCATGAAATACAGAAAATATTCGAAACAAAGATATAAGGTAGACTCCAAAGGGTACTACTTCCTATACACTTACATTCAATGGATTTTGTCCTTGGAATGTTTATTCTCCAAATCCCAGATAACCTTTTGACCTTTTAAGTATTCTAAAAATGGTTGTTTGCAGATGTCTACCTCATTGCCAATTTCTTAGAGCTGGTGAATAGCTTAAATATTGGTCCCAATATAGCTTTTCATAGAGTCTCATTCCTAAATCACTCAGTTGGAAAAACTATTAATTCCTACACATGGATGCTTATTTTTCATCAAATTATTGATCATACAGTAACATTTTGTCCGATATGTGAGAAAGTTACCCATCA
The DNA here is from genome assembly GCF_051295495.1 of Thamnophis sirtalis. Classification (NCBI taxonomy): domain Eukaryota; kingdom Metazoa; phylum Chordata; class Lepidosauria; order Squamata; family Natricidae; genus Thamnophis; species Thamnophis sirtalis. Next base: position 131,857,659 of record NW_028261382.1, on the reverse strand, counting down.
ATCTTTATCAGAAACTTTGTTAAAAAAACTTTCTTCATGTAGTTTAAATGGTTCCCCATTATAAAACATAAGTTGTGTAGAGGGTAACCTCTACACAAACATCCTCATAAATGCTTGAATATGTATCTTTAATGAGGTCTTATACCAAGTATGTCTTCTGATTAGTGTTTGACATAGAGGCAAGCAGCTCAAAAATCCTTTTCCATAATAGAATAGATACAATTATCTCAGTGGGTACACTTTGGGCATTCTTCAAGCAACTACAGCAACCCAGTGAGAAAGTTGGTCTATTCAGTTCTTTGTGAGTTACAAAGTCTATCATAGTTGAGTTATTTTTATTGTCAATTGCATGACAGAGGATGCTGTTTGTATGACTCATAAAACATTTTGAGCTAGTCCTGTTTATCAAAGACAACTATCCTAACGTTGGCTTCTTGTCCCAGGGTTGTAATGTTTTTTCTCCATCCAGTATGTACAAGCTAAAAGAAGTAAGGTATCATTGAAATAAGGTTTCAGACATTTGTTTCACCTCTACTCTCTGTGAAAAAGAAACAACTGAAAGGTGGAAATGGCAGAATGATTTGCATCGAATTTAAATTTTTGAATAAAATGGCCCCAAACATTGGTTTTAAATTGCAAACATTTGCTAGCTTATTTATATGTCATTTTGAAAGGCAACAACAAGTGCATTATTTGATCTTAGCACCACTTCCCTTTGTTGCTAGCAAGCAGTTAATTTTCTTCTCTTTTCATGAAGAGTAAATTCCTCCATTACAGATAACATAGTTGTATACTGGTAGTGTGTTTTTTATTGTTGGATTCTATTGATTTACAGTGCTAACATGAAATATCTGACACCTGTTTCCTGTTCTTTGAATATTTCTACTGTAGTCAAAGAGGGCTGATAAGGTTCCCCTTCCCCACCAGACATTGAGCTACTTTAAATGTATAATTATTGTTGCATGTCATTTGATAGTTACACTAATTGCTGCCAACCATTGTCTGTTTGCACTTAATGCTGAAACCTGATCAACATCCTGCTTTGGTTGATGTTTGGTGGTAAACTTTAATTAACTCTTATTGCATTGAAGAAGAGCTCAGCTTCAGTGCTAACTAATCATTTACCTTCATTACATCCTGACAGCTCCACTTGTTCCTGGTCTTAATAGATACACTAGTCAGTAAATAAACCTCCAAGTCTTCATGCCTTGAAGTTGTTTCACATTGATATTTTGTTGTTTAAAGTTCAAAGATGGTAAGCGAAAGAGCTACTTCAGTTGATTCTTTATGGATGGGGAAGCAAACATGAGTCCAATATTGCTTTTTTTTTCATACCAGGTAATTTTGTTTGAATGGTAACTGTAGATTGAAGATAACATTACTCTTTCAACATGTATGCATCTTTTGAATCAACACAATTAAGTCTGTATTAATGTTGTAATTCTTTTTATTTTTACTGAAATAGTTTTCCTACAATGATATTAAAGTTTAGTAATCAAGTGATTGGCAGATCATGTAAAATTCAACTTAAAATAGCTGGCTATTTGATTTTAATTTGTCTGACATCAGGTTTGTTTGTAAAGGAATAATATGTAGTTAAACCAAAGAGCTTATAATTGTGGCTGACATTTGTTTGTTTACAATGAAAACCAATTAAAGTTTATACATTTTAAAACACAAAAGTTAATTACTGAATTGCTCAGTTCACTTATGCAGAGGAGACAAATTAACTTCCACTGAAAAAAATGATGAAAGGCCCTATTTGATAAAAACAGAAGTCCCAGCTGATTTTGTACTAGCCAAACAAAATTTGGCAGATTACTCCAGAACAATATTAATAACTATGTTAACTTTAAAATAATTCTATGGCCAAACTAGATGTTTAAGATGAAATCATATTAAATGACACTGTATGTCTGGATGTGTTTTATTGAAACCTATCCAATTGAAAATAACTCCCAGTTCTACGTATTCTGCAGGAACTGTCACTCATTGGCTGTGTTAAGTACAGCATTTAAGTACAGCATTTAAGTAATATTGTATCTTTCATTTCGTACTATGTATAACTGAAGATCTATTCTATTTTCTCATTTACTGTTTTACTGTTACCTACTATTGCAATATAGTTAAATAAATAAGAAATGCATGGATTACTAACTAGGTCCATGTTTCTAGAAGAAATATAGCAACTAATTTAAGACTTTCTAATCACTAATTTAAAATTCAATGTTTTCAATAGTTTTACTCTTAAGTAAAAGAAACTTGCCTGAATCTAATCCTTGGTTTGAATTAAAAAATTAAAACTCCACAGTAAATGTATTCTGTAGGATTATTCCAGTGCAGCAGTATTTATGACATTATAAAATGTGCCAGTAGCCTATTTCAAAACATAAGATTATAGGAAAACATCTGGTCTCTCACATTTACACTTTTTGAGTTCATTAAGTTTTCCAAAGCACTCTCACAAAAATTAAAGACAATTTATTTAAATGGTAGTATCTAAAAATAGTAGATTTGGTAATTTAAACATCTATGAAGCAGAACAGTGCATTATTAAAGGAAAAATCCCTTTCATGGATGAATTTTGAAAATTTAAGGGTTCAGGTGTTTCATTTTGTGCATACAAAATTTGAATTTTTAAATCCAATTCAGATTTTGGAATGAAAAGGAAAGCATGAAGTTCTTTTCAGATGGAGCTTGTAAAATTACTATAATTTACATAACCTTTCACAAAGTATGTTGTGTGCATTACAATACAGGACTTGATTGATTTGTAGATTAATATTTATACAGCAAAGGAAAATCAAAGGGATTAAGCAGTCATCATTGTAACCCTAATCCTACTTTGCATAGATAAGACAAAGGATTACTGTTTAAATTTTACTGGGTCACTGCTGTTCAGATGCACCTTTCTGTAAAAGAAAGACATGAGAAATGTTGCTTTGTTATTTATCCAGTGTTTTCCTGATTCCACAATTTAAGCTACAGACTAAGGTACTGTAGTTACTTTGTAATTAAATACTGCTGGCTGGATTAATACTGAAGCAATGCCAGAAAAAGGCTTGTTGATTGCTATTTTTTAAAAAATAATAACAATCATAATCAAGCCAGATGATTGCAAAATTTAATCTAAAGATCAAACACACAAAAAAGAAAAATATACATTGACATTTTGGTTGTACAGGATGATTCTGAAAAAAACCCCAATTTTTTAAATGGCAAAATGCTGATCTTCATTCAGAAGAATGAAAGGTGAATTAGTTTCACAGAGACAGCTGGGAACAATATAAAATAATTAAACAATGATATTTCAATTGTTTAATTTAAATGAAAAATAACAGGGACAACAATCTGGCTATCATGGCCTTCATATCTATATATATATATAAAACGTAAAAAAAACTGGTCTGTCACATGACATTTCAAAATAATGGTGATAGTTTTTCAAACAAAATCTGAACCAATAGCCTTTGAAGATGATAAAATAAAAAGAAATGAAACAATATTGTGATTCCACAATCAGTCAAGTATGTGATTTGCAAACTTTTCTGGTTTTCTTTTTAAAGTGATGCTTTAAGTACACAATATATTTGGTTACATCCTTTTATTCAAACTTAATTACTTTCTCCCCTTTGTCGTGACATGGGTGGAAAGTTTTTGCCGTGTCAGGAGAGGTCGTCACACATTCTTTTGCAGTTCTCTTCATTAATTCTTCCTTGCAGAAGCATTTTCTATCGTGCTGGGAAGGTAGAAGGGTGTAATAGAAGAGCTCTGAAACATCAGCAGGAAGCTCTAAGCTGGTTAATGCAGTATAATTGTCTGGACATAGACTGGTCTTTGTTTGTGTCGTTCACTTCGAATCAGCTGTAATTAACTCCAGAGTGTTTCCAGATTGCCAGCAAAGAAAAATTACAGCTTTTCTGTTTTAAATTGGAAAGCTCACAAAGACATTAACTATGCATATTGCTTTTACTTTGATATAATTCTCTTGGTAAAGGGAGCAGAGAAGGTTATTTGGCACCCATTCCCCAACTCTGATCTTTCAAGTCATGCTGTCGTAAAGCTGTTTGATAGGGTCTCTTAGTGTGTCATGGCTTTTATACGGCTCTCTCTCTCTCCAAGAAAAAGGGTCCTCTTTGCATCATGCATCTGCCATACTATCTTGGGGCTGCTTCAATAACTTTGATTTTTTTTTTTTTAGAGCTTTGGTTCATGTGCTGGTGGAATTAGGTTCTGGACAGATGTAAAAGTTCACACAGGCAACCAGGCTTGGATTTGTTATAGGGGCATATTCAGTTTTGCTTGTTTTGGTTCCTGTATTATTGCGAAGATCTATACCTCAGTTTGATTAGGCTTCCCGTTCTACTTAGATTTCGACCTCATGCTTTTGTTCAGGTAGTTTACCTGTCTTTGGAAATTCTAAATCCCAATATTTGATGAGAAAGGGGGTGGGGAAGGAGTAAGTCAGATTTTAAATCTGCTTCACTTATGATCAGTCAGATGCCTGCCACACCCAGAGTAAAGGTAAAGTGAGTAGCACTTTATAATTACAGATTCCAGTATGGTCTAAAATGAGGGAACTGAATGAGCAAGCCTCTAACTAATGCATCTAATAATACAGCGCAGTACACAAAAGATCTGTCAGCAACTGATGCAAAAAAAGTCTAACCAAAATCTCTCTTCCTCCTCTTTTCTTCTGAATTTAACAATAAGGAATTTAAGCCTCAATGTGGCTTTAGCAACCAAAGAAAAGAAGCTCTTGGTGTCTGCATAATACCACTTTGATGGATTTTTTCATCAGCTCTCTGTACGTGGTAACAAATAAACAAGCATAATTATACTTGTGAAGGCCTATTCATTGCTTTGTCAGGATTAGATATATGTGCAGTTTTCACACTGAGCCTCTCTTTTGTCTTTGCCTAACTCACTATGACATATTGATAGAGGATTTGGGATAGGGAAAAGGCCACAGCAGAGACAGTGATGACCTTTTGGAAACTTGATATAATTCAAGGATTTTTATTTATTTTCTTTCTTTTTTCTTTTTCTTTTTTTAAAAAAGATCTGTAACTTGTTCCCAAATGTAAGTGGGCAACTTTTAACCCATTTTTAGCAGAGTAAATAAAGAATCAAAGTGATCTGAGATGTCTAAAGAGCAGATGGGAATAAAAACAATAGAGTAAAAAGTCCCTTGCTCTTCGTTCCCAGCACTTTGCACTATGGCTAACCTAGCATTCCGTTCCCATTATTCTCTCCTCTTGATCAGATCACGTTCTTTTTAATCATTTCACAAACAGTGTCTCACTGAACCGTAGAAGAGGGTTGGGACAATATCAATTAAAAAAACAGAGGTAAAAGTGGCATTTCTGATTCTTAGCTCTAATGGGAACTGCATTCTAAATGCAGGGGAATTCTTCTATTGTTCAGAAAAGCAACCCCCCCCCCTTTTCATTAGCAAAGCTGGCTGTAGGTGGGTTTTATAATTTGACTGAGCAGAGTTTAGAGAACAGTTTTTATCCAGGAGCAATACAGAGCTTAGTAACAAGTTTTCAGTTCATTGTCCATATTTTTCTAATAGAAGGAGTTAGATCATCAAAGTCGTTGGCCTTTCAAACTGCTGATAGAATTTACTACACTAAACAGGTTAGCAGGTATGTATTCAACTGCTTAGTGTTAACGTAAGATTTTATTTGATTTTATTTGATTTGGTGATTTTGAACCTTGAAATAAAATAGAAACATTTATTAATAAACAATTGAAACTAAGCTGTAAACGTTAGTTGGATGGTACTGTATTCCACTTTGTATTATAATATAGAAATTTAAAAAAACATATATAGATTAGTAGATTAGTGAATATACATTCATTGCATACATAAAAGATATATTCTGCTTTTTTTAAAAAAAGTTTCTCTCCTTCCTTTATAGTAATAATATTTATTTGAAAAAGGACATATCTTTTCTGGAATTTCATGCAATATATTCATATTATTAATTAATATTCCCTTAAAGATACACTGCATTGTATCTCTAGAAGCAGCTAAGTTATAAAAGATATATATTATAAGGGATATTTACTATGCTAACTATTTCAAAGTTGCAAAATTCTTTATATCAACTAAAATCTTGTATTCTTATTTAGAAAATTTTGATCATAAAGTTTTGAGTTCAACCTGAATGGAAATTATTTAAAGCTGACTATTATGGATAGACATTTTGCATATAAATTCCAGATTACTTTGATAAAACTTGAAGTTATTTGTATGACTGTTTAGTGAGTTGTAATCCCTGCCCTTCAAATCTGTTTCTGTAAATTCATCAAGAAGAAGAAATGAGGCTGAAAGACTGCTCACTGTTTGGGGTGCATATGAGACAATGCAGAAGTTTTGGTGTGTTTGTCTACAGTTATTTGTTACTTCTAAGTCCCAGCTGAATATGTTTTGTGCATTTGAGTATTTCATACATTGCTGAGTATTATGACACAGATTTAAGTTCAAGTA